>NC_071612.1:52389610-52700199 GCF_014839835.1 Dryobates pubescens
TGGCGCAGCTTGAGACGGTGTCCCTCCCAAAGATATAGCTGGGAATCCAGTACTACAGTAGTAATAAATTAATAATACTAATGGTAACAGCTCTTTTCATCATTGTTTGGTTAAGCAATATTACTGTTACTAATTAAGAGTTGTCCAAAATATCTCAAAAATCCAAAACGTCAAAAATATCTAAAAATGCTCAAAATATGATACATTTTCCAAGTGTTCAGTAATAGGGATTTTTCAATTATTAAGACATACTAGTTTAAAATCTTAACTTTTGAGGTTACTTTGACTAGCTGACAGAGCATGCAGTGAGATAGTGTAGCAGTTGGGGCTGGGTGCTTTCTGCTGTGTTCATACGAGGTATATTTCCTGTGTCCAAATGTCCAGCCCAGAGGCGTAGACACAGGAAACCAGGTATTTTCATCCCATAATTCCCTGCACCACTATAAGATCCAGTGCAAGGTCTGGCACTTTCTCTTTCTTTCCTCTCCACTACCCGGTAACCTGGGGGAGATGTCTCCCAGCCTTGGGCCTGGCTAGGCCCAAGGCCAAGGGGATGGGCAGTCTCAGATCTGGCCAGCTGAGACTAGCCTAGCAGTGGAGTGGGAGGGGGTGGGGAAGAAGGAGCCCTGGGGGTCTTGGGTGTACCCTCAGGTGGGGATGGGATATTTTTGGGTCTGCTTTGGGATTTCTTTTGTCACTGCGGTTCTGTTTCTCTGTAAACATTCACCGCTTTTCATTTAAACTTTCCAGCACTTTTGCAATCCATTTGTCTGAGTCATTATTTCTGCCCATGGTGGGGAGGGGGTCTGCCTCAACCCGTCACAGATAGTGAAGAAGATGGCATAGCTGGTAATAACATTTGTAGAAGATTACATGATCATTGCTAATATGGAAGTTTTGTAAGGAGTACACATAGGAGTAAACATAATAGATAAGGACTAAATACTTATTTTGTATACACATCTATATGTTATATGGAAAGGTGCTGGAATTATGCAATAGAGCCCCTAAGAAGTATCTTGGAAGAAAAGCTTGTGTGTATAGGTTAATGATGATACAGAAGGGACATGCAGAGAAATTACTAGGAGATAAAAAGAAATTTACGCCCTGAGTGCTTTACCCACTTCCTGCAACTGAGGAATGTGTTCATTTAAGGCACTAAAGCATGGAGTTAAGTTTATTCAAATATAAACTTAAACCTTGCAGTTAATTTTTTTTTTCTTTATTTTAAATTATGCTGAAGAGAATCCTAAGGAACCATCAAGTTATCACATTGCCCACAGGCAAAAACAGATATCCCTTGTCATTCCTGGCAGATGTCAATCTAGATCTATTTTTAGACCACAGAGTCACCATCAGTGGAGTCTCTGTCAGTGATGGAAACTCCATATTAATCAATGTCAGTGACTTTTACTAGTCTAATTTAAGATGTTTCCATTACCTGAAACAAGATTTTTTTTTTTTCATTTTGTTGTTGTTGCAATTCAAGCTTGTAGCAACATGAATAACAGACTACTGTCTTCTTCTGTGTGATAATTTTTTCTATATTATACCTCATTCATCCCTGTGATATATTTATTAACATATTTTATGATGTTTACACTGTGGTTTGGGACCTCTAATTACTTACTATGCTGTTGAATCTTTCAGATCAGGCTACCTGGTTTTTATATCAGTGCCTAGAGCACTAGAATACCATGTTTATGCCTTCTCACTGTTGAGCAGAGCAGAAGGACTACTTCATGCAAAGAAATTATTTGGGCTTGATATGATTTGTTCTGTCAAAAACATGCTGGCTGCTCTGCATCTTTTTGGTATCTTCCCAGACACTTAGAAATAGTGTACTGAATTACCTGAGCCCATATTTGCTAGAAACAGAGAATAGGACAACAGGAGTTTCATTTTGTGACCCTTTTTTCCAAGCCACTCTTTTGAAGGTGTCTTTTTAAAGAAACTCTTTTCATTCGCTTTGTTTTACAGTGACCTGGGTACTTCACTTGTTCTCTTTATACAAAAATTACAAAATGGAGTTATTAGGTTTGTTAAAAGTCTTATCTAATCCCTCTTCTCCTGTCATTGCTGTGATGGCTGAGCTAGCCACCACCAACATTTGGTACATAGGTTTTAAATTCTTGTTTCTTCTGTTCTTCCTCCACAACAGGTACTTTCCTCAGATTTACCCTCTTTATGCAAATATATTCTATGTTTATGACAATTTCTCATTAACCAGGGTATCTTTTTCTAGCTGCAACTCAACTTCCCTTTGTTTTGTGTACTTGTGTATTGAATTGCTTTGAAATAATCATCTCTCAATCCTCCTTGACTTTCTACGTTAGACTGCTGCATACTTCAAGATTTAATATATTTGGTCTTCTATGACTTTCCCTATTTTTCTGCTATAATTGCAATTTAGTCCTTAATAATTTACCTGTGAGGTAAGTGCTCCAAGGTGCTCAGAATTCTGTCATTCTTCATTAGAATGATTAGATTGATAAACACCCATGGATCTCTGCTCACACAACTACTGTCAAAAAGCCGGACACAACCAACATCCGGAGACGATGAGAGCTCAGATGATCGGCACTAACCATTCCATCTACCTGTGTTTATTGACAGCTCATATACTGGTCAGAATAAGGCATTGATTAATGTGCTTGTCCAAGATCAGAAGCAGCAAACCATCTCAAGAAAAGGTCTGAGCAAAGTCCTCACAAGCACAGAACTGAAAAAGATATCATCTTAGTGGTGTGACATCTCTGCCTGATGTCATCTAATTTTTCTGCCATTCTATATAGCCCCAACAACCACAGCAAATGCAAGAGGACTTCCAACAGGTAAATCCTGGAACTCAAGCCTTCAAAAATAGGGGAATTTCACAGGGCTTGAGTTTTTCTTCATCCAAAACTTTTAACAAAAGAATCTGAAATTTTCATATAATACAAGCTGCAATGGACTCAACTGTCACTGTATTCCCAAGACATGCTTTGAAAATTCTTACTTTTGATTTCAAGTGAACTTTGTCATTAGGAGCATACACATTACAAGCTATATGATGTTTTTGTTCAGTTGTGCGATTTTGTACCTTCAGGCCCCACAAGGATAAAAGCTATTTACTTCACAAATTTCTGTCAGTATCGTAGAAGTTTAAGGAAGACATCAGTACTTCTCCAAGTCATACTCCCCACAGTTTCTGTTCTCTGCATTATATGACACATTTTTCATCCTAAGACAAAAATGAAAAATAAGGGTAAGCAAAGAGAATTTGATACTTCTGCTGCTTTTACCCACTGAAGTTTCCTGTTATCCCAAATCTGTTGTTCAGAAATGCAGAGGTACAGTTTGAGTTGGGCTTAAGAAAAGATACTGTGGATGATACTGTGATGTGAGAAGCACGTTATTGCTGGGTGACCTTATTTATTAACAGATTTTCAATCATTTTGCAAATCCACTTGTATAATTTATCTCTGCAAGTGTTTCTGGTACAGATAAAGCCAGAGGATGAAGTATGCAATAAAACTGTTTTTTTACAAATACTAACCCAGATAGTTACTATATAGGCTAGGTCTTCATTCTTTTCAACATGAAAATGACATTAAAAAAAAAAAAAAAAAAAAAAAAAGAAAGAAAAAAAAAAGCCTTGCTACTGGTCTTCAGAAAAGTTATTTTTCTTCTCTCCGAAACAAGCTCTCCTGTTTTTCCTTACTGAAGAGATCATCATCATCTCTTGAGAAGTGTCTGTTCATTGTACAGTTTGAAAAATCCATGAATTATTCTAATCATTGCAGTTGATTAAACAGGTGGGGGTTCTTTTTGATTCTTCATTTACCACTTTTTCCTCCTTCATAGTTCTACACAGCTGGAGATTCTCAGCCTTGCTGTAGCCTCCTTATCTTAGTAAAGTTCTTTTGGCATGCTAATTAATCTCCTTTCTAATATTTATTCTCCCTGACCACAAGCCATTGTTTACTTTTTGTTTTTTAAGAGATATGGATCTTAAAATTCTTAAATGTCTCTCTTAACAATAGCTGTAGCCTGTACATAATGTGACAAGCAAGACAAATATTTAATGACAAATCTAGTATTAAGACATTTTAGATTTCTGATATTAAGATGTTTTTCATTTTCTTCAACATTCTGCATGGTTCTAGCTTTGTTTTCTGCAAAAACTAGGTGTAGTATTTCCTGCTTTACAAAAGTATTAATAAAATTGCAAAGTATGCTCAAATAATTGAACCATTTTAAGATCAAATGTATCAAATACAGAAATACTTTCCTTGGCATCAGTTAACAGTTGGTTTTTTTTTTTTTAATCTGATCACAAACCACATCTGTTCTTGGGTTCTGTTTCTGTACCTATGTGAGACATTCCAAAATTACATAGGTTGACTTTACTGGCATATTTTTCTTCTTTAAAACCACATCTGTTGGAGCCAAGGCCATTTCCAATTAAATATGTAATTTGATGAGAGTACACATTTGTGCTCATTGCATTAATTTGATTTGATCCTGTAGATGCTATTACACATGCTGTATGGCTTACCTTCTTACCAAATCATATAGGAGTAAGGAAAGCTACACAATTATGTACAATTTTTTTTCAAATAACCTTAATATGCAGTCTAGGTCTTTGAAAATCTCTTTCTGTAATATAAAATCACTGTTGCTGTAATCATTACACTTTCCATATAATTTAAAAGTAAATTAATCTTAAACCTTGCAAAAAATAAGGTAGAATTTTTAGGGTGTAACTCAGAAGAGGCTATCCCCATTTTTGTCCAATTCTGAAAAAGGAAAAGACGAAACTTGCTTCAGGACAAAACATTTCAGTGATACACTGCTTCACAGGCCCTGTTTACAGAAATTTAATTTATTAAAACCACCTTTGCTCATCTTTTCTCACCTTCCTGCCAATTACTGTCTTTCAAAATCACTTCCTAATAATTTCATTTTCCATGATTTTCAGAGTACATACACTGAGTTTCACTTTTACATATTCCTCTTCATCTCACCTTTTCAGATGACCACTTAGGCTATTTTTTTTAACTTAATCACATATAAGGTATTTCAGAGGTACAAAAATTGATGTGGAACAAGAACACAACACAAACAACACTGCTGTAGCGTACAGTTGGCCTTTCAGATCACTGTGGCTGGTGAAGCTATTTGGAGTAGATTTGTACAAATCTATATTTTATTGCAATGTGCAGCCAAATCACCCTGTACTAGGCTGCTCATTTTTCATTGGCAGCAGTGTTTCAAAACTAGCAGCTTGTCTTAATCAGAACATCTAGGAACTAAATATTTTGCTATGTGATCATTTTTGTCACTATTTTAATTTCCATGGTACTCTAGTTAACAGATAATCCCATTTAAAATGTGTTTCTGCAAAATAGTTGTGGGGGTGTGGTTTTTTTTCCCTGTGGGATGATAATTGTGCTTATACAGTGGGTAGTTTCCCATAGCAAAATTAATTGCTTTATTCAACCAAATTGAAGGATTTCATTTTGTCAAAAAGTAACTGAATAGTAAGTTTGCAAATTGTTCAGAATTTCTTGCCTGCATCTTGTATTTGCTGTCGTTTGAAGACTAACTTCTTCAGAGTCACAGTCACTGTGGGAGAGATGTGTGTCTAAACCTTAAAAGAGACCATGAGGGATTGTAGATTGTGTAGCTCTGAAACAGGGACTGGTCAGAGATTAGGACATTTCTAACCATCTGGCTTATTAGGTAGACCATAAGAGAAAATAGGAACACAAAGTATTTAGATAATTGCTTCCACCATTTTTGAACAGACATTAGTTCTCAGATTAAAACAGAAACTATAGTTTTAGTTAGTGTCATAGAACTCATGCACATAAAATTTTCATCTTAATGCCATCTCAGAAATTGTTCTGAAAACGGTGCATAGATTTAGAACTACAGAAGCAAACGATCCTCCACATATAGCATTTCATGGATAGATTCCATTGATTAATATATACCAGGTCATTTTTTGCATGCTAGAAGTCTGCATTAGTCACTCAAGACTTGGAATTATGTTTGAATTTGTTTATCCCTGAACCTAGGCCATATGCACTGGGAATATAAAAAAAGACAAGCACTTATAGAGCATGCAGGTTATACCAAACTGAAATGAAAAGCGAATACTGAAACCTGTGAAGGTTGATTTATAATATTGTTCCATGCTTTACAGTGCTGCCACTCTTTTTTTTAATGGCTGATCCCTTTTTTAAAAAATGCCTTCATTTTCCTGATCTTATTTATTTCTATTCACTTACAGCCTTCTTTATGTAGCTGGAAATAAAATAGTTTATACAGTGAAAATGTACACACAGAGAATCACACTTGGGCTACAGGTTAGAATAGAATAGAATAGAATAGAATAGAATAGAATAGAATAGAATAGAATAGACCAGACCACACCAGACCACACCAGTTTGGAAGGGACCTTCAAGATCATCATGTCCAACCTATCATCCAACACCACCCAACCAACTAAACCATGCAACCAAGCACCCTATCAAGTCTCCTCCTGAACACCTCCAGTGATGGTGACTCCACCACCTCCTCAGGTAGCCCATTCCAATGGGCAATCACTCTCTCTGTGTAAAACTTCCTCCTAACCTCCATCCTAAACCTCCCCTGGTGCAGCCTGAGACTGTGTCCTCTTGTTCTGGTGCTGGTTGCCTGGGAGAAGAGACCAACCTCTGCCTGTCTACAACCTCCCTTCAGGTAGTTGTGGACAGCAATAAGGAAGAAAGCTAACAATTAGCAATTTACATACACTGAACAGTTGGAAAGCACTTATATTTTGTTCCTTTAAGTAAAAGGCTATTAAATTATAAATCTCTTCAAAAGTATATGGATAATGAATAGGGAAGTATTCACTGATGTAAAATTCATTATTACAAATTGACAATGAAGGTTAAGAACATGACAGTATCTCTGCATTCTAAGTGGGAATAAGATATTGAATAACAGTCACCATTAACTGACATGAATCAAGGAGATGCCATTTCATCAGGCATCTTTTAAAATTAGTCACCAATCACTCATTTTTTAAAAATTAATTCAGACAAATATTCACAAATTCAAAGAATGTTACAAGAAATTAATTACCAACATATTCTTACCTTTAGCGTTTGCTTCTAGAAACACAGAAAATTCTTTAAATAGACCCATGTGCATTTTCAAAACATCCCACCAAGAAAATTATTTAAGTGTAGTTCGTGTCTTTTCCTTAATGTGTTTAGGAGAGGAGTGCCCCCTAGTGATAACTGACCATGACATTAATTGTTTTGCACATCAGTCGTGCAAGTCGAGACATGCAAGTTATTACAATTTTGTACTTACACACTGTTCTAGCAATATTTTTTCCATTCCTTCATTTATTTTTACATTTTAGAAACTTATTTCCTTTTTAATTTATTTAGATAAATTGGATACTAATTTATAATGGGAGTGTTTCTCTTTGTTCCTTACACTTTAGCTCGTTATGCCCATAAAAATTCTTGATCTTGGAAACTTTGCTTGGAGGTGCTAGAACTCATGCCATTACAGTTATCCTAAGGGGTTTTTTTTGGCACCCCAGGAAGGTTGCACATGTGTTTTAAGACTGCTGTTTAGAGCCATGAACCCTTACAATTGTTATAAAGACTAGCATTTCAGTGTTGTTAGAAGTTATTTGTGTAGATCTGTCTTTAGAATCACTTGTATTTCCTCTCAGCAGGTCATTTCCTGCTACTGCACAGCAGCAAGAAGGAAAGTAGTTCTATTGTATTGCACTAACACTATATTAGATGTGCAAATCCCATAGTCTCCCTTGCAAATGCATGCTTCTTTAGAAGATACAAAAGCTAGAATTTGTGACATGGGCACCTGGTTGTCTTAGAATGCTTACAAGACACCTGCAATTATTCCATGGATACCAAGAAAATATGACAATTTTTCAAAGTGTAATCCTGTCACAAATTAACAAATCTCTTAACGTGTGTAGTAAGATAGAGAATTTGCCAAGGGGAAGGATACCTCTTGTTAATGGAGAAAATACAAGGGCCATACTATTAGACGCTACCACTGATGTTGTTGGCAATTTCATGCAAAATGGCTGAATGTTTTTTACTGATATTTCCTACAGATAATATTTTCTACAAAATATTTCAGCCAAACCAAATTAATTGCTCATCATAAATCCACTTTCAGGAAAACAAAATGAAAATTCATGCACAAGTTATAATTCTGACATAGCGAAGGAGGAAAGATCAGAAGAAAGCTCCCTAGACAAAATAGCTGAGCCCAGGGATGTAATAAGAAGTGCAAGAGAATACTATGTAACTTTCAGACAGCAAACAAATGCTGCGGAAATACCAGGAACTGTATTTCTAAGCAGCAAAGTCATTCTCCGAAGCCAGTCAACAATTGTATCACTATCTCTACCACTTAGACAACAGCACTAAAGTTCACACACAGTGAAAGGTTAAACAGAAAGCTCATACTCAGCATTTTTAAAATATGAAATTCAGTTATGACTGCTATTTACAGGCTTTGAATGTTAGTGCTAATGTGTTCAGTTTTTGTTAAATATAGGCTTAATACTACACTGCATCAAAGGCTTATTTTGAAATGAGCTTTTGCAGATCATTTACTGTGTGTACCTGAGATAGCTCTAGCAAATAGTTACAATACATACCCAATACTCTGCTAGAGCTGCATCACAATATGCAATGTATGCCTGGCACTCTAAGGCATTCTTTTGAATCTCCCTCAGCCAAGAACACCAAATGAAGTGTTTGCAACTTCTGCCTACCTGTTGAAAAACCAGCTTGCTTCTCTTTCCCACTTAATATTTACTCTTTCCTCTTGACATGTACAATTTTATTATTTTTTTTTTAAACAGTGCCCTATTCCAGAATTGAGGAACACCAGACAATTGAAAACGATATTGCTACCAGAGAAATCTCCTGGTGAATCACTAGTACTCCCAAAATACTTTGCACAAACTGACAGCATTAGAGAAGGACACATCATACAGTTTTGGTATCTTGGGATGTTTTTTCTCTTGTTTTCTACATTGTTTAGAATCACCTTTCTGTAAGATTCTGTTATCTCCATCTGCATAACTATCATCCCTGTTGTAAACTGCTTGTACACTGACACATATTAGTAGGGAGCTGCGCATTTCCTTTATACTTAGCATTTCCATGCTGAGAGCCTCAGATGAAGCAAGCTCACGATCTAGAACTTTTGCACATACACAGCTAATTATATTGAATCTATATCATAATACAGCCAAACTGTTTTTCATAAATTTAGAAGCACCAGCTGAGAGGGTGCAGAACTAGTTGGCAAGTGTTTGATAGACCATGAAACAATTGTCTGTTTTCATTACCCTCAGGTTTCTTATTGTCAACATAACACATAATGGTTTAGTAGCTGAAATGCCATAGAAGCTATGAATATTGTTTCCAAAACAGAAATGAGGATTAGATGCACAGCATATACCTTTGAGAGAAGAATAAGAGTGAAGAGCAACCTCGGAGGGCCACAAGATGAAGGGATAAGACATAGATGATATGGAGTAAGATCATAGAGGAAAAGGAACTGTGACTCCCTGGATTTGGGTACCCTGAGTCCTCCAAGTTAAGTGTTTCTACTATAAAACAAGTTAGGTGACGATGTAGGAGGCACAGGACTACCCACATATCTGCTGAGAGACTTTCCCAGGAAGGACATTTTTAAGGAGAAGAGATAAAAAGCATCTATATCAGCATATCCTGTTGTTACCTGTTTACTGGCAGAATTTCCCAGTGTAGATGTGGCTGTAAAATTTTAGAACCTGAGGGATCTTTCCAAGATTCCTATTTGATTTTCTCTAGCTGCAGAACATAGGTTTGGACAGAGGTAACAGCAAGCTTGCTCTGTGTACTCTGTTCTGTAATACTGCATGTGTGGCATTTTTTTAAAAGCTAGGGACTCTTTTATCACGAGAAGCAGTGAATATAACCTGGATTTTGCTTAAATGTGAAATGTCAGCCTAAAGCACTTTGTATTTATTCTCCCTGTATCAGTATTTTACTCTGTCCTTCAGGCTGCCAGAAGAGTACAAGACTTTAAAAAGTGTATCTTAATGTGAGAAAGAATCCTATCAATCTGTCAATCTCCTTACACTAGGTAAAGTCACGCCTCTTCCAGCTATCCTTATGACTAGGGCATACTTCTCCCAAGCATCACCAGACAGTGCGAAAAAAAGGCAACATGTTTGTCTCTCCCCCCTCCTTATTTGCCTCAAGTATAGCATGCCTCACAGTGTCTGTAAGATTGTAGTAAAACATTCAAGAAGTTTGAATAGTCCTTGAGAAATAACCCTTCAAAGCATTCATAAAATGCAAAACATTTACTACAAGTGTGCAATTTATTTTTGCTACATAACATACAATTTGCCTTTGGAGATGTACATAATATTTTCAAGAAGTTCCACTAAATTGTTTCTAAAATATACTCTAATTCCAAAAAAAATGAATAAGCAAAAAACAACAAAGCAAAAAAACCAATACACCAAACCAACAAAACCACCACCAAAACCAAAACCTATTTTTAAAGTACATATTTTTAACCCTATGCATTTTTTTTTCCTGATATTAAAAGCTACTGAACAACCCAAACCCAAGAGTTCAAATGAGCAATGCTAAATTTAGCATCCCCATATTCTGGATGCAGTACTAAGCATGTAAATAACAAGCCACATCCTCCCAGAACACAGTACAGCTATTGTAAACAGTCTATAACAGACTGGGAGTGTCTTGTAGAAACCATTTGCAATGCAATCCAATGGAGTGGACCTGCATTTCTCCCCTGAGAAAAAGTGTTGGCTCCTTCAATTTCTTTCCATAGTTATTGGTCTGAAGCAACTTTTGGAGAGCGAGAAAAATACACCAGCAGAACCAAGCTGGCTTTTTTGTCTCCCAGACAAGCTGTGCTATACATAGTCCTTTCTGTTCCCCTAATTCCTTTGGTGTCCCACCTAATGCAGCCTTGACTGAATTTTGTGAACATTCCTTGCGAATGAGTATCAACAAAACTATGCAGGGCATAATCATTTGTGAACACTAAGACCTTATGTCAGTCACCTTTCTCGAAACAAAAGTAGGTGAATAAAAAATGTATGTAGAAATGTTATTAAAGCGTGTTTGTGCCAATGTACCAGATCTTCAGAAGTCCTTCAGCTGACACCCTTCTCAACATTGCTCCTCAAGGCAGAGAACCCTTCTAACAATGGCAGATCTTTGGTAAGTAAATGATAATATGCTGCATTAATACCAGTGAAATATTAGTAATCCATGTAGCTACTCACAATTAATATATACTTTGTATAGATAATACCATTAGCTATAAACCATTGTGAAGTCTAAGACTGGATATGACTGCACTTAAGCTCCGCTAGAAGTTTAGAAGACAAAGAGGGGCTTTCTCTGAAGCTTGTGACTCAACAGGAGGGTCTTTGTTAGGCTTTTGTGTTTTTGGTCTCTATATGAATTATTCTAACTTGATTCTAAATCAGCCTTTATTTGCACATTTCATCTTTTCAGTAACTAATAAGGTCAACCTTGCCATCAAAAATATTGAACCTTGATAAGCCATTCTTAAGCTTTGTTAAATTCTATCAAACTTACTGAGCTACCAACATATTGCTGCCTCTCTCTTTCATGTGAGGTGCATTCCACTCATTTTTGACAGTGTCGTTGTTGGCAGGATGGTAACTAGTATCACTGATTACTTACAGAAGCAGTAAGATAGAAGTTTGAATCCCGAATTCTCATAAGAATGAGCTTGTGATAATTGGCATGATTGGAAACCTGTGGAAGAATAGCTGAAGGTGGCCTATAAAGGCTGGAAAAGGGAAAGGAATTACCGGCAGAATGCTAAGTACCTATTTATGAGCAGCTTATCAGGATAGAAAGAATAACAAAGGAGAAAGACCTAAAAGAAGAAATAGAAGGCAGAAAGGCATTTGAATTAATATTGTCTTCAGAAATCAGGCAGCTGCAGAAACAGTTACAGTAAGAAAATTTCAAGGAAATGCTTGTGTGGGCTCCTCATCCTCCTGACAGTGCACAGGAATTATAGTATCCCCTAAAGAATGAGATGGAAAAACATGGGGTGACTGCAATGGTAGTGAACTCACAGAATTTCCTGCATCAAGGTTTGCATTATCTGCAAAGAATTTATCCCAGAAATTGCCATCAAATTTCCTTTATCTTGCTTGCAGTTTTCCATCTCTAAAAGGAAAGGCTTTGAACCATAATCCTAAAAATGTTAGCTTTCCCTCTCCTCCTCATTTTTTTAAAATTTAATTCTCCATTATTTTAAAGTGTTCTTTATTTAGTTGCTTGGTAAGTGGTTATTCTACCCAAATGATTTTTATGTCTTCAGTTTATTTTGGTGTAGTTAAGACAGTGATACTGGTGTTCACTACAGGAATTAATTACACAGCTTAAGAGATGCTTCTCTTTTATCAGTGATGATCAGGCATTTAAGGACAGATGAAAGTCTTAATACTAAATTGGATTACATTGGATTAGATTCAGTTGTAAAGTTCCAAATTATATAAGGATATTTGGACCTTAGTTTTTATTCTAAACATTCGTAACTTAAAGACATAAAAAGTTATGATATGCCTGTTAGACATGCAGACTACAAAGATTCTTTAAACTAATATCCACCATCTCCAAAATGCTGGGGGAAAAATGAGTTCATACCGCTGCTTCCCCATCTTCATGCGTACACAAACACCAACTTTTACATGGTTAAAATTCTCATCCTGTTTTGATTTTTATTTTCCAATTTATCTGAAAAAAGGAGCTTAATACCTTTATTCCACAGAGTGGGTAAAAAGTAATATAATTTTTTTTAGACAAATTAAAGAAACTTCAATGACCCTCATGCAGAAAACCACCTAGCTTCACTATTTCACTTTTACAGAATCACAGAATGGTAGGGGTCAGAAGGGACATCTGGAGATCAACCAGTCCAACTCCCCTGCGAATGCCTGGATCAGGTTTTATTTGTTAATCATTCATATCAACCACTGCACTCCTCCTACCTACTTCAGTTCCCTGGGGAGCAGTTCATACATTTTTCACTCTGATTTAGCAATATGTTATTCTCCAGAGAAAGACTCCTTCTCATTTAATCCAATCCACCTACTAAAGAGGCTGGAAAACACCGTATAACCCTTGTGAAGGTTATCGTGTGGAAAGAGCTACTTTTTAAGGCAACACAATATCATGAAGTACTAAAGCAACTAGAAGGTAGTAGGAAGGCAAGAATATAACTGGATAGAGAAGACACGAAACTTTCCCTTATCTGCTTCCTGCAGGCATTAGGAATGGAAAAGATGGTCTTTCAGATTTTATTGCTGAGTTTGGAAGATATGGTTCTAAATAAGATGCTCTTGCTCTCTGTTGATTTATGTAATAGATGCAGAAATTTTAATGGACTTACCATTGATGTCCCAAATACATTCTAGTGATCCAGCTGAATCTATTTCCCAACTCTTGAGGTAGATGAAAAAATCAATGATGATACTTCTTTTAGCTCTATCAGTGTTTGATGAGTTCTTATTTGTTCTCTCAAACTACTTGGGAAACAGGTAAGACAGCAGCCTTTCTCCCATCTGGGTAGAGAAGGAGAAATTTCTAATCAAAATGCTTTCATTTGTGGATTTCTTCTTTATTTCCTGGAGCATCTGGCTAGAATTAAGTACCACCATTTAAAAAGCATTGGACATGGTTCAGGGAACAAATGATGCATTCAGAAATCACATACACACTCTTCTCAATGTATTGTCTTAGAAACTTGGTTTCTACACCCAATGTGATGGCAGATGAACACTGCCAACAGTGTGGCAGCATCAGACCACTTACAGCAGTCGTCAACACTAGTAAAATTATGAAAGGAAAAATCATATTACCTATCAAACTCAAAGAAAATTTACTAGTAGCTCAACTGCTGAATACAATACTGAAAAAAATATCACAATCACAAAAAATGGACATCTCTTTGCAAAATGGGATTTTAAAGATAAAGAAAAAATGGGTTCTTAAGAACCCAAAGAGTAATAAAATATCAAAACCTTAGTATTTCTGCTCTCTTCAGTTTTGCAGGACTGAAGGAATTTTCACTGTGTTTTCACTTCAAACTACATTCCAGTATGAATTCTGTAACATAGTGAACTGTATTGGTGATAAATCAGATTGCCTAGAATTGTACAGGGGATGCTATTCTCTAGGTATACAATCCTCAAATCCAATAGCAAATCTAGCTTCATAGAAATATAATAAAATACAAAGTATTTTCTCTTAGTCCAGATACTCCTAATCCTAAATACGTATCTCGTTTGGCTTATGAATCAATTAATTAATATGCCAGAGGAACCCAGAGAGGAAAATTACAGAGTCATCAAACTCTTCTGATGATTAGTACTCTCACAGAGCTCTAAACTCTTAGATTATCTCTCCAGATATAATAAATAAATATAATAAGAAATTTAATTATAAATAACTGCTTCCTTCAAAAATATTTGCTGGATTGTATTATCAGGGATAAATTATTGTATCAGTTTTAAGTCACTGTGTACTACTTGAGATCTCCTCTCTGAAAAAGGAAACTGTTCTAAAAAAAGGGCCCTTGAAATATAAACTAAATTGGATTACCATGGTCATACTAACATTTAAATACAGCGAACTGTTTTCACATATAACTGCTCACATTTCTGCAAATAAAAATTTGTGTATAAAAAAGATCCCATTCTGCATCTTGTGTTTTCAGAATTTTGAACAAAACCAAGAGCTTATAACAGTTTGTAAGACTTAGTCCTGAAGTAATTTCTTTTTTCCTTCACACATTAAAAGGTTTTGAGCACAAAGAATCTCCTGCTGTGATTGTTACTTCACACCGTTGATAAGTTTCCATGCTGAGCAAAGAAATCTCTATCAATCAGGCTTGATGAAAAGTATGTAAATCATTATTCTGTACTGCATTTGTCATCATCATCATTTTTGTTTGCTGTGGTCTGTTTTTTTTAAGCCTCCTGTTACTGCTCATTTCCTCATTGTGCTGCATAACTCCATTTCTAGGCAGGCAACATCAGTTATAAAAACTTCAAGAGCCTGTTGAATGGCTAAGCTTACCCTTCTGCAGGGTAAGATCCTGAAATCAGTAAGCACAAAGCAAAGCAGGCAGAGTGTCTTCTCTATTTCAGGTCACATGTACTATCCCTATTATGCATTGACTAAATTCAAGGAGATCATTTCAGGACACACCAACATATTAATTGTCTTCATATTTCTGAGAAAAACACTATGCCAAACAATTTATTATTTTCCTGTATTTAATTTGACTCACACAATGAGATTATTGCTTTGCAGAACATGGAGAAAAAACAAACCAAAATGAAAACAATGAAAACCAAACAAAAAGCAGAATGCAAACCCTGGTCCTGACTGTATTCTTGCAGAGGCTGGATGCATCCCTGAGTAATGAATTTATGTTTACACATTCTTCCTGTATTACATGTAATATTTAGACATATCTCAATTGAATCAGCCACTCACTGTCACTAACCAAGACTCCTCCAGTAAGCAGGGATACCATAAGTTATCAAGATACCACTATAGCAGAATGGATCACAAAGGTGTTCACTGGGAAGAGATGGCATGCAAGTTAAGGCACAGAGGTAAGCCACGATGCCTGACTCGATCGTGGACTCTAGCTAGGCTTTCTGCACAGCATCCAGGCACAGGAATTCTCAGCACTTCCCCCCAGGCAGGCTCACACATCTGAAGTCTGACTATAAAACTCTTTTTGTTAACTTGCCTTTAAGCAATAGGCTGATACTGTTAAAAAAATTTTTGAATGTTGTTATTGTAAATAAAAATTTTAAATTAATGCAGATTTCAATATAGAAGATCAGGCCTGGATTCAGACTTCACTCATATGGCCATCAGTATGGAACAAATCTGATGTAATGAGTTAGCCCAGAGTTATGCTAATGACAGATCTGAATCTCACCCTCTGGAAGTGAAAGGTTCTTTCATATGCTATATTATACTTGCACCCAGCAACATTGTCAGAAAAATCTTAAAATAATGTCTAAAAAAAAGAAGTCAAATTAAGTAAATGCACTTAACAGTTAACTGTGAAGACACCAAGATATTTTGAAAATTTTGCACGCAGTTGTCTTTCTGTATTGATTCTGTATGCTTTGCCTAAACAGTCCAATTCCTTTTCTTGCTCTACTCTCAACCCCATAACATGAAAGAAATTGTAAAATGTGAAATACATCTCAACCCAGAGGCTTTTTTTGTGTTACTTTCCCTTCCATCTGTATGGGGGTAGGGGGCTTTTGAGAGCAGGCTGTGTTAGCCCAGGACATACAGATACAAGCCTTGGTATATATATGTAGTCTGACTTGCCTTTTTTAACTCCATTAAGACATTTAGGAAACAGTAACCGCTTAAACAGAAGTTTGGAAGAACTGTAGCTCTGGAACATGGAGATAGTTCTAAGGACATTCACAAGAAGCCTCGATCCTCCTCTTAAGTAATTCAGAATTGCTTCTATTGACTTTTGAAAGGAGTGTCATTGAACCCTTTGGTTTTCTCACGAAACCCCATTTTCTTTTAATATAAGTATCTTTGAAAGAATGCAAAACACTCTGAGGAAATTCAACAATAATCAGCATTTGACAGCATAAAAGAAAGCTAGCAAAGGAGGGCACAAGCAGATGAGGCAATAACTGAAACTTAACCAGGCTGAAGCTAAAAGGAAATAAGGCATCAGAGACCAATTTTATCAAGTATGATTGAATAAATAACAATGGATACAATAAGAATATTTTTTTTTAATTGAGTGATCTGGAAAATGGAAAGGAATTTGAGATCCCCAGGTCAATCAGAAAGAGTCTGTTCCTCTGTTATAGGAGAGGAGAAAAGGGAAATGTACACACAGAGCAATCTCACTACATTAAGATCTTTGATTATAGTTTACATATTCTGTTCTCTAAAAGACCGTAAATTTACTGGATGTGGCGATCCTACCTTTCAACCAGCAAATTTTCCATGAGTCTGGATTAATTGTTCTTGTAACTATTTTTGAAGATCTACAGTCTCAGAGTCTGTCTTTGTGCTGTATAGGATGCATGTCTCTCTCGCTGTGCTTCTCTGTCAACATCAAAATATTTTCTTTAAAGATTCAAGGTAGTCTTCCAACTTGTATCCAGCTTGTGTTGGACTACACACCACAGGAAGTGTGATTCGTTTCACAAAGTTGCTGTTGGGCTCATTTTGTGTCTGAAAAAGATTACATTATGATATTCCGTGGAGAAATACTTGTTCAGCTTAAATAAGAAAGCTTTTCCCTTTTTATTTTCCCATAAAGCAGTAATTCTTCTACTATATACTCCTTTATGTACCTCTGCTCCTCTAGAAAGGAAATTTTCTCATAGTTTCCCTGAAGCATGAGACTGGAGTTGGCTGTTGTATCATTGTTTACTTTCCCCAAATCACTTATTCCTCTTGCTTTGGCACTCAATTCAAAATAAATGAGGGATTTTATGTGACTCCTGGATTTTTATGTAGATTGTAATAGCAGCAAGCAATAATGCATTTTGACAGTTCCATGGAAGTCCTCCACAGGTTGCTTTTAATACATTCTGTATATTTATTTAAGCAAAATAACTAAATGTCAGCCATGTGTTTTCATTTATTAGCAGTCACTCAGGAGCATAGGTAATGTCTTGATTTGGTAGTTGGTAAGTTTTCAGTGTTGTTTTCTTCTGTCTAATGCTGTGTGGCAGAGTTTATTGAGAAGAGCTTTTGTCCATCATCCCAGTTTAGTCTGTGATCTTAAGCACAGCTTTAGAAGTTTTACCATCATCAGAAATGAGACTTAATCTTACAATGGAAAGTGCATTATACCACTTTTCCACAACAGGCTTTATGCTCAAGCTTCTTAAGATCTTTTAGTTATCTGAGGACTCATACTGTGGAGTTTCCTCAAGATGAATAAAGGGATCTTGAATTTACTTTGATGTTCTCACCTCACCCCTAGGAGTGGGAGACATAGGATAAGTAAAATACATTCACAAAGGGCAGTTTTGGTCATGATATATACATATCTCTTCCAGCCTAGGCCATTCTATGACTGTATGATTTATTTATTTTCATTTAATCTCCTTTCACTTTAGGTGACTCTGTCACCAAGTCATCCACTAACCCCTAAGCTGTCCATTTGTCACCAGTAGACAAAACAGTCACAGAAGTCAGAATGAGCTGTTTGTGGTCCTGTGTCCAGTTCCGGGCTCCCCAGTTCAAGAGAAACAAGGAACTACTGGAGAGAGTCCAATGGACACTATGAGGATGATGAAAGGAATGGAACATCTGATGAAGAAAGGCTGAGAGACCTGGAGCTTTTTGTCTGGAGAAGAGAAGGCTGAGAGAGGATCTGAGAAATGTTTGCAAATATCTGAAGACTGGGTGTCAAGAAGAGGGGGCCCAGGCTCTTTTCAGTGGTACCCTTTGATAGGACAAGGGGCAATGAACACAAACTGGAACACAGGAAGTTCCACCTCAACATGAGGAAAAACTTCTGTACTGTGAGGTTGATGGCATCCAGGTTGTGGAGGCTCTTTCTGTGGAGGCTTTCAAGACCCATCTGGATGCACTCCTACGTGACCTGCCCTAGGTGATCCTCCCTTTGCAGGCGGGTTGGACTGGATGATCTCCAGAGGTCCCTTCCAACCCCTACTATTCTGTGATATACTTTAGGAGTCTGCAGGGGCACCTGCTTCCTAAACCATTTCACATCTGAAGATCTTTTCAACAGAAACTGCAGTTCAGAAACAGCAAGAAGTACAGATAAGCAACACCAGTGATACATGCATTCTTGCAAATCCTCTCTATCACACAGCTCAGCCAGCAAAGAAAACAATGAATAGAAAATTGAACTTTTGGAGTATTCTTACGCTTCTGCAGCATGGAAACAATTCTTCTCAAGATACATAAATAACTAGTATCACTATTAGTTCTAGCTGCTTCCAGATCTTCTAACAACACAGTATCTCCACTAATATAGCAGAAAAAGTAAGATCACACCTAGTGAATTTGTCATTGCTTAAAAAAAACCCAAAATACAAAGCAATCCCTGTCCTAATAATAAGCCACTGATGAGTTACTAAAAATATGGTAAATTTTTCAACAAATCCAAGTTGCTGAACTTGCTGAAACGCAGCCCCGTGTCTGTTGCCAAATTATGTCAAAATACAAGTTGCTTCCTGGGGTTACAGCCCTGAGGCAAATGGAGGTGTCCAAGACAAGTTCTGCAGCGGTTGGAGCTATGCAATTCCATAAAGATTCAGTACCCATTATTAATAAACATTTTTAAAAAATATTATTAATTCACTATGGGATCCTATTGCTTTCTGTGCTGTAAAAGTTAGCTATTGTCCTGTCTCAGTTAGATGACCAGCCAGCCCTAAAGATAAAACTATTTGAAATGCAAATGGGGAATTGAAGACTGAGAAAAAGAAATGGCAGATTTATTAAGCAATTACTATATATTTTCTGCCTTTATATGAAGAAAGAGAATTGATGGACTGCTGCATACCATATAATACAGTTAGCAATTTTGGTGCACAGATAGCAATGGAAATGGCTCTGAAAAGATTAGTCATGTATTAAAATAGACAAAGTACTATGTCTAGCAATATAGCACTAAGAGACTGAGAGGAAATGAAGATGGAAATGAAGAAAGTTTTTTGTCACACCAGTCAAAAGATTGAAATATATTAGAAGATTACAACTATTCAGAAAATAGCCATAAAAAAGACTCCAGTCACTTTAGGCAGTCTTGCACAAAACTACCAATGAAGACCTCTCAATTTCTGTCAGGGAAAAAGGAAAAACCTTTTGGAGAACAATCCTCCTAAGCACTGCCTGAAATAGCATGGTAGATGTGCATTTGCAATATACCTGATAGAGGAGTGCAAAAATCAGAAGCCTTCCATGCTGCTATGACATAGGTCAACTGAGGGAAACTCAGGCAGGTTTTGGTACATCCACTCATCTACAGCCTACAGAAACAAAACTTCTGGCTTCTTAAAGTCCCATGACTACAGAACAGACACATTCAAACCATAGTCTGGCTTAAAGCAAAAACAGAACAAGGAAAGCTGTGTAGCTAGATTTTGTTTTGTCTTGAACCTTCAATATTGATTTCTCCATAATACCACTTTGTAAAGTCAAGGGAGGTTTGAGGCATTTAGTAGTACAAGTTCACATCATGTAAGTTCATATTCTGTTTGTAAAAAGAAAATAATACCTCTCACAAATAGTAGAAGTTTAAAAAAAGTGTTATTAGATGTATCATCATTTCAGAGTCTGAGTTAAATCTAGTTGGAAGTCAGTGGTGTTCCCAAGGGCTCAGTCTTGTGGTCATTTTGGCTTGATATCTTTATCAATGATCTGATGAGGGGATTGACAGCACCCTCAGTAAATTGACAACACATTCAGTGAAGAAATTTTTCCTAGTATCCAATTTAAAACTCCACTGGTGTAACTGGAGGCCACTTCCTTTTGTCCTGTCATTTGTTACTTGGGAGAAGAGGATGATAGCCACCTTGCTACAGTCTCCATTCAGGTAGTTGCAGAGAGTGAGAAGGTCTCCCATCAGTTTCCTTTTCTCCAGGCTGAACAACCCCAGTTCTGTCCTTGTAAGACTTCAATAGCCTTGTTGTCCTTCATTGGAAATATTCTAGCACATCAATGTCTTTCTTGTAGTGAGTGGCCCAAAGCTGAACACAGTATTCAAGGTGCAGCTTACCAGTGCTGAGTACAAGTAGAAAGTCACCTAGTCCTGCTGGCCATACTATTTCTGATACAACCCGATGTGATGTTAGAATAATTGAAATTGCATTCCAGACGTAGTTCCCTATATATATATACATATATATATATACACACACACACTACTTACTGACACTGATCATGATACTGAGGGGTTTAAGTCACAGAAGAGTCACAACTGTGTCTTAAAGTGACTAGAACTATGCTTTTAAAGTATAAAATTTGCAGTACTAGTTATTGCAAAGAAGCCAGAAGCCATTCCTGTATCAATGCTATGTGGTGCCTGAGGTCTTCTCCCTCGGAAATGGAAATAATGGGAAAAAATATCCATTTTCTCAGCCTCATGAAAATTAGTTTAAGCCCTCAGATAGTAGAATGATGATTTATAGAAAAGCCTATGGGGAGAAATAACTTTACAGTTGTACTAGAGTTAGAACAATAAAGAGTAGATAAAGTGCTATATACTAAGCAATAAGATTGAAGGTAGTAAATTATGGTTGCAAGCATTGCACCTTCTTCACATTGAACAAGCCAGGGGTCTGGTGGGCCTAATAGCAGTAAGTGTTATAATTGTTGCAGCTCACATGCTCAAAATGGCGATGTTGAAATAATCCTGGAAATAATCACTTGTGATTATTTGACTTTGCAATAATAGTAATGTTAACTTCTTTAAGAAAACTCCAAGTCAAGCCTTAACTATTGCAAAGAAGCCAGTCTGCATCTTCATACATTTTTTGATGCTCTGTTTCTCATCCTTCACCCTTGCATTTTTCCCAAAGGGCACAGATTTCCCCTCAAATCCAGGATATGTAAATAACCCAAATATGGCAATAAGCCATGTTCCAGACACGCAAAAATCTGAAAAGATGCACCACAGGGCTAATGCAGTAATATGTCTGTGGCTGACAGGAAAGGAAAATGAAGCTTATATCATGACAAGGCACAGCTGTTCTTATCTCAGGGTCTAATTTTCTCTTTTCTTCATTCAACTTCCAATGTAAGAATAAGTAAATCCACTGCCATTCACAGTGATAACAGAACAAATCTTGAATACTTTTCTTCCTGCCCCTCACGTTGCTGCTGTGGGCTTCTCCTTATAAGTCAAAGCCATGGAAAAAAAAAAAAAAAAAAATAGATTCTGATGTTATGTCAGATCCAGCTTCCACATGGACTAGCCCTTAGGTAGTTTTACTACAACTGCTTGAAAACAGCACTACCTATATATGTTTGGGAGTGTGTTAAAAAGACAAATCAATATCTATCAAACTTTCAGTCCAATTGATTCTGAGTATGAACAAGTAAAAATGCCATGACAGTCAGATGAGTAGATGACCATCACTCAATTATGTCAGGCTACCCTTACTCACTAAGAGATGACACTACTTTTACAATCATTTTAATCATAAGAAAATTATGTCATTACCCATCAGTATTGATTGTGCCTGGTGTCAGATCAGTTTGAAGAAATAGTTTCTGTACTGGAATTCCCCAGGTAGAGCATATTTACAAACATCTACATAGTTTTCACTTGTACACAAGCTGTGTAAAATAATAAACACATAGGAGTGGAACTAAAGTACACAAGATACAGAAATAATTGAGCAGATTTGTATACCCAGATGTTTTTGTTACCCTCCTGGCACTCTAGCAGTTTCTTCTAATTATTTCATCGAAAATTTACTACAGAAAATACCAAATGCATTATTTTGTTTTATCCCCTCCCCCCCACCCCTAGGGAAGCACCTATATTATCAGCTAACTTTTATTTCAGCATATGAAATCTTTGTAGACTTGCATGTGCTTTGTGAGAACACAGACAAAGCTGCAAGACAGGTTCCTAGGCATGACTCTAGATACACAGGGAAGCTGTCTTCTAATGTTGCAGGATGTTGATGCTCTTCCCAGTCCTCCATTTAAAATATCAGAATCATGCCTTAGAGAATAAATAGCTTTTCAGCACACTAACTTCCTGCTTTAAGTCCCAACACATGGAACGTAGATGTGCTGTTAATGAACCTGTGTTTATCTCTAAACACTTTCTATCTCACTGCAATATTAAAGAGAAGCAGCATTTAAAAACATCTAAAAATCAAGGTTCAGGATCAAGTCCTTTGCCAGTGTAAGTTAATAAAGCAGTGTAATTGATGTAAATTAATGATTTTTCTGGTTTTTTTGATGAAAGAATAGGTTCCTATATTGTGAATTGACACCAAATAATAGGTTTTATATTTACTAAATTTCTCTCTGGGTATCCTTTAGAAAGGGTTTGGGGAGACTTAAGGGCCCATAGATGGCAGCTGGTAAGTCACTGGTGTAGCATATCTTTGTTCCTTCACTGTTCCAAGCCAGAGAAGGCATATGAAGTTTCTACCCTGAGGTGCTTAGTCCCAAAGGCAGCTTTCTGATAGGGGAGGGAAGAAATAAATAAAGCAAGCTGTCTTACTTCCAACATCAAAATGTTACTATACTAAACAAAAAGCAAGGCTGTTATGCTCAGCCACTGTTTGAGTGCATGAAAGGGGAGACATGGCTTATGAGAGCTTCTCCAAAAGCACAGATATTCTTTGTAGGGAAGTGTGTGGGCTTTATATTTCTGTAGTCTTTGGGGGAAAAAATATATTAATATACTTGCTGGGGGAAAAAAAATCATAATTTGTATACAGAGATTTAAAAAAAATATTTATAATAAAAGTGTCATTGCCCATCTGGGTAAAATTTTAAACCAATTCTGTCAGGATCATCTTATTTTGAGGAGCGTTAGATGGAATACAGGATTTCACCAGTGCTCAGCTTCTAGATGAAGACTTATTAGACACAGAATCCTGAATCTATTCTATTCTATTCATCCAGACACCTGTAGGACTATCCTGTTATTTGGGCAACTGCTCTGAGTACAAGGGCATGATGTAACCAACCAGTAACACCACAATCTTTTCCTCTGCATCCTGTCATAATGGAGGAAGGAAGAAGGTCACCACAGGTGACATTTTGAGAGGCATTCCTAGAGCACAAGTGCCAGAGAGGTCCTCTGAATGATTTAAGCATCACTTGACCTAATTTATACACACTAGGTAAGAGTCAGCTGATCAGGCTGGGGCAGCTATGTGGCTATATCAAACCAGAACCTATGGAAATGCCAAATCAGCTAAGGAGATACTGGTCAATTTATGCAGTTTTAAGGGAAAACAACTGTTCAGTGGGGCTTTTTGAAGTAACAGGTTGAAGTCTGTTTAAATTGCATTTTAATACTCAGTATCCTTCTGTATGACTTGATAAGACTTTTAGACACCTTTGCATTATTGAAAGTCAATGAGAAGGAAGTTCTGAGTCACCAAAGTCCTTTTTTCTTTATTGTCCTTTTCATTAGTCAGTGTGATGTAATTATTTATATCAAATATCATAATCACAGAAATGTTCAGGTTGGAAAAGACCCTCAGGATCACCAAGTCCAACCCATAATCCTACCCTGCAAGGTTCACCCCTAAACCATATCCCCGAGCACCACATCCAAACGGCCTTTAAACACATCCAGGGTCAGTGTCTCAACCACATCACTGGGCAGCTCATTTCCATGCCTGACCACTCTATCTGTGAAATTTTTCCTAATCTCCAGTCCAATCCTATGCAACTGCAGATTTTTACAACAGAGAGTTCCAATGCTTTCATATTGACATTATGTGAGTAAAAACACAGTATTACCTCAGTTTTATAATCCTAGTAGAAAGAAGAGTTAAGTATTCTTCTGGACCCTTGCAGCCATCTAAGCTAAATGAGAATATTAAATTCAATGATTAGTTTGCAATGCCTCTTCCTTCATCTGTGTACATAATTACTTTTTGAAAGCAACAGAAGGGATTTTTTTTTTAATCATTTTTTGCTATGCATCTTTTGTTCATTATTATTTGGCTGTACTTATGAAAAAAGGATTTGTAAACCACAATTGTTCTTTGAAGTGCATCCAAGTTAATTACACAAGCAACAATATAAAAGTAACAATTCAAGTGATTCTTGAATTGTTCTTTTTTTATTTATAAAGACTTTCTTATTTGTATTCAGAGGACATAATAGCAGTTTCTTTTCACCTACAGACTTTATCTTATATTGTACGTAGGTATTGGCAGTACACAGTTTGGATGCAAACCAAGATGTGAACCTAGCAACTGACAGCACCCAGAGTGACTCCTGTTCTGTTGTGGTCTTCACAGGTCAGAGTTACCACTTAAATGCTATAGCCCCAGTATTGCTAAATGCAGGACCACAGGTTATTATGCTTAGAGATCTTACATTTCAATAATTTATTATTTTCCTTTCTTACTTCAGTTTGCTACTAGAGAAGAACTGAAGCTTTGAATTGTCAACTCTGAAGCGATGCATATCAAACATTTTCTAGGTTTCTGGCAAATATTACAGATTTTGGAACAAAATAAGAATTTTCAGACTCTATTCCCAAAATTGAACCCACAACAGAAGGCCACCTTTATTCTGCAATTGTCTGTGGACGTTTAGAATCAGCAAGAGGTTCAGCAGCAGAATGAGGAAATGTAAAGGCCCTAGCATAAGGAATTTTTTTTTTATCATGGTACAGAAAACAAAGTGAGGTCTGCTCTGGTAAACTTAGTACATATGAAATAATATATGGGCAGGGATAATAGGAAAGGGAGAAAGATAAAGTGGTCGGGTAAATTGCTCAACTCAAATATCCGGTCTCTCTGAACCCAGCCAGTGCATGTTCAGCTTTCATTCTGCACTGAAAACATCAAGGGTGCTTTTCCACATCAAGTACTTCGCAAAGCATAAGATCAGTTGCATCACAATACAGTCTCTTTGGGGGTAATGTCATCACGCTAATTTACAGGTGAACATGTACTTGGAAGTAGCTTCCTTGAAATTTCTTGAGGTTTTTTAAATCTGTAGACATCTGTAGAGGCTTTATAAATCTGTAGACATTTATTTCAAGAAGTTTTATTTGAGGCAAATTTCAAAACAGATGTATTTTCTTAATTTGAAAGTATAAAAATTTGATAATCCTACTTTGTTTCCAAATACTTAGACCTCTTGAAGCATGATATCTTATATGCAGGGGTTAACACTTGGTTATATGAATCTGAACACACTTCACTTACTCTACTTTACTGCAGCTTAATGGTTTCAGGAGTCATCCATTCTATAGGTTTTACATGTAAAAATTAAAATTTACATTGCTCAAGCCAAAAACATATGGACAATCCACCCTATGGTTAATAGCTCTACTATTTCCTCAAGAGTTCAAACCTTTGCTTGGCATAGTAATCCTCAGAGAAGAAGTCTACATGATTCAATGTACAAGAAACATGGATACTTATACTAAAAGGAAGCCACATGTGCATGTTTGATCCCAACCCTATGGAATACCATCTGTATGCACTAGAGATAAAATTGTAACAGGGCAAAGGATGAGAAACAAAAAGTCACTCATTTAAAATAGTTCAACACAGCCTTTTCTCATGACACATTAAATATGATAGGCAGAAGTGGCAGGGTGCTAATTACTCTAGTGAGGTGATCCATTTTCTAAATACTGAGCACATCAATAATTCATCAGAAGTGGCTGTTAAAAAATTTAATGTCTGACAATCCAAGCTTGGCAAATAGGAAGATAATCTTTTGTGTCTAGTGGTTGGCATTCAGAGGCTTTCCTTTCATTATAAAATATAAATGCATTGTTCCTGCTTGAGGCAGTTTAGATTATGAAAGATGGCAGATGTATAATGTGTCCAGTTTTGATTGTTTCAGGTAGGAAGGTGGAACCCAGCAGACAGAAATGCAGATGTCACATACTTAATGAAAATGAGTTTTACAAATGTATTTAATAAAGTCTGAATGGTTTCTGCTAATAGCAGCAGCCCAATTACATAGCTATATAAACATAAAAATGTGGAGTAATCAGGTGGTTCTGCTGGCTGAATATTGTAGTTGTAGTTAAGAAAAATCCCCTGCTTATTCAGAAGAGCTTAATTTGGCTGTTAATGTTGGCAGCAACATTTCGTGTAGAGTGCACTAATGACTGTGAAGTCAAAGTATTGCAGAAATAGCCTGGTAAAGCATCATTTTTGCTTATGCAATTTTCTGGTATTTTGCAGGGTGCATCATAATGCAGACCAAAACAGCAAATGATAAAAGACTTTCTATTTAGCTTTGGCAGTGTAATTTGCAGATGTGCATTGTTTGAATAGGAAAGGTTAAAAGGGTGTTGCTGTGTCTCTCAAGAAATTAGAACATAAGTACCTGTATAAGCTACAGCTCCAAAGAAAAAGCACTACGGCTCAGCTATTCAAAGGTATTTAAGCACTTAACTCCTGTTCTGGCAAGCACACTCTCTTGAAATCAGTGACAATTAAGTGTTCAAATAAGAATTAGGTTCTCAAATGGCTTTGCGGATATGGACGTACGTCCCAGAATGAAACAGGTTAAAAACTTCAATTAGAATATAAGTGGATCATAATCCAATAGCCCAGCTACAAGAAAATGGGTTTAGTGATGCTATTTCTCTCCTTAGCCACTCAAACAAAATTTTAATGATGGTCTTATAAAACAATCTTACCATACACAAACCACTTAAACCCTCAAATCCTTGAATCATCAATATTCCAGACTTTTCTTACCATAGACCAACAGAGAGAGCTTTACATTATTTTCGAAGTCCCAGATGTGATCCTTTATTAAAATTTAGATTGATCCCTAAAGAAGATACTTCACAGATTCTTGCCTCTGATAAAATTCAATTATCATTTCTTAGTTATAAGAATAAGGTAGAAGTTTGACTGTTCAACTGTTTGACGCATAATGCATGCACGTGGCATTTTTGCTTTCATTTTAACGTTTCTGTCACGTTAGCTGCAACTCTTCATTTCTGCAAACTCAAAGTAATAAATTTCATCTTGGCTTCAGATTAATTCCTCTCACAAGTGCAAGCTTCCCATAAGGAAAAAGAGTAGCATAAGCCCAGGACTATCTAGTGCTTACAGATACCGATGATCTTAAATCATTGCATTTCAGGCTCTTGGAAGGGAATTTTTTTTTTCCTGGGTGTAAATAAGAGACATTGTATAAGTAGTCATTTCTCAAAAATTCTGAAAATGAGTCCATGCATGCAAACCCAGAAATATTTTCTCAAAACATGTCTCTAAACAGCTTATGTGCAAAAATATATATAAGGTGTCCACTGTAGGGCCAAGACATAAATGGGCTGCATGCCCATCAAAAAACGGTGCCTGTGAACTCTCCTGAAAGAATAAATCCCCAAGTAACTTCAAACTGGCAGAAAATCATGCCAGGAAAACTGTAGAAGAGATCATTCTGAAGTCAGCTTGTATAATGAGAATATTAAAAAAGAACAAACAAACAAAAAAACCCCACAAAAATCCATTTAAAATCCCACTAAATCTACCTAAATTATTCCAAGCAAACCATTCTCAGAGTCTTACAGTGTATCTGAAATATTGAAATGAATCCATGCCATTTGTGCAGAGCTGATACTTTGCGTTAGCTCTTACCAGATGTGCCCAGCTCCTATAATTTAAAGCTAACTTTAATGTTTTATCTTCTGTGTAGATCATTTAGGTTACCCAAAAGTGTAATTCAGCATTTGGTATCTTTTGATACTTCACTTTTGGCTCACCAGGTTTTGAGGTGAAATTAATCAAATTCTCTTATAGCGTTGGGAGAAATGCATTTCTGGAGGTGACAACTTCTTCACTGAAGGAAAAAAAGCCATGAGTTCTAGTTTGAGGGCTGAATTTTTAGATGATGTCCAGTATTTCAGAAATCAAAGATGAAAAGCAATTTAAAGTGTAATTCAGTAGCAAAATTAGAATTAAATTTCACAATTTAAACAGTTTCCATTATGATAAATTTGTACCACATTTTATGTGGATATATTACACAGAATTGTATTGATATATGTGCATAATATTACCAATGACCATATAACTGGATTCTAGTAGAAAATACCACATCCTTAAAGAGAAATGTTTTTATTTTTTCCTCTTGAAAAAATGGTACTGATATAGACTCAAAGCTTAGTAAGCCATTGTTCTGAATATTGGGAAGGCCGAATGCCGTTCTGCAGAGCATTAAATGGCAAACTTCTGCATACTCAGGCTAGAAAATTTTTCAGAAGATATTTGCTAGTTTACATCAGCCCAAATCACCATTAAGTAATGTACTTACAGCTGTTTTCCTGAAGCTACTTTAGGACAGATTCCTTCGGTCCATACTGAAGTCATTACTGTACATTGCTTACCAAAGTCTTAGTAACCTTTTTTTAATATTTAATAAATTTTTCTTTAATATTGTTTTTCTCTCAATTTTCAGATGAAACATTGCATATGCATGTTCAAAATCCTGTATACCTGGTATTTTTTTGAGGTATTCCTCTCTGTTATTAGCTAATAAATGTGAATATAAAATGTAACAAGTAAATTTTAAATAAGTTGCTAGTGCCCAGTTTCCTACAATCATTAAAAAAACTACAGAAGGAATGTTAAAATTATTTCCCCCTGAAACAGTTAAAACATTTACTGTGTAAATATCTGTCTTGTAGTCCTCAGAAGGTGTCTAAATCTTTGATTTTGTGATAAGTGGTAAGGTCACCTTCATCAGGCAGCATTAGAGGAAATAATTTTTCACAGCTGTTTGTTTCCACAGCAGACTACAGAGAAGACATCAGAACGTTACTGTGATTTTGGTACCATAGGGGACTGTTTATTATTTAGCTGTTATCATAAAAATTCAAAGCAGCGGATTGGCGAGGCAATCTTAAACAGGGTTCTCCCCACTCCCCCACATTTATGTCTAAACAATTGTGAAAAGAGGAATTTAAAAAATGTCTGAAGAAAAGATATGTTGCCCTTAGAAACAGTAACTTTAGACACCCTAACAACTGCAAAATTTGATTTAGAAGAAGTAACAGATTATAGTGATTTTTTTTTTTTTCAGAAACTTTACCCAACATAAACTAGGTAATTATAGAAATAGCACCAAGGCAGTGATTTGAACATCATATTGATTTTAGCAGAAGCACTGAGATTTGGGGATGACTAAGTCCTTTTGGTTTTTCACATTAGAAGAGGTTGGTACCATGAAGTCACCATCAAACTCTTTGCATTGGTGTTTCTCTTTGGTGTGGTATCAGATAACCTATTTGGCATGAACAAACCTTTCCTTTGCCTACATAAGTCCTCTAGGAATAGGTTAGGTACTTCAAAGTGCTTTCATTCATTTGAAACTGAGATCACATTCTGGAGATACAAAGAATATGACCTGTAAGATCTGTCCTTTTGCCAATATCCACAGATGCTCAAAGGAACAAGGCTGCTCCAACTGTGCTTCCATCATTGCCACATTTCCAGGAGGGGTTACACAGCTCTGTACGTGACCTTCATGTAGCACACTTCTTTCATTTGTTTATTTATTTATTTTTCAGACCTGAAAATTTGAAATTAATTTCCTATAATCTACAAAATTTTAGTAGGAATCTGTCTAAAGTGGCCAGTGAGAGATGCCAAAAAGAGGGGGGGTACCTGAATTCTTACCCTTTCTCAGGTTTAGACGCTGCTTTATAGAATGTAGTGTGGGCTTCTCTATGAGGTCAGGCTTACCAGCACATACCTTCTGATTAACATATCCAACAGTATTTCTTATTAATAAAAAAATAAAGTAAACAAGGAAAAAAACCACAGCAAACAGTTCTACTCACCTACCTCCCTGCTTTGTGTTCAGTGGTGAAAGAATGCACAGAAAAGGCAAAAAACCTAAATTGTCCCAGAACTGAAACTTACTGCTTAAGTCCTCAGCCCAAATAACCAGCTATTCAAATATGCAGGCACATTTCCTGCTGAAGCCATGATGTAACACAGGAAAGAGTTAAAGACCTGTAAATTTAAATTAGTCTTACCTATTAACCACTTAGCATTTAGCTAATAATTTCCAACCCACATCTAATTAAGTCTCCTGAGCTGAGTGTAGCCAACCAGCCAAAGGAGCACAAGCAGCACCTGCTTCCACAGGTCCTGAGGCCCCTTCTCACAGAAGGAGCAGAGGACAAGTTCCATCTCAAATATTTCCATTTGATATCTAAAATTTGTAGGGATGAAACTGAGTTATAGGATCAGTATGCATACAAAAAGATGAAGTGGCGTTGATTTGGCAGAGCCAACACCACCACTTCTCTTACATTACCCAGAAACATGCCTAAATAGCAGGCTGAGTTACATACCTTTCTGAGGAATTTGATGGTGAAAATTAATTTCCCTGTGAGAAAACTAATTTATTTTTCCATCTAGTGAAAACTAGTGAATGTCCTAATATAAACACATGTATAGCATGCATTCTTGACTGTTTTTTATAATATGCCTGCTAGTCATGCACAGTATATTATAAAACTTAGACACTCAAAACCAAACATCCATTCTCTGTGTGAACAGTAAGGGACAACACCACAATCTATATCTGCCTGAGGGTTCATCAAGAAACACAAAACCTATAAAACCTCTGTTAAATTTGAGGGTAGAATCAGTTCACAGGCAATTGACAAACAAATTAGAGTGTTATGCATATTCAAAGGAGAAGTGTGTCATGTTTGAAAGCTTGAGGGTTGATTAGGCTTGGTATATACTGTTAAAATCTTGGAGCTGCTAATGAGCAAAGTCTATTGCAGAGACAAGAAATGTTCCCACTGACAAAATATAGTGAATATTAATACATATATTTCTGGTGGGTATTAAATGGTCAGCTTGATAGGTAGAAAATAAACCCTCTTTTATAGTCTGCATCGTATGTTCCATTTCTTAGAAGTTGTTCCATTTTTCACACCATTATTGAATGCTCTTTCTCAATTCAGCAGTCACGAGGGCACATTATTCTGACAGGCTGCTTTCCACCTACAAAGTCTGAGAGCCCTTCCCTTTTCATTCTGCAATCAGCTCTGCTACAGGCTTATGCAGAGATGCTCTGAAGTCAATCAGGTCTCATGCAGGTCCCCCAACAGGCAGCAGTAACACATTACTTAGCACTTGAACATGTTTGCAGGCACACAAGGCAATGGTGCAAGGCAATGGTGTGTCTGAAACTTTACACACATTAAACATTAATATCTCTCATTATAATAGGGACTTCAATTTCTCCTTGCCAATTCTAGGCTCTTGTCAAGTTTAGAGATGGTTCATGGCTCCTACCATCTGCCAAGAGAAAGGCTGTGAAGGAAGTAACATAGTTCATCTGGGATCAAAAATACCCTCTGAAGGTGCATATTTTCTTCTTTTCTCTCTAGACACAGAGTCTGAAGCAATTCCTAATTTAAGCAGCACAGTCAAGTGCTTAACATCTGTGACGATCAGCCACATCAATTATCCTCTTTGCTTTGCAAGTTGTTATGAACTATAACCATATACATTTACTGAAAGAACAGAGGTCATACCTGACAGATTGCCCTAAAGCTAAAAAAATGTCCAAAGTAATGGCCCTACAGAGCACAGCTATTTAGGATGATTGTATTCTTTAATTCTAGTAACGGAATTTTTAAATGAATACTGAAACAGCAGTTTTAAAATATCTGTGTTTTTATATTCCTTCCTCTGGCTGCCCATGTTGTTATAATCATTCTCTGGAAACAATCTTCAAAAAACTACAGAACATTGGAAAAATTAACTATTATTGTCAACAAGTTTTGACAAGAGAATACTCACTCTTTGCTAGAAGAACACAATTTCTGACCTTGTGGCTTTATATGTGAAATATGCAGAAAAGAATAACAGAGTAAAAATCTACCTTGTTAACTCTTCTTTTATTGCCAAACATCCTCCTGGAAAGCATTTTGAAACACACAAAGGACAAGAAATGATTTACCGTAGTTATCATGGATTCAGAAAGGGGAAGTCATGCTTAACCAACCTAATAATCTGTTACATTGAGGAGGCTACCTTGGTTGGTAAAGGGAGAGCCATAGATGTAGTTTACCTTAACTTTAGTAAGGTCTTCGACAGTATCTCCTGTGTGATCAGTGGCACAAAGAAAGTCCACTCTGAGGCAAATAATGAATGCTGTATTTCAGGGCTCACTACTGGGCCCAGCAGTGTTCAACATCTGCATTAATGACCTGGACAATGGAACAGTAATTTCACAGGTGACACAAAACAGGGAAAAGTCACTGATATACCAGATGTGTCTTTCAGAGGGACCTGGATGATCTGGAGAATGGCTGACAGGAACCTCATGCAGTTCAACAAGGGGAATTGCAAGGTCCTACACCTGGGTTGGAAAAACCCCACTCATCAGTATGTGCTAGAGGCTGACAAGCTGGAAAGTTGCTCTGCTGAGAAGCACCTTAGTGTCCTGGGGGACAAGCTGAGCCAGCTACACACCCATGAAGCAAATATAGGCCACTAGTACCTCCAGCTGCATAAGGAAGACTATTGACAGCAGGCAGAGGTATATGACCCTTTCTCTTTGCTCAGCTTTGATGAGGCCATAGTGCTGAGTTCAGTCAGCTTCTCAGTACAAGCAGAAAATGGATTTATTTAGATGAGCCCAACACAAGAGACTGGAGCACCTCCCATATGGCATAAGAGAGCAAGGACTGTTTATCCTGGACAAGAGAAAGCTCATAGATGATTTCATCAATGTGTACAATTACCTGATGAGAGAACATGAAGAAGAGGAAGCCAGAATCTTCTCACAACACATGAGGCACTGAGAACAAACTGGAACACCTGCAATGCCATCTGAAAATAAGAAAACACTTCTTGACTGTGAGGGTAGTCAAACACTGGCACAGGTTGCCCAAAACCATTGTGGAATTTTCATCTGTAGAAACAGTCAAAATCCAACTGGGCACAGTCCTGAGCAACCTGCTATGGCTGACCCTGCTTATGCAGGGTGGTCAGTCTAGATGATCTCAAGAGGTTTCTTCCAACATAAATGATTCTGTATTTCTGTGAAAATTTAGAGCCAAGAAATTGACTAATTCTGACATTCCAGAAGCCATTCCTAAGATACATGTATTTTATTTTAAAAGAAAATGGAGTTTAGATATTCGATTTACTACAAATTTTCCTTGTGACTGCAGATATGCTTATTCTCTCTCTACTTAAGCAATTTGAGCCTTAAGTAGGATTTAAGAGGTCAGATGGGGGGGCAAGACTGAGAATCTCTCCCTCTGCCCCCAAAATCAAGAGAAAAAAGGGAAGGGGAAAGAACAAGGAAAGATAAGGAAAGAAAAAGAAAGGAAAGAAAGGGGGATAAGGAAAAAAGGAGGAGGTAAATCTACCAAGAAATAATTTGGAGTTGGTTTGGAAGTAGAGAGGTAAAATTTTCTTTAAACAATATATATAACAATAACAGGAAGGGTTCACAAGGGGAACAAGGATGGATAGGGAGTATATACAAAACCAACAGTCCTTTGAAGATGCAGCAGGGAGAAAGACCAGGCCTGACCACGTGGCAGAGAACCAGGAACCCAGGAGTAACTCTCTGAGTCCTATCGTCCCCACAAGGCAGAAGCAAAAGAGAACAAATGGCTGCAGTGTCTTCCTTTTTATAGGCTTGCTGGACAGGGAGGGGAAGTGGACCAGACTAACTCAGTTTCCCAGGGGGAAAACTCCCCCTCCAGGGAGAGTAGGGCTCTCACAACACCTCTGCCCACCCCTGCTTTCAGGGTGGGTGTAACCCATCACACTGTATAATTATCTAATCTATTTATGTGGTTTTGACTATATAAAATATTAATAATAAATGTTTATCTAACAATTAATGTAGTATATTTGTGGTTCTTTTTACCTGAAAAACTTAAATGAAAGATGCATCTCTAGAAAATATACAATGGACAGAATGAAACTATCTCCAGGCAAGCAGATGAGGTAGGGCAGAGGGATTGAATAAGATAAGAAACAATAATCCATGCTAGCTAAGGATCTTCTGCCTATCTTAGACAACTTCTTTTACCTTACATTGGTATTCTTGTAAGAATTGACTTAATGCATTCTTAACAACTTCAATATTGCCCTGGAATTCACACATAGGGCTCCCTCTTTCTCTGATTCAGTTTCTCATTTTTGACATGGAAAAAAAATCACATTTTCAAAATTAACAGGGGTGTTTCCACTCCAATGCAATAAAGGTTGAGAGTGTTAGATATTTTATTGATACAGATTGCAAACGTGATAAGTAGTTCTACCATCTGCATTTGCAACCCTAGTAATGGAAATAAACAAAATTATCTTTGAATTCCACTTTCAGAAAAACATAGTGGTATTCATAATTTATTTACTTTATTTCCATAGTAAAAATTGGAACTGTAGTGCAAACTACAAGAAAATAAAATGCTTCCTGCCCTGTAGCACTTTCTCTCTTATCTGCTCATACACTCTATTTTTAAGTTCCATTTAGCCTCTTAGCATTTTTTTCAAATTAATCTTCATCCTGCCAGGTCCTCCAGTTCCATTTTTAAATAAATAATGAAATATTAGAAGTTTTAGGGTTAGGAGTACTGGGAGGTTCTGCCTGCTACTGATATCACTGCTCTGTATTAACGTGTGCTCCCAAAAATGTGGAAGCAGGACTTGAAGAACTCAAAAAAGTACTCCTCAAAAAAAATGCTACAAACCTAAAGCTGAGCCATCTGGAGCAAGAGCAATGCCTGCCATGAACTTATATACTTCAAACTCTGAACGGTTTTCAAGCTGAATAAATTCACATCTGTCAGAGAAACAGGCAGACTTTTATGCAGTAGAATGCAACACAGTAATTAAGATGCAATTAAAATTATAATTAGAGAGCCATATCTAGTGTGCTCACAGTAATCTGGTACAGACAGAAATGAAGGCCCCATCTAGAGTGGAAATTGATCTAATATCTGCTGATATCTTCTCCTGGGGATCTTGTCTCTTCTCCAAGAATGGCTGCCCTGTGGAAAAGGACTTGGGGGTGCTGATGGATGAGAAGCTGGACATGAGCAGACAGTAGTCATGAGCAGACAGTGCAGCCCAGAAGGTAAATCACAGCCTTGGCCGCATTAAAAGAAGTGTGGACAGCAGATACTGAGAGGTGATTCTGCCACTTTATTCTGCTCTGACGAGACCCCACCTGTAGTACCACATCCAGCTCTGGAGCCCTCAAAACAGAAAGGACATAGACCTAATGGAATGGGTCCAGAGGAGGGCCATGAAAATGATCAGGGGGGTGAAACACCACTGCTACAAGAATAGGGAGCTGGGGTTGTTCAGTCTGGAGAAGAGAAGGCTCCAAGGACACCTAATAACCTACCTGGAGGGGGGCTACAAGAAGGATAAAGAGAGACTGTTTACAAAGGCCTGTAGCAATAGGATGAGGAGTAATGGCTTCAAACTAGAGAAAAGTAGATTTAGATTGGATTTTAGGGACAAGTTCTTTACCCTGAGGGTAGAAGAACACTGGAAGAGGTTGCCCAGGGAGGTGGTTGGGGCCCCATCCCTGAGAATATTCAAGGTGAGGCTCAACAGGGCTCTGGGTAACCTCATCTAGTTGAGGATGTCCCTGCTTACTGCAGAGGGGGTTGGACTAGATGACCTTTGGAGGGCCCTTACAACCCAGATTCCATGTGGTCCATGACTGCTTTGTTTGATTCAAAGCTTAGGCAGCTACTGCAGGCAGTGTCACCAAAACTTCAGTCTAGGAGTCTGAATCAAGATCTCACTTGAGTGAGGCAAAGCTGCATAGTGCATGTGCACTCAGCACATGGACAGATTTGTCATGGAAGAAGCAGCAAGGTGAAAGGGACTCTAATATCCCCCAGAAGCATGAGCTGATGTGCTCATCACTCAGTAAGGAGGCAAGGGACTGCACAGTTAATGCTGCTATAGGGGCTGTGCACCCTTTACACTGACTCCACATCCAAACATCCTTATTGAAGAATGACTTTATTTCTGTCTATTTTATAATGTATGATACTGTTTCTTCATTTCCTTCCTCAGAATTGTGATTTGCTGTGTTTAAAAACTAAAACACAGCTATTAAGGGATATTTTACCTATTGTCTTTTCACAGTAATGAAAATTGTTGTGCATTTATGCCAATCTGAAAGTAAGAGGTATTCAACTCAGTTTCCTTCAGGAGCTTTTAGAAATTATAACAGCTTTTTCTACTATTTAGATTTTTAATTAATCTGTGATATTAACTATTTCAAAGAACCTGATAACAATGTCTATTGTCTACGTCTCAGTTTCCTTTAGGAGCATTTAGAAATTATAACAGCTGTTTCCAATATTTAGATTTTTAATTAATCTGTGATATTAACTATTTCAAAGAACTTGATAACAATGTCTATGTGCAACAGAATCAATGTCTTTATGAGAGCTTTTGCTTTAAACATATGAATGTCTTTATAGAAGAGCATGACACAACCTTACTCGACAGGTTCAAGGCAATGATGGATGATTTCTGAGAGAAACTTCTGTTGCTATGGTTTATGTAGTATGAAAGGGAAGTGACAGTAAACAAGCTACTGAGTAAGTGTTCAGAAACACAGCCGTATTTTTGCATGTGTTACATACAATAACTTTTAATGACTATCATCAAAGAACACTATGGTCTGCAGCTGTCATAACAGAGGGACAATGTATTATGCACAAAGGTGTAGTCTTATAATTTTAACACTGAGTCTTTAGTAGGATAAAAGCAGGAAATTAAAAGCAAACGTCTCTTCTGAATTCCCTTTTTGTTCCCAGGCAGACCTGCATGAGATAATTGCATGTGCCTTATGAAGAAAGGCTAAGAAACCTGGGACTTTTTAGTGTGGAGAAGAGAAGACTGAGATGGGATTTAACAAATGTATAAATATATGAGGCCTGGGTGTCAAGAAGGAAGGGACATCCTCTTCTCACTTCTACCCTGTGATAGGACTAGGGGCAATGGATATAAACTACAGTACAAGAAGTTCCACCACAACATGAGGAATAACTTTTTTACTGTAAGAATCACAGAGCACTGGAACAGGCTCCCCAGAGAGGTTGTGGAGTCCCCTTCTCTGGAGACTTTCGAGACCCATCCAGATGTGTTCCTGTACAACTTGTGCTAGATTCTGTGGTCCTGCTCTGGCAGGGGAGTTGGACACTATGATCTCCAGAGGTCCCTTCCAACCCCTACCATCCTCTGATTCTGTGATAATACAACCAGGATGCTATATAATACCTCTAACAGTTTAGACATGAAGACATGGCAAATTAGGAGTTTAGAATGGTTATTGGTTTACAATAAATGTGCTTGATATATAGTTGTTGTGCAGCTGTCATCATAAAGGCTGTTCAGAAGCATCTTTGGAAGCAACTCCATTAAGAACATGTGATGCTTTTAATTTATTTGCTCCTTACTTCTGACATGAGTTCTTGACCTCTTGAAGCCCTGGATACTTCAGAAAGGCCACAATTTCACTCCTGTCATGAGTAAGGCTTTCTAGTTTTAATAACAATACAAACATTTGCTATTAGAATACCATATTTTTCTGCATTTCTTTCCTTGAATCATCACTAAGTTTAAAGACATGATTACACAATGAATGTGGATTTTATGCCTCTATTTTAAGAATATAATCATTCAGCCAAGTGTACTGCCTATGGTGAAGAACCTAGTAATGACCTAAATTATGTACATAAGTGCAAAGAGAACAATGTTAGAGCTGAAAAAGCAAAGCTAAAAATTTATTGCAAAAATACATTGACTTAATGATAAATATAATTCATCATAAATAGTGTTTTATCTAGAGTCACAAATTGATTTATAAATTGGGCATAATGATGAGACACCTCAAATCAAAGTTAGTTATCAAAGTGGTTGAAAAGCATATTTTAGAATATAGTGTTCAACTCACCATAATAAAGCCTTAAAATGGTTCTTTTCACTGACATGCAGCTAAAGCAGACTGTGATTCCAGCAACCTATCTAGTTGGGGATGTCCCTGCTTACTGTAGGGCAGTTGGACTAGACAACCTCTAAAGGTCCCTTCCAACCTTGTCCATTCTATGACTCTCTGAAACACATCTTCTGTGTCGTTTTATGGAATATTGTTTTATGCTCTTCTAATCTATGCTAATGACCACAATAATTCCCACAAACAGATTAGAAAAAAAATGAACTATTACTCTGCTCTTAGGGAAAAAAATCACTAGCAGGCACAATATCTAGTTCACACAAATTTAAAGATCAAAGTTTGTCTTCAGTGCAAGCATGGGGATAATCTGGCCAAAGGCTATAAAACTTGTGTACTAACAATAAAACTGTGACCATCAATAGTAAGTCTTTGTTATGCTGCTGAAGCATGCTTGGTGTTGTATCAATTGAACAGAAAACAACCATGAGAAAAGAGATTAGTGAATTGCATGTGGGAAAAAATCATGTAAAAAGAACTCACATTTAAAAATCTATTTTAAACTGCTGCACAGACTTACTTGAAATGTTGGATATAGGATAATTTATATAATAACCATATTCAAAATACAAGCACGGTAAATGGTGTACACATACTAAAATCAGGTATCTGCCTCCACTGAAGTCCTGCCTTGGTAAACCCTGAATTCTTGTTTCTGCCACTGTCTCTTCTAGTAGTAAGAGAAAACTTCCATGAAATATGCTACAAGGTTTTTACTGAGCTCAGACATGATGGTAACCAGAAAAATCTGAGGTGATTATGGGCCTGGAGACAATAATTCAAGGCCTTGTCTTTGAGAAGTACAATGACAGGTGTTAAAGCATAACTGTTGGTTTTGGTTTTTATAAAGATAATGCATGCCTGGGGAAGTACACAGACTGCAAGGAGAAAAAAAAAATCTGATTTTTTTGTTTATTTAATTGAAATTTAAGAAAAAATATTATTTAGAGTGGAAGTTACATTGTATTTATGTGGAGGATTTTAATTAAAAAAAGAACACTCCTTGGGTTCTAATTCTTGTGTGCTCAATAAAGATGTTGTGTGTTAACCTAAAAATCCATCAAGCACCGTGCACATCTTAATAATGCAGCATAAGTTTCCTGTGGAGTGTTACAGAGTGACATATCTCTTTCTAGAACATTTTTATGTGGACTAGTCCCCCAAAATTTTTCAAGCTAAAACTTATTCCAGCAGAGTTTAAGCTTCAGCAAGTCTACAGACCAGACTCACAAAACACAGTAATAGATCATACAAATAATTTGAAAAGATCAGCTTTTGAAATACTTCATTGGCTATTCAGCTGAGCCAATTTTCATTATCCTTTTCCCTGTAGTTTAAGCAATTTCTATTATTACCATCCCCCAGTGATTCTATTAAAACAGCTTGATCTTGTCTTGCAGACAAAAAATTTTTGCACCTGAGAAAATAACATCTTTTTTGTTGTTGTTGTTTGTTTTTTAACCAAACCAATTTTCACAATAGTTTCAGTCCCAGGGAGGTGGTGGAGTCACCATCCCTGGAGGTGTTCAAGAGGGGACTGGACATGGCACTTGGTGCCATGGTTTAGTCATGAGGTCTGTGGTGACAGGTTGGACTCGATGATCCTCGAGGTCTCTTCCAATCTTGGTGATTCTGTGATTCAGTATTGCCCTTAGTTTTTTTCTGTAGCACCATGAAAGAAAAGTATTGACAAGTTTCACAAAGCTGTACGGCTCAATGTATCTTCAGAAAAGATCTTGTAACCCATGCTCAAAGATATCCACATACCCCGGTGAGGTGAATGTGATCTGTAATTAAAATTGGGACGGTAAGAAGATTGCTCTAACTACAGATCTGTTTTATAGAATAGAAGAGAATAGAATAAACCAGGTTGGAAGAGACTTTCAAGATCATCGTGTCCAACCTATCATCCAACACCACCTAATCAACTAAACCATGCAACCAAGCATCCTGTCAAGCCTCGCCCTGAACACCCCCAGTGACGGTGACCCCACCACCTCCTCGGGCAGCCCATTCCAGTGGGCAATCACTCTCTCTGTGTAAAACTTCCTCCTAACCTCCAGCGTAAATCTCCCCTGGTGCAGCCTGAGACTCTGCCACAGTTACAAGTTAATACTCCCCCAATGGGAAAAAGAAAAAAAAAAGAGAGAAATAGCCATTACCCCTGTATTCATTTAATCTGCTGGTGTAAGGCACTGCTCTCTGGATAGCAGATGCTTTAATCAGCTGCTTGTTCATTTTCTAATGAAACGGTCTGGAAGTGTCTGAAAGGTGATGTGCTTGAATTACTGCATAATCTTTGGCAGTGCTTTATGGACATTCTGCTATTTATTTTCCATTTCCTCAAACTGTAAGCACTCCTTAATTTCCATTTTGTAACACATGTGTCTATCACAAGATCAGAGCTATTTAGCTATTCAACAACATCATGAAATCAATAGGCTTTGCATAAGCTTCTGAATATATCATGGAAATTCAATAGGATGCTTCATTGTAAGTTTTGTGACAGCAGAAACAGAAAAAAATTCAAGTCCTCAGGATGACAGAGGATGCTTTTTGATGTGATGAAATGTTATTATTTTTTTAAAAACCCCAATATTGTAGAAGACTATTTCCATGGTTATGTTAAATCCCACTTTTCTAAGTTACAATTCCATTTTACTGTGCAGGTAATAGTCCCACAAATCTTTTGAAGACTATTACTGTGAACTCATTTAGAATTTGTTACCTTTCCTGTTTGGAGGGACAGATTATGAGCTCCTGAAATAAAGAATATTTTTATGATTGTTAATGATAGATTATTGCTGGGGATTCTCAGTTGTCTCAATGCATCTTACTATTTCAACTGCTTTAGAAAAAAAAAATCAAAACTGGTAGGAAGTAGTTGCTGCAGTGGTAAGTTTAGTTGAAACAGACAATGATGTGGAAGAGAAAATAATAGATTCAGATATCATCCCATACGATTAAAGCATATTGTTGGGCACCATCAGAATAAACACAGCTAAAATGTGAGGAAACAGTATAACTAAAAATAAGTAACAAAATCATGAGAGTATAAATAGAAAATGCTATATGCATTGAGCAAGCTGGGCAGCTACCTCACAGTTTGTGTCAGCACCATGAGACATTGTTGCAGCAGCAGTTTTCTGTTTACAGATGTTTTCCTTGACCTTATTAGTATGGCTGTCACAAAGACACAGCTGTCAAATTCACAGCAAAAAAAAACAAATGGGAAAAGTGTTGATCTTATATTAATCACTACTGCAGGTTCTTCCTTTCTGATTTTTTTTCCCATGTCAGCACTATTTTATATGAAATTAATCATTTGGTATGATTTTTAGGACAACAGAAGAATTACTGAAGGGGATAAATTCAATACAATAATGTAACTTGGCTTTTAATTCACTGTTGAGCTACAAAATACCATTTTTCTCACTCCCACTTGTCTTACAAGATTTCCTACAAGATGACAGAATTATTTCACATGTATTTTTATTTCATTTAGTTTTAAATACTACTATCAAGTCACTACACAGCTCCAAATACCTCAATTTATCCAAATGAATGCTAACAATTGTTATTAATAACAATTTTGAAGTGAGTCAATCCATGGACAAATAACAGTAATCTTGTACAGACTCAAATTTGGCCTGTAGATTTTGTGTGTGTGTGTGGTCAGCTCACACTCTGACTTTAAGTTAATGTCTTCTTTTCTCTAAAAAAATGTACATCTCTGTATCAGCATAATCAGATTATTCCTAGTTACCATCAGCTTTTGCTCTGAAGGAAAAACCTTTGAAGCATTATCCTTAATACTTCTCCAGGAATATATTTTTACTCAGGTTGCTTGATAGTTTAAATTCACTTACCCATGTCCAATGTAGACATTTTGATTATGATTAAGTTGCTCATCTTCTCTGAAACATCCTCGATGAACAATGACCCACATGGAGTTTGTGAATAGGACAGAGGAAACCCACATTGTTCTGTGGTTGCTGGAGAGCAGGCAGGATGCTTTAATATGTCTAAGCTGTCACCAGATGCCAATGTTTAGGGCAACTGAATTTCACCTTTAGTAATGAAAGCAAAGATGAAAGAATAAAGGAGCTTGACCTGCTTGCTCACCTTTTAAAATGATCTATTCCAAATGAGGTTAAGGAAGACAGAATCCCCACTATGGCAAATGAAAGTCTTGGCTGTGCATTTCTGACAGTAGCTGACAAAACATAAGAAAGAGCCTGCAAGTATCTAGAGGCTGATGTGCATCAAGGGCATGTGTAATACAGTGTATAAACCAAAAATAAAATCTAGTGTAATGCAGGGAGTGTAACCAAATACTGTTAAGACAGGAGATAGTTAGAAGCTATATTAGAAATACCTTCTTAACCTTCTTAAATCAAATTGTTAAATTACATCTTAACTTTCTTAAATCAAATTGTTAAACAGTCTTTGAAAAGTTGCCTTTGGTTCTTAACTGTTGACACCTGACTAGACAGAACAAGGGAGATTTTCAATAAATGTGTTATGCAAAGAGCAAGTCTGCACTAGAAGAAGGTGTGACCCAACAGACCTTTTTCCATTCCTACCCACTGTGTTATATATAAGAACATCCACAGTCAGACTTTTTTCCAACACCATACTTCATTAAGAACATGACTCACCATCTTCTGTTTAAATTGTCTAAGTTTTGTTCACAGTTATTAAGAACAATGGGCTGGTACATAGAGTGCTACGTTTTGAGGGGTAAGAGACCTTGTGGGAGGAAAGCCATCAAAAAGCACTCAGTTTGGAAGTGATTTAGTACATTTTCCTGTATTCACATAAAAGGTTTCTGGGGGGGAGAATGGTGTCTCACAGGACTGAAATGTTGTGTAGTCAGTATCTTCTTGACAGATAAACAGGTTCATATACTCTCAACTTACTGAAATTACAGCATATAAAGACAGGCTAGACAGTGAATTCTGCTTCTGATATTCACCTCAGCTAGTCATTAAGCAGTATTTACTAGGTGGAAGTTAAGAATTCCCCACCTCTGAGGCACAGCATCAGGTGAAATATGAAGTACACTGAGTTGCAGGTGATAGGGTTCAGCTCCTTATACAGGGGCAATCTGACTAAGAATCTCTAGGTTTTAGCAAGATACTTACCTCCCTAAAACAGATGCATAGCCCATGCAAGGGCCCTAGTACACAAAAGCTGATGTGTGGATGGATGACCACTTGTCCTGTGATGTCTCTTAACTCTTGCTGAATTTGTGCAAGAAGCATGGAGTTGCTACCACTCATGCAAGTAATCATCTATCACAAAATTGCCTCCAAAATTAGTGTCAAAGTATGGCTTTAAAAATGGCTGTATTCAAAACTAGTAAACTATGCAATGCTGGCGCATACAATGATCCATACTGTTTAATTGCTAGTATGCTTCATCACACAATTTGGCTTCTTTGGTGTGCAACTCATTCCAATTATGCTTAGGCAAGGTAACATTGGCTACCTCCTGGCAGAGTATGCCAGGCAAATGCACGTCATGTTGAAGAAAAGATAGGTTACTCGTAAACATGCAGGTCATACTCTACTACTTTGTCTCAGCTACCTCTGCTCACTAACACATGTATCAGACAGGATTGAAAGGAGCTGAAGGAACAGTGTCTCAGTCTTCCAAAGCTCAGTAGTGACATTTCAGTACATGCGACTTGAAATAGTCCTAGATGATGATGTTCTGTTGTGTCACCATAAATGATTCACAGATTTAAGCATGAAGAATTCACCCTCAGTAACAGCAGATCTTGGGCTAGCAAGGGTAATTAGGAGAGAGTGATTTAGATATGCAAGAAGATCAAAAGTGAAGCTCAACATTTCCAGTAGATACTGTACCTTCACTAACAGGAACATAGTCATCTGACAGAAACTCTGTTCTCTATCAGAACTTAAACAAGAACTAATTAGTATAAAAATCACACAGGTTTGGGCATAGGTGAGCCTTTCTTGGTTTAACATAGATAGAAATTATTTGGGGATTCCTTTTCACATTTGTGTCACTTTCTATTTGGTACAAACTCAGAAATTTCACTGCAAAACTCAGCAAAAATTGCAACATTTAAAAAATATTCCTACTAAAAAGGAAATAAAAATTCCAGGGGAAAAATCCAATAAAAATGGGCATAATGAGCAAGAGAAAAAGGAAATTGCAGGAATAGATAACAGAAATTTAAGAATTGGGACAGGTGCATGTAAATTCATGTAAACTGTCAATTTTTAATGAATCTTGTGGCCATTCACTTAGCTCCTGCCCAAGTTTTGGCCTAAGAGAATGTTCATGCTGAGGCCTGATATTTGCTGGGAGCTGCACTAGATAAAGTCAGATTGACTAAGTATGTTGTTCTGTAAATGTGAGAGATCAAAATGAATAAATATTCAAAGCAAGGCAGAAATGCATGTGAGCGTGGTGGTTGAGAATATATTGACAAACCTGAACAAATATTTCTAAGATGCTATTATGAGGTCTTCATAATCCTCTAAAGTAGATGTTAACTGAGATAGTGTGTTGCAGATGAATACTTTTTATGCTTCTGGGAATTACACCTATGGATTTGGTTCATTTGAGATTTTAAATGTTTGGTGTTCGGTCTACCTATACTTAATGCAGCTTAACTGTGTCTAAAAGAACAAGTGAAACATGTGAAAAATAACAAAAATGGTCTTTTGTTGAATCTGTTTACATATTTCATCTTATACATTATCTGACTTATTTACCCATGTGAAAGCTATTGTGTATCTAAGTATATCCCACTTACTTGTACTGAAGATTTTGCCAGTTGTGAACGAAAGAGTCTTCTCTAAATTTGTAGAATTAAACAGATTTACTGACTACCTTCTTTTTTTCTTCTATGTAAACTCCCAGGATGGCTAAAAGAAATATGTGTATCATAAAAGGAAATCCAGAACTGTCAAATGTATATTAAAGAAGTTAGTAATGTAAATAACAGCAGCCCATTAGACAGATTATGTTATGTCTATAACCATGCATAAGGCCCAGCAAAATATATTTTTTAAATCAGGAAATACTTATTTTTGTTTAGAAGAACACTTCAGTCTGCTGGTATGAAGGAAGCAGAGAATATTCAGCACTCCTTAGAAAAAGTTGATAGGGGGTTGCTGAGATATTAGAAATGCTTCTCATTCAGTATTGCATCATCTATTTTAACATGAATTTGTATTTAAAAGTTTCAAACTATAGCAACAACATACTGTTAGACAAAAAAAATAAATGAAGTGGCAATACAAGTCAAAGTTCACAGACAGACATTCCTAGGAAGGTTTTGAATCATGTAATGTAAACTAACATTTCTGTAAATAATAGTAAAAGCATTATTATTTTCACCATTTTCTCTTCCAGTTGCCTGCTAACTAGTTTAGGGCAAAATTTCTCATAATCTCAGCACTGTGAACTGAAAAAATGGGAATGCCATGTTCACAATTTAAAGTGATGGTTTGCAGAAAACTGTATGCATAAATGAACTTGTAGTTTGTAGGTTTGTGCCTGAGATTTGAACCTGATCCTAGTCCAGAGTGTACATAAGCAATCGTAGCTGAGTAGAACTGAAAGCAGAATCTGGCCTTCCACCACCTGAGTACTGTAACTTAATGACTTCACAGTATTTTTCACAGGACGTTACATCATTATCAACATTAACACTTCAGTTTGTAGAGCAGTACTGGGTCTCAAGCTTTGAAGCTTACACTATTACAAACCTAACCCAGAAAGATGATTATCTTTGTACACCAAGTCTAATGCTTTCCTATAATGCTGGTCCAGACAATTGATTGATTTTCTGTAAGTGTTTACTTTTTCAAAAGTACACTTCCTAAATTAAATTGCTTGATAGTTTCAACTGGAGTACACTGTTCAGTGTAACCGTGATTTAAAACTGGATTTAATCCATAAACTATCATATGCCACTTCTGCCACAGCCAGCTTTTATATTACTCAATACAAGAAAAACACTGTCTGTATTGCCAAGCAATTATCTCTATGAATAACCGATCAACTTTTCTTCTATAGTTTAATTTGTGTAAACATTTTAATCACCTTTAAGGTGGCAGCCCCTATCCACACACTGCTTTTGTACCATGAATTTTCAATTTCCTTTTCTTAATTTACATACTTTTTAATTGCCTCATTTAAATGCACTTTTTTTTTTCATTAAAAATGGCTTGAGTAATGATGTAGGAACTATATTCTTCAGGGCCTTTTTATTTCCAATTCTAGCCACCTGTGAATTATATCTTCTTTAATACTTGAGGGAAGACCTGCCATTAGGAAGACCATAATAAATATGACTCCTTTTCAGAATACAAATGAAAAATAAACCTATACTTGAAAAATTACTAGGCCTCTGAGAGGAGTTAGATCATGATTTATTTTAAGTCCCTGAAGACTATGAGACTGTGACAAACAGTTCTCATTACCTATGCTCTGTCTACATTTTATCTACTACAGACTTCAGGGCAGACAGTTATATATTTATAATATATTCATTACAAACCAAGAAATTTATGAAATTCCAATAAATAGTTACACAGACTTATCCATATTCAAATAAGAATTTGACTGGTCTGCTGATAATATTTTGGTTGGATTTGCAAACATCCCCCAGGGCAAAAGCACCTCTGATTTGAAGTTGAGTTAAATGACTGGGTCTAAGAGGTTTCTCACCTGAAAATATAAATTTAGCACAGTTAAATTTACATTTTCTAAAGAAAATATTACCCAAACATTTTGTTATCACACTCACCTTCCCTCTTTAGCAAAATTTTGCATCACAACCTGTCTAGAAAACACTTCTTAGACTCAAATCAGGGGTTTCCACTTACTTTTTCAATAGTAATTCATTCTTATGGGACTATTTTGCTCTCACTGAACTGCATCTCAATCAGCAGACAATTCAGTGAAGAGACTCAGTTTGAATTCTTGCTTCACTTAGTCCCATTCAACTGAACAATAATGCTGGTAATCACTAAAGACCATGGCTTTCTTCTGACAGTTTTGTGCAAGTTGTCCAAAACCTACACAGTGTTTGAATTTCATATTCCCCTGAAATTAAATGTGCGCACTGCAGAGAGATGACCTTTTTCTGTAGTGCTCTTCCCAATACACTCACACTTGAGATCTGAGAGCTTCAGAACTATCTTTCCAAAATTATAACTTACAGGATTCATTAAACAATAAAAGACATCTGTTATACAGAACCTATTTAGGAACTCTTATATGCTACCTATATGTTGGGGCAAATGTTTGTACCTGAAGGAAAGCAGAGAAGCTGCCTGTTGCTGAAGTTTTTAGGCATGGCTAAGAAGTCAGCTAAAGCCCATGAAAGATCTTTTCTTCCAACTTTTAATAAAAAAGTCAATGCAGTCCTTAAAAATTAAACCAGTACCCCAAAACTCAACTGATGAAAGAAACAAAACACCAACTTTCCCTGTGTAAGTCTTCAGAAAATTCTCTAGACAGTTTTCTAACTCTCCATTGTCTGCAGCTGCAGGGGGACAAAATAAGATCCACAGAGAGATTACATCTTCTCCTGACAGCTGCTGGAAGCTGTTTCCTGCACATAGTGTCTAGGGCTTATGCCTATATACTTGCACATAGGTGGGAGCTATGTAAACAAGTGTTTTGATTGGTTGTACCATAGATACCATGACTTATGAACTGAGACCTAAAGGGCTGAGTAATCCTGTCGGGGGTACCTGTTAATTTCCTGGTACCATAAGTGACACAGTTGAAATGTGTGGAGTCACCAGGTCAGAAGTTGCAATCTCCAAAGTGGATGTAGGTAAATTTGAGTTCTACCGTCAGTGAGTTTTCATCATGAGTTTAAAGTTGATCCAATGAGGGATGGAAGTTATGTATGTTTATATGCCTGGGACATAATAATATAAATTTCTCCTTTGTGTCTTGGCCATTCTCAGAAGACCTCAACCATTTCTCTCATCCATATCTTTAAAACAAGCTTGGTACATTCTCAGAAAGACCTCAACCATTTCTCATATCCAAATCTTTAAGCCAGCTTTGGAACATGTCCATCAATGAAAAGTATTGCTTTGAATGTATTAAAATCATTACATAAAGCTCCATGATATTGCACAGTTTCACCTTTAAAATGGATATTAAAGAGGTCAGAAGGGCTCAGAATCATCATTTACATATGAAGAATATTCAGACATTACCTTTGGATCTCACTTTAGCAAAAATAATAAACTGAATCTTGACACAACAGAAGTCTAAATTAAAAAAAAAAATACTTAATTTCTGCTGTAAAAGAATGACAGAAATGTATTGGAGCTTGGATATTTTTGTGTTGACCTCAAAGAAGAAACTACTAGGTAGAAAAATTAAAAAAATAAAATAACAAAGCAGCAATTTCTGTTCTTCTGAATGATTCCAACAGAAATAATTCATAGACACTAAAAATAGAAAATACACACTTGGTCACATGTTCCATCTCCTTCCCAGACCAAGGTATTTTGACTTACCTGCAAGTCACTTGGGAAAAAACCATAAATCTAATTTTTCATGGTTAATAGTATAAGTTGTTTAAATAGCTTCAAAGTAAAAAGAATATTGAAGCATAAGGTAAAAAAAGGTCAACCCTTCGTCATTCTGTTGTTTGGATGACAGAGATACTGTGTAAAGGCAATTTAACAAGAAAGTGGTACATCAGCTTGTGTTATGAGGACTTCCCCCCCTGCTTCTACAATGCAGAAAGCCTGTTTATTTATTTATAAGTGACAGCTTAGATTCTATCAGCTGCATTAACGTCAGGCAGCAACAACCAGCTGACTTGCAGATGGCTGGGACCAGAGTACATCCTGGAAGAAAATTCTACCCACACAGCCTGTGGCCAAGACAGAAATTAGGTTGAATGCAACCCTTACAATGCCAGACCAGGTTGTAAAATGCACCTTTTTGGCAAAGCCCTCTTCCAGAATCACTGCTCTTAAAATCACGTACATACACACTCACAGATTTCTTCCTCTTGGCATTACAAGGATGGAGAAGAGTAAACATCATGTTTTGCTCTAGGTTTTTCTAATCTCTGAGGCTTTTACTGAGGACTCTACCCTCAAGCACCAGTTGCCAATCTTTAATGTAAAGAGTTAAGCCCACTAACAGGACTTACTCTAGTGTACAGTGAGATAGTAAGATGCCAGTTCACAGTGCATTAACCAGGAAAAGAGCCTGCCTTGCTCTGCTTGCTGTTCTCTAGGGGTTGTTAAGGGAGGCAAAACCATGGCATCACAAACAAAACATACACAAAACTGAACTCATCAGATGAAATATTCTGTGTACTTTTGGACTGCATACACAACCATTATTTACCTAGTTTACATCCCTCTGTCCCCTCCCTGGAAAGACTGGGGTGGTGATGGAACCAGTCTCTCCAGAGAGGAGACAGAGGGAAGTAAACTAGAGGCAGTGGTGAAATCAGCAGTACAGCTGAAGTGCATGTACACCAATGCACAGAGTTTGGGTAACAAACAAGAGGAACTGGAAGCCTTGGTACACCAGGAAAACTATGATGTAGTCACCATTACAGAAATGTGGTGGGATGATTCACACAACTGGAGTACTGCACTGGATGGTTATAAGCTATTTAAGCGAGACAGATGAGGGAGAAGAGGAGGAGGGGTGGCCCTGTATATTAGGGAATCTCTTGATGCCACAGAACTTGAAATTGGGGATGAAAGGATTGAGTGCCTATGGGTTAAAATCAGAGGGAAGGCTAAAAAACTGACATCCTGGTTGGAGTCTATTATAGACCACCCAACCAGGATGAAGAGGTAGATGAAGTATTCTACAAGCAGCTGGATGTCATCTCCAGATGGCTAGCCTTTGTTCTTGTGGGTGACTTTCACCTGCCAGACATCTGCTGGGAACTTATCACAGCAGAGAGGAGGCAGTCCAGAAGGATCCTAGAGTGTATGAAGGTTCCTAGAGTGTATGAAGGTTCCTAGAGTGTATAGAGGACAGCTTCATGATACAACCGGGCGCTGCACTTTGACCACAACAACCCTGTGCAGTGCTACAGGCTCGGGTTGGAGTGGCTGGAGAGCAGCCAGGCAGAAAGGGACCTGGGGGTTGACAGTAGGCTGAACATGAGCCAGCAGTGTGCCTAGATGGCCAAGAAGGCAAATGGCATCCTGGCCTGCATCAGGAACAGTGCAGTCAGCAGGAGCAGGGAAGTCATTCTGCCCTGTACTCTGCACTGGTGTAGACCACACCTTGAGTGCTGTGTCCACTTCTGGGCTCTTCAATTTAAGAAGGACATTGAGATATTTGAACATGTCCAGAGAAGGGCAACGAGGCTGGTGAGAGGTCTCAAGCACAAGCCCTATGAGGAGAGACTGAGGGAGCTGGGCTTGTTTAGCCTGGAGAAGAGGGGGGCCAGGGGAGACGTTATTGCTCTCCACTACTACCTGAAAGGAGGTTGTAGCCAGGTGGGGGTTGGTCTCTTCTCCCAGGCAACCAGCACCAGAACAGGAGGACAGATCCAAACTGTGCCAGAGGAAGTTTGGACTCAAGACGAGGAGAAAGTTCTTCACAGAAAGAGTTATTGGCTATTGGAATGTACTGCCCAGGGAGGTGGTGAGTCACCATCCCTGGAAGTGTTCAAAAAAAGGTTGGATATGGCACTTGGAGTCATGGTTTAATTGTCATGAGGTGTTAGGTATTAAGTCATAGGTTGGACTTGATGATCTCTGAGGTCTTTCCCAACCTGGCTGATTCTGTGATTATAGCAGACAGTATATTTTCATAGTCATGGATATTGGGCAGATATTTTAATTCATCAGAAATAGAGCTAATTAGCAGGAACTTAACTTAAACAAGTAGGTTATTAAATCTGCTTACAACAGTATCTAATAATCCTCATATAGGTAATGCATCCAAATAGCATCACTGCAACTGCTTATAATTTGCTCTCCCTTTTTCTATGTACACATAATTTGCTCTCCCTTTTTCTTCTATGTACACATAATAACATTTATTTCCAGCTGTCAAACAAACCTTCCACATCCCATATAAACAACTATCATTCTGTGAACTCGGCAGAATAAAAAATGCATGAAGCCCTAAAAATCATAGAATGGATGTTAATATATAATATATCAATTTTGTTGTAGGATTACAGGATGTGAACAAATATTTATTACCCTTTGTATAATGCTCAAAGAGGGTAGTCTGTATAGATTGAGACTGTGGAATTGTACAGAACATGCCATTTGTATCTGTAGCTATTCCATTCACAGAACAGTGTAATTTTCCACAGATTATTTATACAATACACAGAAAAGAATTTGAGGTGATTGAAGAGGCTGCCAAACACCATACTCTGCCTTCAGGATATAAATGATACCTTTAAAACCGGTAAAAGGCTAATTAATCTTGAACTGCTCATGGATGATATATAAAATAATATGCCTTAGCCTGACAGTGTTTTGTGAAGGCAGGCAATTAAAAACTAAGCCACAATTTTCTTGGCAAGACAGCACACACACAAAAATAAGACAAGAGAGTTTAATATACAGGTGCAGAAGAATTTAAATGCCACTTGAAATATGACTTGAAAGTCAGTCTTGACTGCAAACATTATAGGCAGCTACAGGGCAGACAGTTTGAGTTTGACAGAACACAGCTTCAGCCTTCTGCACAATTATTTTCCTGAGGCAAAAGGGTGGTATATGCATTTTATCATAGTATCACTTTATAGCAATAAACAAACTACTGCCTTCTAAGAGATGCAAGTTTCAGGGCAAATTTTCTTAAAGATAAGAATCAAGATGTATATATCCCATAATGGAACAACAGCTTTACTGTTCAATATGTGTACACTTGCTCTTATTCCTTAACATGTCTGAAATTTGATGACAAGTTCCCTAAACCAAAGATATCAACACAGAAATCAGGACTCTATCTTGAGCGACAGATTAAGATCCTTTGTCAAAGTAGCACAAACTTAGAAGGAGCAGCATCCAGCTGTGTCATGGACCACAAAGTACTCAGCAACTTTTGTAGCTATGAGTTATAGACATGTAATGGGTTAACTGCCTGTTTCCCTCCAACACAGAAGTGAGGGAAAGTAAGGCAAAAAAAAACAAACCTTCCAGATTGAGATAAAGAGTGTCAATGAGAGCAAAATTAGATAATACAATGTACAATTACGTTAGCCTATCTGCAGAAAAAGCACAGCAAACTGCAAAATCAGCAGCAGAAGCCAGTGACCTTCCTCCCCATCCCTCCCTCTCCTGGTGCCATCCCAGCAGAAAGAACCAACACCCAACCCTGGAACCCAAAACCAGCAGCCAGCACAGGAAGCTGCTCATGTTAAAATCTGAACTTCAAGCCCCATAATACTTTGCTCTAGCCAGCACTTTCATTTTGAAGCTGGAATGATGTGAGCACGGGATGAATAGCAGCAGATTCAAATCAACCCATGACAAGACAGCAATGGCAAAAGGGAATGTTTTGGGGAGTTTGAGTATACTGGCAGGCTCCTCAATCCTCCTTTAGGTACTGAACTCTTAGACATAATACTGAAGACAACAAACAATATTATAAGCATCCAACTTTTTTCCAATGACTTTGATGGAAAGATAGCACATTAAAAGTTTTGATTAAACTTATTTGCCAGAAATTTTGTTATAACATCCCTTCTGGAATGTGGAGGAGATCAAAACAAAGATGACCTGTCTTAAGCATCCAAGAGAACAAGATTGTTGAACAAAGAATTCAGCCCTTTTACATATTCTTTTGTCATATTCCCCTGGCTTGCACTATTTTACTATGCATAAGAACACAACATAAAGTGCAGTCAAAAGCAAGGTTATATTTGCATTGACATTTAGAAGAAATATTTTCTCTTTTGTTCATGACATCAAGAATGGTACCTATCTCCTAGTTAAGCCATTGGAAATCTGATTACTTGCAGCTACCCACATGTGTGGTTCCTGGCAGCAGATGTCTCATGTGGCTCACCCTCGCTTATGCTACCAAAAGTACTTTTTTCGATGGTTTCTTTAATTATAACTTCATTGCTTGCACACTAGAAAATAGACCTACTCTCAGAAGTTTTGGCTTTGATCATTACTTTCTGTGTTATTTTGTTTTTCTTTTAAATCCAAACCTACACTAGTATGACATCACGTCCCAACTACCTCATTTTCTCCTGCTCAGCGTGACAGAAAGTAGTAAGAACACATGCTGCTAAACTAGGCAAAAATCTTTTATTTATCATTCCCAAATCTCCAGAGTTTCAGTACCACTGAGGTTAACATACTTCTCACACGCATTATTTAACACTTAGCTGTATGAAGGATTTACAATGAAAGCAGACACCAGATATTTCTCAAGGCAATTCACCGCTGTTGAATAAATCACTTTTCTTCAGTTCTTGCTTGTATAATCTTTTATATCTATTTGTCTAGATACTGGCATCTATATGAGAGAGTTTTACCACCAATGTTTCTGGGACATAAAATGAGAATTAAACAAGTGTTTAATTCTGGAAATGTCAGCCTAGGACAAATTAACATCACTCACCCAATGATGCAAAGACAACAGATGTGATATCACTCTTCCGTTACTACTACCACCCTTTGAAAAAGCCTCTCTTTTAATTTCCTAACTTTTTCAGCCATGTATCTTATTCTAGAGATTACAAGCAGAATAGACTAGAATAGAATAGAATAGAATAGACCAGACCAGACCAGACCAGACCAGACCAGACCAGACCAGACCAGGTTGGAAGAGACCTTCGAGATCATCACGTCCAACCTATCATCCAACACCACCTAATCAACTAAAACCATGCAACCAAGGACCCTGTCAAGTCTCCTCCTAAATAACTCCAGTGATGGTGACTCCACCACCCCCCCAGGCAGCCCATTCCAATGGGCAATCACTCTTTTTGTGTAGAATTTATTCCTAACCTCCATCCTAAACCTCCCCTGGTGCAGCCTGAGACTGTCCTCTTGTTCTGGTGCTGGTTGCCTGGGAGAAGAGACCAACCTCTGCCTGTCTACAACCTCCTTTCAGGTAGTTGTAGAGAGCAATAAGGTCTCCCCTGAGCCTCCTCCAGGCTAAGCAACCCCAGCTCCCTCAGTCTCTCCTCACAGGGCTTGTGTTCCAAACCCCTCACCAACTTTGTTGCCCTTCGTCTGACACTTTACAAATTAAGTCTGTAGAAATCTCGAGTTCTTGTACAATAAGAGAATATTTCTCCAATATTTTGGAGTAAAGCTGTACTAATCTTTTCTTCACAAAACCTTGCTATGTGAAACAGCCACAAATACAGTACCGTATACTAAAAATATGCCTATGTTGTTACTTTCCAGTAAGTGGAAACAGAATTCTCATAGCATGACAGGAGGGTTCTTTTTGCAGTTCTGTAATTGATTTGATAAATATCTGCACAAGTTGTATAAGTCACAGTTTAATTACTGCTGCTAAAATACTTTGTTTCTAAACAGAAAAGACTATATAACATTCTAAGGGCTGGGGATTAATGCAAATAGCTCATAACCCCCAACTTAAGTGCGGTGATCAGGTTTCTGCTGTCTGTGAGTTTTAAGATTTGAGGACACTGAAGTTTTGAGGAAAAAAAAACAACAACAAACTAACAAAACACAAACAGATATCTGGCAGAGAAGAAAAAGAGACCTTGCTGATCATAGATGTCATTATAAGAAAAACTGACAATCTGAGAACTGGAAAGTTCCTCAAGGGGTTATGAAGCCTAGCTTCCTGCTATGAGAAACATTGTAGATAATTAATCCCTTCTTTTAAATAAATCCAAGAAGGGCAATTAATTTTGGGGACTTGCTTCAACATTGCTTCATTTTCAAGGCTGTTCCAGAATACAATTTCTACAGTATTTATACAACTTTTTCCTTAGAATTGTAATCTAGGTTTACTCAGGCTCATTATTATTATTATGTCTTTTAAACTTTGCTTTACCTTTCATCTTAAGTAGTAACTTTCTATGTCAAACCACCTACCCCAGTGAAGACATCAATGTGATGTCTACCTAGTGAAGACAATCTTATCCTCCTGTGGACTCAAGTTTTCTAAGCTAAGCAGTGATCTTTCAGTCTTTCAGTTGTCCTTATCATCTCACACACTCTTTCATTAATCTGTTTCACTTTAGAAATCTGCCTTTCAAAAAAAAAAAAAAGCCTTACAATTTGTACCTATTTTCAGGTACAAGCACATATAAAATAACAAATGAGATGAAATCAGAGATGGGATTGGATCAGGAGTTCCTACTCCTGTCTGCAATTGTAAAGGGCTGGGGCTGTAAAATGGTTAGGGGAGAGAAGCACCTGCAGTGAAGAAAGATGGATCTGATGTCAACAGGTTGTGATTTTATGACCTCTCATAAGAGCAAACATATCATGTGTCATGTTATTTTTGCTGATTTTAGTATTTCTCTTTAACCAGATAACTCGAGTTATATGTAAGAAAGTATGCTAGTAGTCTTGGCATATGATCAGCCTTTCTTCAACCAAGATGATTTACAATAGCACAAATACTTTCCCTACCTCTGAACTTAGACATTCTAGAAAGGCTTTTGTCTTTGTCAGAGTTGCACCATTTAATTAATCTATGATTAACTGTGTCTCTGTCTTTATCACTCATTTCCAATTTGCAGTGACTTCTTATTAATAGTTCTTAAGTACCTGGCCTTGTACTGGAACATTTAATTCCATTTCTATTAATGCTGTTTTAAGGTCACCCTGATCTTCCTATGTATTATTCTCATCTCAGTGTATGAGATTGATTACTGTATTTTTCTCTCTGGACCATGACATTTCAGTAGTACTTTATTATTACACATTATTCAGAATAATATGAAATACAGGTAAGCAGTGGAAAGAACAGATGGATGCAATAAATGAAACTGATGAGAAGTATTGTTTTCATTGGCCACAGTAAACTCAAGTGCAAAGAGAAAGACTGCTGGTGGAGGCTTCAGGGTGAGCAAAACCAGCAGTGGCTTTTGCATGCAAATACAGAAAGGAGAGGCTTGCCTTTGAGAACCAGTCCCCGCCTCCTTCAAGCGGACGCAGTCTAGAAGGTTGTAGGCAATTCCTATTGAAGCAGGCTCTCTCTTTCACCATCTGCATTTCCCACATACTATTTCTGCAGCACTTCGTTTTTTTCAAGGCCAGTCCAGTGCTGTTCAATGCACATATATTTCTCTGTTATGCATCACTCTGTATAAAGGAGATGAACAACATCCTTCAAGAAAAAGCTTAAAGCAGAATCTCATAGGCAATAGATCTGAATAAGAAATATAGTATTTTCCTTTCATGAGAAAATGAAAGCAACCACTCTTCCACAGAACACCCACAGAATCAGCTGAAACATTAATGAGCAAAGGGAACACACACCAGATCCTTTGCCTGCTTTATTGGCTCTGCTTTTCCACAAATGGCAGAAGATATAAATATTATTGTTACCCTTAGGGCTCTCTTCAAAAATGCTTGTCTGTATCAACTCATATTGTGAAAAAGTGTCAGTAGCTTGTTAAACCACTGCAGGCTGAAGCTGAAAAATGGCACAATAAATTTTCCAACCAGTGCATACAAGATCAAAGCAGTTAAGAGGGAATGACAGGTGGCATACACATCCCAAGGCCCTAACTCACTAGAGGCATAACAGCATCCACTATAACTCTAATAAAAATAGTCCCAGTAAAAACACCATAAAAAGCAGCAAGTAGCCTGTTACATCTTTGACCTCAGGGTCATTCCACCGCAGATCATCTGGCAGCCCAGTGAGAAAAGTGTAATTGTATTTTATTCCCACACACAAGGCTAAAAGTGTCAGATATTAAAATATCAGAAAGTGGTTTGAAAAGACACATTTATATCGATTGCAACAATAAAATCAGTGCCAAAGGACAATCTCTTTATGGATGTATCTTCAGAGAAATTGCATCATTTTACATAACTCTGGTTTTGCTCTGTAAAAGAGCAATTATATTAATGTTCTGGTGTTCAGGCTTGTAGCTCTTAAGTTTTAATAATTTAGTTATAGTTCATAGTTAATGAAGACTCTAATGCATAATCTATTTGTGATGACTAACAATATTTTGTAGTAGACAGCAGAATGTGTTTGAGTAAGACTTCTAGTAAACCATGTTAATAGTTGTAATTTACAAATTAAAAAGAACTACACTTAGTCTTGAAGAAAGTTATGAAAATAAATACTTTCCTCCCTATATTCTACCTTTCCCACCCCCCATTTTTTGTTACAGATCTAAAACCATAATTGAAAGAAACCTAAGTTTTTATTCGATTTGGAATACAGCATCTTGAAATACATACCAAAGTAGATAGACCAAAGGTAGTTAGGCATCTAATTTGGAATGAAATTGAATCATGACAGAAATTAACATAAGAAAGGATGCCAAATATCAGCACTACACAGACTAGATTTGGGTGTTAGTTTATTCAGGTTGGAAGAAAACTTGTCTTTCCCAATGTGGTAAATAAAATCTACAATATTCATTGTGGTAACTCAAAGGCCTTATGAGGCCCCCAAAAAATGCAATATTCACAAAGGAAAAAATGAGGCTAAAGAATTATTTATAGGGATGTACTTGGGCCCTTAACCTGTAAATAAATCATACCAAGATTTTTCATGTGAGTGAAGCCTCACGTTTATTCCTGTAGAAGACGACACAAAAGCCTGCACTGCTTTGTGAAGCAGACCTCATAAAACAGTAGCTTAGAGGCTGAACAGAACTCATTTGAATGTTATTTAAGCACCAATTCTGCAGAGTTTAAAGTGATCTTATATCAACCTGCAAAGAGCTCTAAACCACGGCCCAGCTAAGCTTTGAAGAAAAGATACGAGAGCTGCAGGAGAAAGGGGGGTGCTCTGTAGGAAATAAGAGCATGTGCTCCCAAACTAGGCTACGAAATCCTACTTGCTCATAACACAAATGCAATGTAACCACTGGTTAATGCACATTTTCAGACATACACAGTATGTAGTAAATGGTTACCTGTTATTTTAGAAGTATCACAGAGTATTACCTAGCTCACTGATATTACACAATTTCAAGTACTACTCATCGAGTATGACCAGTTGATTTAGGCGAAGTTGCTTTCCACTACCCTACAGCTAAACGTCACCATTATGTGCTACTTATTCCAGTCATAGAGACCTGCTTAAGTCATGGAAAAAACCTTGTGCCAGGGCTGCTGTGTCACTGTCATCTGTGCAGTCCTGCACATGCAGACATGTAGCCAGGGCAAAGCCCTTTGCTGGTATCACCCAACTGGAATGGGCCACATGGCTACAGCTATGCACAAGGTTAGCAGAGCTGCCTGGGAACACCTTGCTGCTGTGCAGTCCAAATGGGGTAGTCTGGGCATACAAATTACCTAGGCATCTTTCTTGCATATATTTCTGCCTCTCTGTTCAGCATAAGGACTTCACTAACTCACATGCTCTTTACACTGTGGTTAAGTAGAAAAATTGATTATATTACTCCAAATCCTCCAGCTATTCCACATCATAGATTTGGATCACAGGATGTTAGGGGTTGGAAGAGACCTCTGGAGATCTTCAAGTCCAACCCTCCTGCCATAACAGGACTATATAACCTTGTGTGGGTTGTGCAGGAACACATCCAGACAGGTCTTGAAAGTCTCCAGAGAAGGAGACACCACAGCCTGAGGAGCCTATTCCAGTGCTCTGTGACCTTTACATTAAAGAAGTTCTTCCTCATGTTGAGGTGGAACTTGGCACATAAACTTTTTTACTCCAAAATTAGAAAGGTGAAGATAACGTTTGCATGACAGTAAAAAAAAGAAAAAGCAGTTCCCAGATATTCCCTACATTTTGAACATCCTAATACCAACTGCACATACACTAAATCAGCTCTAAGCCTCAACATGCTGCACTCAGGCTGAATTGACAAATGCTTCTGGTGACTGTAAAAGTTGATTATAAAGTTAAAAGAACAAAGAGCGGTAACAAATCTACTTTCCTTAAATGAACAATCCTGAGGGGTGTCAATGTAATAGTTCATGCCAAGCACGTAGTTCTTGCCCCCAAAATACTTTGTTGGTAGACAGTGTGTTGCTGCAGAGGAGCATAGTACTTAACATTTGCAGAAAAAGAAATTGAAAGTTCTAAAAATATATCAGGCATCTGTTTTACCATGTGTTTTAAAAGGCATAAGGATTGTTACTGTAACTCCAAGAAATAGTGTAAGAACATGGCCTACCTGTTGTATAAAATGTACTGATCAGGTTTCTCAAGAGCAAATGTAATTTCAATATTTGATTTCTAAGAATTCTCTGTTTATCACAGAGATTACTATAACGTTCTCTTTTGAGATATGATTTCTTTTAATTTTTCCTTTCCATCCTTTTATGTAATACTGCTACTTGTCCTATATCAAATGCCTGCTTGAAAATGTGAATATCAATATGAAAAAAATTACATTAAGGGAATATAAAGACTTTCCCCCCACAATTATTAGCATAGAGCTATTCGCCTTTTGAAGCAGTAAGATTCATTGGTGAATATTGTTACAACATACTTAAATTAGTAAAGCATTGATCTTACAGGGGAGCATGTAGGGCGGGCTTGAAAGAAGATCACTTGTAAAGTGATCTGAATTATAAGTAAGTTTTACTGCTACTTTTACTACACATACATTATGAATAGAGTTGCCCAGACACCAAGGCACTCAGCCAGATGGAATAAGGAGAAGGGGAGGAGCTACAATGATTTTTTTCCCCCCCTTAATAAATATTTTGTTTAATAAGCATTTCTATTATCATCCTCTCTGGAGGGATTTTAAGGAGAGTGCTGGGAGGTGAAGCATTGTACACTGGCTACATGCAGTGTAACTCAGGAATTCCCCCTACTACTTGGTCTTGAGTCTCTGGGTAGCCAAACCTGAAGGTGGCAAAAGGGAGGAGAGAACAGCACAAGCTGCAGCCCAAGTGGTGAATGAGGAGGTGAGGACTGAACAGGGAGCACCAGCCATGATGCTGGTAGAGGGAGGAGGGAGAGACTTATGTGATAGAGAAGGGAGTTGTACATAGCCTGGAGGGGTGGCTGTGTAACTAGCATGTCAGGGGAGAAGAGCCTCTGTGGACAGTGTTCAAGTAGGAACAAAGAGGAAGGCAAGACCTAATTTTTCATTTAAAAATCAAGACTTAAGACAGATGATGCAGTGCTTCTGTGCCACTAATTACAGCTGATATCAAAGAACCAAAAAATCAGATGGCTATCACAATGTTATAAAGTAACACTTGGAGCCCCTACAAGACCAGTGTCAGTGGGTTTGAAAAGGCATCCTGCCAAGGCACACATAGGGGCAAGTGCAGCAGCCCAACATGCTGGAGGAGCACCAGGGGACATGCATACAGAGAATAGACTGCTAAGCCCACATACATCAGGTATGCACCTACGCACCACACACTGGGGATGCGAAGGGACACTAGCACTCTGGAGAGCTGTCAGGAGGTGACCAGCAGCTATTTCATTACCTAGAAAGGCTGTGGGTTCCCACATTTCTGGATTAGAATGGAAAACAATACAAAGTCAAGCTGTTTTGATGCCAAACCTTTAGAGAAAATAAATGCAAATACAGCTACGCTAGCACATTGATATTAATGATGCTGCCAATACAGACCTGACATAAATATGAGTAACCTGTGCAGATTTGCCCATTCTAGTATGAAGGGCAGCATTGACTACAGCAGCATCTTTTTCTCTGATTTTCACATGAAAGGAATGCTTCCTGCTGTAGTAAAACTGTGGCCCTTCCCACTACAAGTACCCAGAAGCAAATCAACATAATGTGTTGCATAGGTCCTATTTCATTCTACTGTGACAACTAACACAGCTTTCCTGTGATGCATTCATGAGTAATAATTTATACCTAATTAATAATTAATTGTTCTATTAATTTTCTTAATTTTATCTCATCATTGTGACAGAACTGCCTAATTGAAATCAGCAATGGAATACGATTCAAGATTCTTTGGCAGAATGTTTGGATTAATATGAGAAACACATTCTAAGTTGCCAGACTTGAACATTAGGCAAAGCTGGTTAATTACTATAAGTCATTATGATATAAGCCAAAGTATAAACTGAAGTGGATTGAACCCTGTAATCATTGCTATGCCCAGGAAGTCTGGTAACTAGGCTTGTCATCTATATAAATTACATGCTGCAATATCTCTACTCAAAGCTGGCAGTACAGAGAAGATATAAGACTGAATGAAATGAACTGAAAACACCCAAACCACTAGAAATATTTTGTAGCTGTCATCTCTGTTTGTCCAGATAGACATTTTTATCCCCAAATCTAGCTAAAAATTCTGAGAAGGAAAAAACAGAGTTATCACAATCTCAAAGTCTGTGAAGGGAGCTAAGACTCACCAGTTCATACAGTGAAGTGTTTTGGTTCCACACTGGGACTGCTGTAAGTACAACTATTTTTGTTCTTAATTATTCATCTGCTGAACTTTAAAACTTTACCTTACACTATATACACACACACAAAACCCCAAACAAACAAACAAACAAAAAAAAAAAACACACAACCAGCAAATAACCCAAAATACCAAAAGAAAGCAAGTTCAATTAAAGGAGTTTGTCTCTTCACTTACTGTTTGAAAGAAAACATTCGTATGAGTGAAAGGATAGGGAAAATGGACAGAGACAGATTTAAGAAGAAACCTGGACACAAAGTGGACGATCATTGTTCTCAACTGGATTAAAGTGACTGTGAGATATATAAAGCATTATGGGAAGAAAAGAAAGAAAATATTAAGCCTTGAGATAAAAATTCAGAGAGCAGTTCTGAAGTAAATTTGCCTACTAAATGGGCTCTGAGACTGGGAATAAGAGCAATGAAAATGTTATTTGGAATTGATCAACACTACTGATCAGACTACCTTCCTTTGTCCCTATCTTTATTATTTCAATGTTAACAAGCAACAATGTCTGTTAACTTATTACATACCACACATCAAACTTGTAATCTATCACCTAGTCTCAGGCCAAGGAAGTGCTTTCCCATAATAACTCAGCTGGTTATTTATTCTCTATGAACTACCTAAATAGCTGATTCCTTGTTAGGCCTAATGCTATTCATTACAGCTCACAGTCACTTACTAAGGCTACTACAGTATCATCTGGAAATAAGAGAAAGTACTCTCAGAGATCTTGAGTAATCCTCCGCTGTGCAAGCATATATGTCTATTGCAGAGAACAGCAGCACCCTTTCCTTCCCTTAGAATAGAATAGAATACATAGAATACATAGAATAAACCAGGTTGGAAGAGACCTTCAAGATCATCGCGTCCAACCCATCAACCAATCCAACACCACCTAAACAACTAACCCATGGCATCAAGCACCCCATCAAGTCTTCTCCTGAAAACCTCCAATGATGGCGACTCCACCACCTCCTTCTCTCCGCCCCCCTCCTTCCCCCTGCCACATTCAGTTGAGACCAAATATCAGACTCCCTCATATCCCATTGCTAAAGAAGTGCCCTGTCAGTTCTGTGTGGTGCATTCTCTCCCTCCTCTGCCTGATTAAGGTTTCATTGAGATCAAAGCCATTCTTTTCAGACATTGAAAACATAGAATAAAAAAGACACAACCCTGGAAAATTCACGGGTTTGTATCATTGCCAGTTAAGATGTAGACAAACCAGCTTGCCTGAAGTGAGAGTCTTTCACAGTTACCTACTAGCTACCAGTGGAAAAAGAGTACTGCTGCCATATTTGAGTGGTTTAAACTTACTTCTGCCTTTAAATTAAGCAGATAAACATAATGTTTCACACATTGCTTGCAAGAGAAATATGAAAATTAAAGGATTAACATCATTACCACATTGAATGCCTCTCTCTGTCCCACTTGCAAATACAGATATATAGATGTTTTTGTCAGTTTACATGGAAACTGTGCAAAATTGATTCTCAAGAATTTCAACAGGCACAGAATGTTGTTGCCCTTGGAGCCTTTTTAATGCCCACATCAGATGGTTTCCAAAACTAATAGATTTAATATGATCTCCCTTTCCCTGATCAATTTGCATCTTTGAAATTTCATGCAATTAAATTTCACCTAACTTCTAACATGTCAAACGTGATGAGTTATCAACTGCAGAATCTAGAGGTATGGATTAAAATAAATAAATACATAAATACACTGAGACCAGCATCAGTACGTGGACAAGTATACATCTTAGATAGTTCCATTATTCTTTTCCTGGTAGCAGGCAGAATTTTCAGAGGCTTTTGAGATAATAAATGTGATGCCTGGTGGTCCTGCAACAACACTACATTATAACATCAAGCTCAATTCAGGTAACTTTGATATAAAGTTGATATTACAGTAATGGAAAAAAAGAAAGTAAAATGAACACTGAATGATGCATAAATCTGGGGAATACAGAAAGGCCAGTGAAATTAGGCCTCTTCCCTTTAAAAATGGAGAGACAAGAAAAATGTGATATTGAAATATGTGAAGACAATAGAAAATACAAGTGTGATTTCAGGTACCTCATTCACACAATATGACTAAGAGATGTTCATTTAATGAATCCCTGTCTTGAAGTTACTTGGTAATAAGGCACACACTGAAGACATGATAAAAAGGCAGCACTGTACTATTAGAGATAAACTGCAGTTTAATACCTGAATGCACACTCTAAATCTTTGTTTTGAGAATGTCACTAAGAAACAGCAAGTCAAAAAAACCAAAACAAATAAGCATTTCCTTGGCAACTGGGAAAGAAACTCTCTGCTAATCATGCAACTAATGAAAAATTATGAAGCTAATCAGAAGCTAAGTTTGGAATGAAAAAAATATTGTTGCAGAATTTAGCTGTAAACAAATACATTGAAACAAAATTAAATAACACAAGTTCCTTTAACTTAATCATTACCTTCTTATTGGCACAAAATCCACTTCTGCTCCATCCAAAACTCTCATCTTTACTAACCCAGTAAGTGTTGGAGCCAGTCATGACATGGACCATGAGGGGAGCTACAGTTTGGAGGACTGCTGCTTTGACACTGTGGCTGCATACATTTAAGCATTTCCTGAGCAGCCTGGGCAGCTTCCACAAAGCAGAAGAGTAGAAAATAGGAAGGGTGAAGCCACCTGAAAAAAAGGAGACACTACTGGCAAGGCTGACACTACAGATAGCTCCCTGGAAAACCTCTGCCTCATTTTTCTCCTCTCCAGAAAGAGCTTCATATCCTTTCTGCATCATTCTGTGTCACCTTTTGTATTAACTCAGAGCTATTTATCATCTAAAAGAATAGAATATTAGACTGTAGTTTTTTATTTAGGTTCACTGTCTGTTAAAGTAAGAACTGTAAAGTTACAAGGCACAACATTAAATCAGCATCTAACAAGCACAGAGCTGGAGAGACAATCACCAACATAAACAGAGTTTCATTACTTTTTATTATACACCCAGAGTTTCCTACCAGTTGGGATGAGTATGTGGTTTGTGGTGAGTGGGGACATGTAAAAGAGTATCCTAGGAATAACCATACGGTTCTTCTCATTGGGGGAAGGCTGACTGAGTAATTCAGCCATTCTCTGCCAATTCTCTGCTAACAGGCCTATGTCAAGTCACAAAAACCCCAACCCAGTAAAGTTAGGAATAAAATTTAAGTACCCTCAATCAGTACTTCAACTACTGTAGCTTTCCTTCTCTTTAACGATATAATTAAATATTTAAAATTATTAGCTCAGCCATATATTTTTAATTAAGACATTACAGTTATTTGTGATGGGGAACATTTACTGAGAAGACCACCAGGTTAATCAAATTTGCTTACTATATGTGCAAACTTGACAAAAGGAGTTTATTTAAATTATATTTCTTTCTGGCTTTTTAAAAAGCACACAGTGTTTACACCATCTGAGAATCTGAGTTCTAAAAATTGCCAGAAAATGACAAATTTGAAAAGACCATGCCAGTGATTCTTGCAAGTGTTGTCAGGTCAGGTAACTCTTTCAGTCCCCTATTTCAGCTGTGTTTTTTGGCAGTGATATGTTTCAGATGTTGTGCTGGTAAAACATCTGACTTTTTCAAATCTAAAATACTGGTTTTTTCATTCCATTTTCACATGACACAAAATTGGCAGATTACTCCAGATGACTGTGTTGCAAATCAGAGGGACCTGAACAGGCTGGGGTAATAAGCTGTCGGGAACCTCATGCAGTTCAACAAAGAGAAACGCAGTCTTGCACCTGAGGGACAACCTCATGCACCAATACATGCTGGGAACTGACCAGCTGGAAATCACCTAGGCAGAAAAGGCCCTGCAATCAGTTCCACTTAAACATAAAAAACGTTTTACTCTGGGGGTGATCAAAAAATAGAAGAGGCTGCCCAGAGAGGTTGTGGAGTTTCCATCCTTGCTGATACTCAAAACACCACTAGACATGATCCTGAGCAACCCAGCTCTGAGCAAGAGGTTTGGACTACACAATCCTCAGAAGTAGATTTAAGGCTCATCTATTTTGTGGCATTCAGTTTGGAAGCTCAAGAAAAGACATGCTTGAGGCTACAGTTCTTAATTCTGTCAAAGTGAGCTACAGATTTTCATTCTCCTGGACAACGTATGCAAGATCAGCTAAGTAAAGACCACAATTACAAGATAAATCATTCAGCCACTTTAGGATTACATGACAAGTAGCTACACAGACAAAAGGGCAGGGTTGTAGTTAAATATAAAGTCTGAAAATTCAGAGAACATACTCAGGGACATGTTCTTCATCATACAACTAAAACACCAGCATAATTGCAAAATCTTTGGGTTTTTTTCCCCATTTTCCTTCAGGAAATTTGGTTACATTCACTATATTTTCATTGTTATAGAGGTTTAACCTCTTTTATTCATAACCAGTCAAGGTCAATATCTGACAAACTCAAATGCTAATTTCAGTTCAAAGTTGGGCCAGTTCATAAATTCTAATTCTTATTTTCATCATCCATACCTTTCAAAAGATCAGTCTTCAGAAATAATCTAACAGTTAAACCTATACTGACTACTCAGCTATCTTTCCACACTGAGCAGAGAAACTCTTAGCTGATATTGCTGCTTCAGGAGCTAGAGATGAAATTCAAAAAGGGGTCAAAAGCTTTGAACTTCTTCTTTGCTCTTTAACTAATGGTTGTTAGGTCCTTGTAAGATGAAGAAAAGCAAATCTATATTCTTGATGCTGTAAAGAGAAGGGAGTTTCTCTTGGTTTGAACTGGAAAGCCAGGGCTGCATTAGTTCAGTGGTACGTTCCAAAAAAAATCATAGAGCAGAAAAGTTTTAGGCAGCTCAGCACATAGCTTAAGTTACAAATGAAAGTTTGTTAACTGTATTTATTACACATTTCTGTAAGTGTAACAAGCATAACACTTGTTATGCTAAGAGGCAACTTCACATATCTTGAGGTTCACCCTTTTAAAAAAAATTTGATTAACAAAACACTGCAATGAAACTTTCCAAAAGGCACTACAGCTGTCTGCCATGTGGCTTGTACAGCTTTTGACAGAGCACAACGGGAAGGAAAAGCACATGCCTGCAGTAGTGACTTATGTCATTGAATCTCAGAAGAGCACAAATCCCTTGCTTCACAAATCCCTGGAGAGGCTGCTGTCAGCTGGGCACAGGCCAGCCTAGGAGGAAAAACTTCATTAGCACAAAGCATCTTCTACCAGAAACAGGATGTTTCACTATGGTTCAAAAGTGTATCTTAAAGTAGAAAAATGTTTGTAAAGAAACTCCTATCATTTTTCAGTTTAGAGCTCGTTTTCCCTGGCTAGTTTTCCTGCTTTGCTAGTTTTCCCTGGCAACCCATTTGAGAAGTGAGGAAAGTGACTATAACAGAGATACTTGGCATGGAGATGATTGAACAGTAACACAGTTTACACAATACAACATATTTCTCTCCAAGTCATAGTAACTCTGATTAAGGAGAGAAACACATTAATTTAAAGAAGAAATATGGGTAGAGTCAACTAGAATGAAAAATAACATGTGCCTGAATCTCCTGGCCAAACTGAGTTCCACTTCTTGTATTGTTTTTGAGATGATGAAAATGTATTTAGTTGAGAAAATAAGAATGGAATTAGACATCACATTCAACTTCATCGGACAGCTTCTGCACCAGCTGGAAGCATATACAGTGAGACTCCTTCTAAAGTTTCCTCAAATTAAATACATCTAATTCCCTACTTGTCCCTACTTAATTAAACCTATTTTTCATATAATTCCCAGGGCTCCTTTCATTTCAAAACACAGAAATACTTATGCTGTCTCCAGGCAACTGGCCTTGATGCTGTTAATTTGCAGAACACAAACAACAAACCATATATTACCAAGCAATAAGAATGTTAGTAAAACACTTCAGCAATGAAGTTTGTTATTCAAGCTTCTACCAATATAAGAAAAAACCCACCCTGTATTCCAAGAAACATTTTTTTTTTTAAATATTGTATCTTAATTTACATAACACTATGGAGGAAAGTGAGTCAAAACCCTCTGTGAATATATGTCATATAACTGAAAGTCCTTATTTACTGTTGGATTTATGTCCATTATATGAATATTTTTAGTTTGTAGGAGAGACACGAAGGTGTCATTTACTCGCCACTCTTCTAGCTGGCAGTAAGTGCACTACTTAGTGTAAGCTAATTGGAAATTATATTTTCTACAGGGAAATAGAATAAGAAAAGAGGCAATTTAACATATACAAATCTGAACAAGCTGCTTGTGGAGGGTTGAGGCAGACCCCCTCCCCACCATGGGCAGAAATAATGACTCAGACAAATGGATTGCAAAAAATTGCAATGAAAGTTTTACAGAGAACCACAAGCACCGTGACAAAAGAGAGAGATCCCAGAACATACCCAAGAATGTCCCATCCCCACCTGGGGGTACACCCAAAACCCCCCCAGGGCTCCTTCTCCCCCCTCCTCCCCGCCTCCGTCCCGATAGGCTAGTCTCAGCTGGCCAGATCTGAGACTGCCCACCCCCCCAAGGCTGGGAGACATCTCCCCCAGTTACTGGGTGGCAGAGAGGGAAGAAAGAGGAAGTGCCAGACCCCGTGCTGGATCTTACAGTGACGCAGAGAATTATGGTATGAAATACCTAGTTTCCTGTGTCCACCCACTGGGCTGGACTTTTGGACACATATAAACACAGCAGAGGGCACCCAGCCCAAACTGCTACACAGGCAGATTAAGTCAGCTCATATTTTCTTAAGAGAGTAGGAAATTAGACAACAGAGAAAAATCTGAGATCTTAGATACAGGTGGGTCTGTGAGACAGAGATCTTTACATAGGCAAAAATCAGGCAAAAGAGATTGCTCACATAGTAGCCTGTACTTGCAAACCTAAGATCACATGGATGAAAATAAAGTGGTAATATGTCCAATCACCTCATATAGTTTAAGATCATTGTATCATTATAGAAGTCAGTAAAATCTGGATTCAGCATCAGGGTGTAGTCCCCAGGTGCTGAGTATCTATACATGCAGGGGTTTCTATCTCCAGTCTCAAAAAGCTTCTTTAAACACAGATTAAATACAGATTTTCTGCACTAGTAAGTTAATGACTTATTAATGCTCTTCAAAATATTCTTAACGATTGTATTTAAATTCTTTTTCATCATTTATATGTTCACCAAATACATCTATGATATATTAATACATCAGAGAGATTTTCTGTGTCCTATCTAAATTGCTTCTCTTCAATTACTCATATAATAGTCTGTTTCACTTCTGAACTAAAATTATTTCTTCTCTATTGTTGTGAGAACCTAGTCTGTTTGGATGTATTTGTACTCCCCTATATTTCATCTAATATCTAGTAATTTGCAAAGAACTGCAGATTTGTGGCCCTGTGTTAATAAACCTTAATTATAGATACATTCTAATTATAACACACATGAAAGAAAAGAAGGGGGAAGAAAGGGGGGGGGGGGGAAGGGGGATGAGAAGTGAAAAAAAACAAACCACAAAATCATGTGGCAGAATTTAGCAGAAAAATCTGAGATAAAATGAAATGACAAATTCAGTTGTAGAATATCAGCTCTCCTTTTAACCGTGTTTATTCCTCACCCTCAACTAGCAAGTGCCCTTGAAAGGCTCTTCATAAAAAGTCTCAAGCAGTATGTTTGATTAATTAAGGTTACATCACCACCTGTCAGAAGAGCATTGTGCTCTTTTGTTTGTTGAGCATCTTATCTTTGTGAATGCAGTGGCTGGAAGAAGTGCCTTGAGAGTGTGAGGGACAGAGATATTAATTCCAGAAATAAGGGCTAGAATCTTGATAGGATAGGTGTCAGGTAATTTGTGGTTATAAAGTGGCTCAAAATGACATTTCAGTTGTTTAAGAGGTTGGCATATATAAATTTGATAACATGGATTCACAAACTATAGGACCAGAAAGGCATATTTATCTGGTATTATTTTGTTCAACCTACTGTATATCACAGTTCTTCCTGCAGTAGGATCAGGAATTTATGCTTAGCTGGATTATGTCTTCCAGGAAGAGCTTCAGTCTTGATCTGAGGACATCAAGAAGTGAAAAATTCTTCTCTTCCAAAAAAAGCCCATTCCAAAAATTATTAATTTCCAACATAAAAAAAAAAGTTTTGCTATCACCAATATATTTTTTTCTACCTTCCAGCATACTTTTTAGGCCACAGTAATCTTCTTGAAGATTATTATTCACAGTAATCAAACTTTGAAGAAACAAACACACACACTCACTCCAACATTTTACAGATGTGTCTTGTTCCAAGATATCTTTTTGAATCAGCTTCATAATTCATGATTGTGCATTTCTAGTCCTTTGAAACCGTGGATGCTAGAACTGTATGTGATATCCTGGTAAAATAACCATAAATAAATCCTCACCTGTTTGCATGATGGTATCTTATTCTACAGACTGCATTTACAAGTCAAGGGCAGTGCTGATCAACCCTTTTGCTATCATGTCACACAGAGACCTCTTATGCATCTGCATGACCACATGGCACAATTATCCTTTGAACTATATCCAGCCTGGTCTCTCAGACTGGATGCTCCACAAAACAAACTGAAGGATAATGGGATCATTGGGAAACTGGTTTTGAAAGCACGCTTCCCATGCAAACTACGGCATCAACACAGCCACCTTATGGAACCTAGGTGGTTTTAAAGTAATTGTTTTCATGGACAACATCTCTAAATTTGTAGATACAGACTGAATTCCTTGTCATTATATATATGGTTCCTTAAGTACGTGGTTTCAGTAATATACCCAGACACAAATTCATGTTAACCACCTGCTTCTTTCTGTCATGTTGTATCTTTCATGAATTTCGTCAGTACTCACTTTATAATTATTTTGTTTATTGATGCAAATCCTGCATATCATCAAGATGAGTACTAATTCTGTAAGAACCTCACTTCGAATATTGCTGATAAAGGAGAACGTGTTGTTACATCGTGTACTTCAATTGTAACTATTAAGATGAGTGACCACTCATTAGAAGGGTGCTGCAGCTCATTCAGTCTGCCTGGCTCCATCCAGCAGGCTGCTGGAATGGCCTTGAGGGATCTCAAATAAGACCATCTTGGTGTGACAGAGGAGAGCTGGCAGGATCATCAGGGAGTTAATTATAACCATCTCAATGTTAGGAAATCCTGAGCTGCCTCAAGAAAGAACCATTATGTTTCAGCTGGCAATGGACTCTGAGGGATTTGTCACTGAGATAAAGTGGCAAACTCCTGTTTTGGCCTTGTTTCCTTGGGCTGCCCACATAAAAGGACAGGGTGACAGAATGATCCTCATAGCTGAGGAAGAGATGTTGCAAAAACGCCTTTGCTGTGGAATGGTACTCAGTAAGGCAAAGAAGTTCCTGCCCTTACCTCACATTTGTATTATGAAGGAGTTTCAAAAGACTAAATAATTTATTCAAATAAGCAACACATTTATTCTTTCTAAGGATGAAAGATTGGCTAATTTGTCTTCATACTTTATGAAATACCAGATTTCTACCAGTGACTCCAACCCTTTGAAGAATAAAGGTAGAACAGTTGTGTTCAAATTAATTCTACAGATATTTATGGGTTTGACCTTAACCTATGAATATCAGGTGTGGGGTGCATTTATTTCCCTTGAGCCATGTAAATAGTTAAGTACTCCATCTCTCCCATAAGACTCGCATGCCTTTCCTCTCAGAATCAAAGGCTTTTATGCCACACAGACCATCTGCCAGGCTCTGTCAGTAGAAATAAAGAGCTGTGACCAGCAGTGGGATGAGAACAACTAAAAGGAATACCAAGCACAAGGAAATGTTTGCAAATGGCTCCTTGGTAAAAGGGTCCATGAGAAAGCAACAGCAGCAAAGTCAAATAGTAGCAAGCAAAATATGAGTTCAAAGGATGGTTGCATGAATGCCAGCAGTACAAGAATGCTTTTCTACATCACAAAAATTTGGGCGTCTTTCTTAAAAAGAGTAAAACATTGCACAGACTCACACCTCACCAGAAAAATTCTGAGATCACTGAGTTCCTCCCTGTACTTTTCCAATGTACAGAAGATATTAATTTATTTTAGATATCATTCTCTGTTTTCTCACAAAAATACTTTTGTGTTTCATGGGACCACCCTGCTAAGACATATTTTTCATCCAAAACTAATTTTTAAAGGGAGTTGGACTTAGAAGCGACAGAAAATTACTTATGCTGACAAATTGCTGTAGGAGTTAAAAAGCTCTGAAACCTTCTAGAACTGCTTCTTACCTTACCAGCAGGGGAAAGAAAAGATACTAAGCTCAGATCAGTTCCTCCTACCACCTCTGCTGGAAAGGAAATTAAGGACTTCAAATATGTTGCACTTGGTGAAATAGCAAGCATATGTCATGGACCAAGACTACGACTGTAATGTAAAATACCAATTCTTCACTTCTCCTTTCTTATTATTTATTTGCTGGCTGTTATTTAACCTTTATGTCAATGAATTATTAAAATACATTGGAAAAATTCCCTGTGAAAGGTGGGTTATAAAATTCAGCTATTCTGGTAAGCACTCATATTTAGACTCAAACCAGGAAAATAGATGCATTTTGTATGTCCAGATGTGTCAAAAATTCCATTTTATTCACAATGAAATTTTGTTCAATGGTTTACAAACATACTCTGAAAGCAGGCAGGAGTATTTCCAATAAAACCTACAGAAAGAAAGCTCATGTTTGCATAGCCTCCTATTTAACAGGGGATGATGATCTGGGGCATATTCCTTTCCTCCCTCCTCTTTGATAGCTTTGTTTCACATCTTCATGGTGCCTGTATCATGTGAATTACTGCTTTCTGTTATTTAAAATAATAAAGTTGGTTTATCAGGCAAAAGCAGATGCTCAAACTAGATTCTCTAATTATCACATAAAATAGATCCATACATATGTATGTATTTATCAGGTAATAACAGGTACTGAATATTTATCCTCCCAGCCACAATAGCTACACATTACAAATTTATGACTGCACAAAGTACCTGCTGTGCAGCCTCCTTTCAGCAGTCTCAAAGGGATAAATCTCACTTCTCTCTCCTGGGGCTATGATGTTTTTTGGATTTGTTTTGGTTTTACTACCTTCAGCTTGTGTAACCACAACTGATCATGCCATTTTGGTGCCCACCAAATTTCAGATTTTGTTGCTGTAGACCTGTGTACATTGGGAGGTTAATAAACACAGAGATTAAAAGTATTAAACACACAAGCGATGCTTCCAAATCAAATGGAGACATTTTCCAAGTCATCATTAATTTCCCATGATGGTGGCCTGAGATGAAATCCCTATAGCACATTATCCAGATCTTTCTGTCCTTAGGTAAGTATGGGATGTTTCAGGGAACTTAAAAGTAGTTTTTTTACTGAGAGAAGAAACATCAGAATATGAAGCTATATAAATATTTAAGGCAACCTGGTCACTATATAAAGACCTGAAAGTATGGTATGCATATACGCTCTCATTTTATCTTAATGACAAACTTTATCATAATCAGCATGCTTATAATACAAACAGTTCAAGTTTCTGTTACCATGTCCTTAACATAGTACAATGCCCTTGCTAGCACACAGCATGTATGAGGCTAGTGAAAAATCTGGTAGCAAAACTCAAAAGTCAGAAAATTGCTCAAGTAGGAGACTGATGGGGCAAAGACAGAAAGCATTTACGTAAAGTACTTGATGTTGGCATCCTGCCCTCATTGTCTCCACAGTCTGACTTCCCCCCAAAACAAACCAAGACCAAGGGTCTTCCAACCAGTTGAATAAGTTGTCTGGAGTAGAGTGACCTTAATAAACCCTAGTTTCCCATAGGCTTGTACCCTTTGATCTTTTGTTTCTTACCTTCAGCTCCCTTTTCTTTTCCCTTTACCTCCTTATATCACTTCCATGAAGAAAAATGTTGCAGCTGAGGGCAGTAAATCTCCTAAGTGAATAGCTGACACATCTGTGCTGTTAGGCAGCCAGCTACAATAAAACAATATACAATGGCTAAATTTTATCTGCCTTCCATTTGTTACTAGTAGATGTGGTTTTACCAAATAAGCATTCAGGCCAAAGTTCTCATGAGAGTGAAATTGTCTGTGTGTCTGCTCTGATATTTCACCTACACGGTACCACTTGAAGATACAGGAGCTGGGCTTTGGGCTTCCCCAAAACATTTAGTACAAGACAAAGGAAGATAAGGGAAGATAAGCCCTACATTTCTCAAGCTGTTCAGCCACAGTTTTAATGGATCCTTTTGACTGAGTATTTTCACATCTGTAAAATGCCAGAAACCCTGTATATTTCACAAAATGCTATATAAATAAATTATATTATTTTTGTGAAGAGGACAGATCAGTGACAGAAAAAACAAGAAACTCCCTCTTCTGTCTTCAAAGCATAGTTTGAACACAACACCTAATAAATCAGGAAAGGGTCATTTACAGAACTATGAGACGCGAAGCTGATGATTAAATGAGTGCCATGTATTTGTGTTCTTGTAAGCAAAGAGGCTTGGAAAAATAATACATGAGCAAGTAATTAAAGACTAAATTATGTTAGCATAAACTACTTGTTTCCTGTTCCTAATGGAAACATTTTCCACATCACTTCAATGAAGGCTGGCAATATCTGAAAACAGGCAAGCTAAACTGGCAGGCAATAAATAGCCTCAGCCTCCAGAGAGAAACAAAAGGAAATCATTAACACTTGCAGCCACCTTCAGAATTTCCTTAATGCATTCATTCTCACTTGGCACTCTCAGCCATGAGCTGTCTTTCTCACTGCAGAGAATAGGTGAGTCATAATGAGAGGGAAAGAATCGGAATCAAAGATGAACAACACCTTTCTATCCCTACATGCTGAATGCAAAACCAAAGCCCTCAATTAATTAAATATACATGAAAGCATCCACAAAGAGGCTTCTTCTCACAGTAGCCATTCCTCTAAAGCACTGCATTATTTTCTCTAGAACTATATACAAGTGAGAAGGAAAAAAAAAAGTTATCTCAGCTTTAAAATTCTTGGGAATACCTAGGAATATGGCAAAATTACAACCATATAGCCAGTCATTTCTCTGCCTTAAAGCTTTCAGTTATTCTCTTTTAGTTAAGAAGACAGCATTCCAGATTTTTTAAGTCAGGGATTGCTGGATCAGGATTCTCCCTTCTGAAAATTAAAAGGACATTCTGGTCTGAGGGGTGTTTGTTGATTCTCACCCTTTATCCTAATCTCTCTGCTCAAAACCCACCCTCTTGCACTATGTTGCAGTATGGAAGTGATCGTTTTTCTTTCATGAATGTGACATCTCAGATTTTGGAAGATTTCTTTTGGAAGTGATCATGCATGCATAATTAATTGCCGAGAGTGAGATCAGTCATACAGTAACTATCAGCTCTATAGTAGTCCCAGCCCCTGGCCAGTAGTCCCAGTCACGGGGATAGACAAGGAATCTTTTTGTATTGAACAAGGTAATCCTGTGAACAACCTCTCCAAAATACCAAACCGTCTGCTTCTCCTGGATGTTTTGATTGTGTTTAGCAAAGTGAAATGTGACATTTTTGCAGGGAATTCGCTGTCGTGAAAAAGAAATTACAATACATTTTTTATTTATTCATGACACAAGTGCACTTGAATATAGGTATGGAGAAAGATATTCTAGCTGAAAACTGGAAACTTAACTTGACCCAACAGCATGCTCATGCAGCCCAGAAGACAACTCATATCCTGGGATGCGTCAGGAGTGAGGTCAGCAGATACAGAGAGGTGATTCTCCCCTTTTACTCTACTCTTGTGAGACCCCACCTGAAATACTGCATTCAGTTCTGGTGTCCCCACCATAAGAGGGACATAGATCTCTTCAAACAAGTCCATAGGAGGACCACAAAGATGATCCAGGGGCTGGAACACAGGATAAAGGAATTGGGATTGTTCAGCCTGGAGAAGAAAAGACTTATGGGAAGGGGGTGGGATGGGGTTGGAGGGGAGACACAGATGGGGGACCTTATAACTCCTTTCTAATACCTGAAGGGAACCTACAGGAAGGCTGGAGAGGGACAACAGTCCACTGATAGGACAAGGGGAAATGGATTTAAATTGAAGGAAAATAGGTTTAGATTGGATCTTAGGAAGAGATTCTTCACTACGAGGGTGGCGAGACAGTAGGATGGATTATCTAGAGAGTTTGTGGATGCCCCCTCCCTGAAGCAAGGCCAGATTTGATGGGGCTTTGAGTAACCTGGTCTAACTGAGAGGTGTCCCTGCCCATGGCAGGGAGGTTGGATTAGATCATCTCTAAGCCATTCTGTGACTCTATGAGATAAAAATGGTAAGCTGAATTGTTTTCATACTTACATAATGGGTATTGATGGATTTAAAACTAATTTAAATTTCTCATCTTCTTTTTCTGATTATAATGGAGAATGGACAAATGATAGCAAATAAGTGACTGTCCCACCACGACGTAGATGCAAGGGGTTGTTTTTATTTCATATGGCTGTTCCTATTCCATCTTACAAAACATGGTGCAGGTAAAGAGAAGAATGTTTGTTCATATGTGAATAACCAAACGTTTAAGTTGAGAGATTAACCTTTTTTTTTTTTTTTTCTGAACGTAGACGTTATTTCTTCAAAGCAAAGCTAATAAAAAATGTCATCTACATAATATGGCAGTAATAAACAAACAAATATAATAAATTAAGCTAGCATTACCTTATTATCAGCCAGTAGCAACAGCCATTTTACTGCAAGGTAGTACGGCACTGCTTTGAAAATGTATGCAATGTAAAAAGGATGAGACTTGCTTCAGTCAATGGGTGCCAAATCTTTTCTTAGAAAGACAGTTTGGGGAGCTCATTGTTTGCATTTCATGCATAATAACCTGCTCTATAAGTAGGGCATGTAGGAAGTCTAGGACATTCATCCAACTCTCATCTCAGCCTTAAACCTACAAATGCAGTAAAAATATCGTATACTTGCAAAAGAAATCCTCCTCAAAGCCAAACGCTAGTTTTCAAGAAAGCCAGATCCTCAGTGTCACAGAAAGTGAGACAAATTTCACTCTCTACCCATCAGGGCATGTTCTGAGAGGTGTACTCTGTTACAGAGACTGCACATTTTTCAATAAGCAGTCATTTAAATAAAATACATGACAGGAAGAGTTTCAGAATCTGCACAACCTGTTCTGATGTTGATACTGGGCACTTTGTAACACATAACAATGCACCATCACGTCAAGTGCCTTTTAAAATTCTGCAGTAATCATTTTCTTATTCATGTGCATAACTCAATGTTTTTATTATTAATGGCCACGTTAAAATGCTAATAACTGAAGCTTGGTAATGAAATATGCATGTTGGTACATGAAGATATCATTAAAACCAATCCAGTCATAATATGTCATATAATTTGTGGCTTCGTGTTTTGTACCAGCTCTTAGCAGAGTAATTAAAGAACAATCAAGCCTTTCTCACTAATTAACATTGTCAGTATGTCTGTATGATATGTAAAATGCGATAATGACTTCAGAACTTCCAGCGTTTTAGGATGACTGGTGGGGGTTTTTTTGTGCTGGGTTTTTTTTTCTCTTCCCTGAAAGGAATTTAATAAAGAAATACCTGGTAGTGGGGGCATCATTATATTTAGTGGAAATCAATGAAGGATAATGAATGGAACAAGAGATTAGGAATCGGGAGGTATTAGTTTATCTTCCTTGTTATGCTCCCTTAAGAACAACCCTGTTATCAAATTAAAAGAAAAAGAAAAAGAAAAAGATGACTTTGAGCATCTGTGTAAAATTTTTCATTCCAGTTTGAAATTATTAACTCTGAACATCTGAATTCACTTCCCAGCTCCAATATATTTATGTCAATGGCCTGGATTTGTTGTCTTTTTAATTCAGTTTGGACTGAAACCCCAGAGAGTAGTTAATGTAAGTTAAGTACCTTCAATAAGACATTTAAGAACTTTCTAGGAAAAGATTTCCATGCAATTAAGATACATCAGCAATGGCATTTTCATTGAAACATGAAGTTTTGACAAACTTGTGAAGTAACACTCAAGCTTCGGCAGAGACTATCTTAAGTTCTACTGTCCTGCCATAAGCTATCCTGGTTCCCAGATTGGGTCTGTTATTTTAAAATAACTTCAGGAGACAGATTAATCAATTCTTGGGAATTTACAGGCTTTCAAGTTGCCTTCTTCCAAGGGAAGCAAATAGGCTTTGTTTTTTCATACGGATTTCTCTTGTGTGCCCTATTCCAAAGTCTATATATCCACTGAAAGGAATGCTTAGGAGGAACAGGGCTGGCTCTAAGAAAAGGAATAACTGAGGGCAACTTGGTGGTAATAGACGTTTGTACTAAACTATGTCATATAAACAGTAATTTAAAAAGCAATGTTTAAGAAACAAAATCAGAAGAATAAGCCTGAAAACGCACAAACTGAGCATGAAGAGACTGTAGTCTTTTAAATGCTCACCTGTTGGAAAAACATTTTTCCTTCTGGAATGGAAGAATGTGAAAAATGCCTCCGGCAGCCTTTTACATTCTGAATCTTTTATTTCAGTGTCCAGTGCAAAGACAAGTGTAAATGCTGTTCTTCCCTGTTCTTCCTCCTCACCAGAGGATGGACACTGCCATGTCAGAAAGGAAAAATCAGGAACCTATGATCTCTCTTCTTTACAGTGTCTGAAAACTAAAATGACCCTGAATGTATGCATCTCCTCTGGAAGAATAAACAGTATCTCCTATTCACTGTTACCAGACACTTTTGGGAGCTACTGAATTTCAGAGTTCTTTTATTAAAAAGAAAATCTGGTGTGTAAGTGGTGAAACGCAACATATAAATTGCAATACTTTGGGCTTGAGTACACCACACAGAAAACACAGGTCTATAATTTTAACAGCAGTGCACTGAAGCAATATACGAGTCTCAAAGCAATCAGCAATTTGTGATGATGAAGGCAGCTTCATTCTCTAAACCCTCTCCTTTTGTTATCTATGAGAAAAGGTTTCATGTTCTTCTTCATTCCTGCAGCTTGCATTATTATTTTCTAGATGGATAGTGCTTTATTTACTCTACTTATAGACCAGAGGCATGTTTTCAGTTTCTTCTTTCAAGTCCCTAGGATGGATCTATGGGGTTTGTATTCCTGCCAATTGACATTGATTTTACTACCTTTGAAAATACCTTCCCACCCACCCCACCCCCCACCGGACACAAGCAGCTGTAAAACCAGATAATCAAACATTTCTCCACTAGGGTTATGATTCTGCTTTGCTTAGGATGGTATACTCTGACTTTCTTTTACATTTGGGTTGCACATGCAACCTAATTTGGGTAATAGAGCTACAACAGTAATTACATCTTTATAACAACTACTAGGATCTGAAATCAGGTAACAGAACATAGATGTTTTGAATTTAGTGTATTTCCTGATGCAACATTCTAGAATCTGTAGTATTCAAATTGAACTCAAGTTCATTCTAGAGATTTTAGGGCATGAAATTTTTATTAGCCCCTTTTCCAAAGGAAAATCCCCAGATGAACAGCTAATCAACAAGCTAAATGGCAAATAGATGTTACAGCAGTATCAGAACAAGTCCTGGTAAAATCACTCTGTGACAGTAGTCATAAATCATTTCTCAAAGAAGCAGGTAAGTCTCATTGTAGGACCTAGCACCAATTCACTAAACTAAGTCTTTGTTAAGGAGTAGTGCTGAGAAGATCTGTATTGCACCTCCAGATTCAGAACACCTATGTTGTAAGCTTCAAACACCAAATATCTAAAACAAACAAACAAAAAAACCTAAACCAAATCAACCAACCAAACCCACCACCAATAATACCAAACAGCAACAAAATGAAAACCAACCAACAACAAACAAAACCCAACCAAGTGAAGCTTGTGTAACTTGTGAATTTTTTAGTATCTCAATTTGAGCACATCTTGGCTGCTCAGTATTCTTGGGTATGTACATCATAACAAATAGTGCTTCTCATACAGCAGTCCCTTATTTCACAATGTATATTATCTGAAGCTCTGTCATAAAAAAACATTGTAGATCTTTCTATGCAGTGTGCTACAAACTCCAGACTGTTAAAAGAATAAGAAACCCTGACAATTGACCCATGTTACAATACTGAATGTGAGTCATACTTTTCCTTAGAGAGCTAGAGGATTGTCAGACAGATTCATGGTTTTCAGCACTGCCACTATGCACACACGCTGAGGGCCTTGTAAAAGTGCTGGAAATTGCAGCAGAAAAAAAGGCAGGGGGTTGGTTTTGTAGAATTAAGTCTTCCACCCAGGATTTATGCAGATAGGAACAAATGTGCATGCCTGTCAAAACTTTGATTATGTCAAATTATACACCTGGTATAGAAAATTGTCAAATTCCTGAATTTTGGATAATTTTAATATCAACTAAGAATTCCAGAAAGCAGTAGGATGCAATGTGGAGAGCTACTGACATGCTTTTAGAGAAGGATCATACCTAGCGAATGAGTCAAGCATCCAGAGAAGCTGAGACTGAATAACATGCAGGGAATGAGAAATTAATCCTCATAGTAAACAGATTACTCATAAAGAACTGAACAGATATCTTAACAAATGCATGTTATCTTCAGTCTAAACAAAGCAAAGGTCTTTTCACAAATAAAATCAAATAGCTAAGCCTTTACATGTAAACATCAATGTCAATTCAGATTACTGATGACATATAACCTATAATATTGTTTAATTGTGACACACAGGGAGGAAAATCAGCTTCCAGAGGCAGCATTCTCTTTGGGAAATCTTTTCATATTGCTAATTTGCTTTAAAAATGTATTTGGGCTTAAATTGCTAGTGCCCATGTCCCGTCTCTATCTGACACTGTATTAATTTTCCTTACAATTCTACATTGATTTCCATGCAGGCTTCTGAAGAAGCTTTATCTTTTAGACAGACAGCAAACTCATTCTCCCAATATGCAAATGCTGTAATAGCCATCAAAAAAGCAGAAACTCTTGCTTGTCAGTCAAAAATTTGGCATTGGGATGAGTAGTTATTCATTTGCAAGGTCTAAATTTTATTTCCTAGAGGACTTCACTATTTGCCCAGAAAATGTATTAAAGCCTTGAAAACATTTGTTGTTTGTCTAGCAAAACCTGCAACTTGACAATTTTGAAATCTGAACATACTACTTTCTATAGCCAGATGACAAGATAAGACTTTTCCTTTTCACGGTAATTAATATATACAAATGCAAGCACTGAAAAAAAAGCACTTAAAACAGAAAAATAACAAAACTCCATGAAATCTCTCACTCTAAAAAGCTATGGCACTGAATTTATTCTGACTATATTCCACAAGAAAAATAAATGTCTGAATAGGTACTGCTGAATTCCTTGCTTTAAAACACTCTAACATTTGCTTTTTCATTATAAAGTCAGACACATGGTCAACTTAATTTGTAAGTAAAAGCAGTGTGCATTTTCATGCATAAAAAGAACAATTTAGATCATGTATTTTTGTCAACTCGCTTTCTCATTGTTTCAGAAATGTTTCTGAATGCTAGAAGTAAGCCCATAATATTCTACTCAAGTTGCCTTAAGCTGATTAGATGCTCAAATATTACCTTCTCAAATGAGATAATGACTATGAGATTAATCTAAGGGGAAGCAATATACCATAGACCAGAAAGTAAAGGGCTGTTAGATGATTTCATGTTACCAGGGCATTAAAATCAAGAGGAAAAGGTATGTACCACTAGAGGATTGCCAATGGGAGTGAAAGTTAAATTAGAGATAATTTAATGAAATATTTATTACTGACTGCAAGATATGGCTTCTGCATTTTCCCAAAAGAGGCTCCTTTGAAAGGTGTATTGATTAAACCATGTGCATTATCGTATTCATGCTCATTGCAAACTCCAATGGCTTATCAAAGTTTTTATATAAAGAGCCTATATATTTTTATATTTATGATACACTCTTGAATGTGTTTTATTTATCAGTGTGAAGCTTTAGTGCCTTACATGCAAAACAAAAAAATATCACCAAGGAAAGGAAAATAAACCAATGCGTATTGGAATCATTTACAAAGCAATTTAGTTTGGTACCAATAAAACATTTGTTAAGTAACATTTTATGTGTATTTTGTGTATAATAAGAGTAATATTGACTCACTTACTGGAATTACTGCATCTTATTTTAGCAAAGCTCAAGTTCACTTTCCTAGGATCCCCACAGACTGTTTTCTACTGTAGACAGAGCTAGCTCTGACACTATTTACTTCTGTGAATAGGGCTGCATTTTCTGAGAACATGAGAAGGGCACAGTTTCATTAAGACACTCATCACTACAGTACTTGAGCATCACACTAGATGTAGGTATATGCTCATAGGGCCTTCATGCTGCTCTTCCACATTTAAATGTGACCTGAGACACAGTAAACCAAAAGCAAATGCCTCTTTCATATTTACATTCTTGCAATGCATTTGTGTTTTTAGAAATATCATCAATACAGGATTTAGCAGAATCCTTTTTTTTTTCTTTTTTCTTGATACATGATGCAAAAATCCCTCTGTGTTTAAGATGCAGAACTTAAAAAAAAAAATGGTAAAACTGAGCTGTGTTCAGAATATGTTCTCAGTTCAACTAAAAAAACTGTGAAGTTCCTTTGCCTCAGTTCAAGTCTTAGATACCTGACTTCAGTATGCAGGTCAGGGCATCCATCTACTCATTACTAGCTCACTCTTCTGTACAAACAGTAAGAGTATGTTTTTTTCCAGCCCGATGCATGATGGTGCCTATCTGCTGGGTAACACACTAAGAGATTAATAGACCTTGCTTTATGACTAGTGCATGACTACAAACTATCTGTTACATGATTTGAGGGGGCAGAGAGCCCTGGGATTGCTCATTTATTTGTATCAAACATAGATCAGAATCCAAACCCTCCATATTTCAGCAAGCTATAGACAAATTTACTTTTGCTTGGTATTTTTTTCATGTGTTTTCCTGCACTGTGATTAGGCAGCCCAATGTGCAGGAGTTTCTGGAATTCTGGAAGTCTAAATAAGTCCTACTTAAAGATTTTTCAGTTCTTTTCAGATATGTCTGCCTAAATAACTTACTTTTTTCTCCTCTTCAGTGATTTAGCAGGGAAAAGAATAAAAATCTGGAGTAAACCCAAGGACATAGTGCTTTCTGTGTCTTAGCCTTGTCTTTAACACACAGTCATTTTCTTGTTTTCACATTGAAGTCTGAAATCTCAAGGCCTTGAGTAAGGGAATTGTGGGGGAGGCTTTTTTAATGAGTTATTGTACAACACAATTCAGATTTGTACTTAATCAAGTACTTGCTGGCAAAATGAAGAACAGTTTCTAGCCACAAAGGGAGGTCTCAGGTTAGAACACTGTTGGTGACCTAAAGTAAAATTACTCAATTAACAAAGCATTAAAGAAAATGAGCACATGTTTAAACAACTGATATTCCTGAATGTATCAGCAATAAATTACAATAATATTGGCCTAGGAATCTTTCAGAGTAAATCCCTCAAGAAACATCAGCTAGAACAGTTATTTTGACTCATTAATGACAATAAAAAATTAGGACATCTCAAAGGGCAGTGAGGATGCAGTGTTTTAATCACCTTCACTTGTGACACAGCACTACTAATTCCCTAGTGTTGCTTGTATTTAAAGTAACACATGTAAGAACAATTCAGCCTTCTGTTGTTTGGGAAAAACACCAAGCAGGTGGCTCCACATAGTGCCCAGTACATAGCTAAGTAGCTTACTTAAGACAAAGTCCTTGGACACTTCAGGGCCACTGCTCAACACTATTTCAGTCAGCCCAGGCCTTTAGTCTTGCAGTCCTTTCCCTCACTTGCTGTCTGTATCATCTGTCCTTACTGTAGCCAGGTAAACAGCATCAAGTCATTGTTGCTGGCCCACAGATATATATACGTATTTCTGTTGTAAGTCTCAGACAATGCCATGGCTGTTCTTGGTAATGATGAGCAAACCTCCTATAACTTTCAGCAAAAAAGCAATGAGTTTTCACACTTTGGATTAATGTAGCAGTGTAAAGAGATACCTTTTCTCACCAGGGCCACTTTATCTTGGACCAGGAATTTGCCCACAGGCACTGCTATTGCCTGTTGTTGTTGACACATACTGGCTTTGTTTGCAAATAGCTGCTGTGAGAGAGATTGCCTTTTTCCCCTTCCGTGAGTCTGCTTGTGACCTCCTTAAGAACCCAATCTACTTACCAACTGGATTTTTCTGGATGGCTTTCTTCCCTTCCTAGTTTTCTGCCCTAACTGTATTCTGCAGATGGGTCCTTTCACAGGTCTACATTCCTATCTGGTGATGAAGTTAATTTCTTCCCCGCGATACAGGGCTTATAGACTCCACAAAACAATAATTTCACTCTTGGCTATATTAATCTACATTTGTTATGAAGATGTGAAGATATATAACATCTATTATTTTTCTTGCTTTAATTAGATCAATTATCATATAAAGGAAGAAAAGCATATGAATTTTTCAAGAATGAATTGATCCTGCTTCTACTGATTTTCTAGATATTTATAGGCTGCTTAATAATTTGTTAAAGTATCTTTTAAGTGAAAAAAAAACAACACCAAAAATCTTTGTACATCAGAGACCCCTAACACTCCCTCCATCTGACCGTCAATATCAGAGTGTTCTACACAACGGCTGCTTTAGTTTTCTAGGATCTCACGTATTCTCCACTAGCTCTCCAAAACAATGACTAGAGTTTATGGCAAGTTCCGTAAGAGCTCCAGAGTGCATTTCATCAGGCCTTGCTCTCTTGAAGTCATATTATCTAAATGTTCTTTCCCTGTTTGAGACTATGTTTCTTATTGGAATGATCACACTAACCTACTGGCTATAGTTGGCTTTTTTTAATGCATGCAGAGAGATGCAAAAAAAATCTTTACAAATAAATATCAAAAAACATCACTACAACCTTTCTTCTTCATTTCATTTTTTATTTTCTTTCTTTATTAACTAGTGGGGCATTCCCTTTAGAGTATAGACTTCTTCCTTGCCTTTCACATTCCTTAATATCTGTAATCTATACATTCCCTACTTCCATAGGCTACCCTTTTGCATTGACCCCTTAGGTTATGCATTACTATTATTTAATGGCTTTATCGTTCATATTACTTTTATACATTAAATGACTGTTCCAGCTGTGAACATTATAGGGCATATTTAGATATTTTCAGCTTAATGGAAAGCTGAATTCCTTAAGAAGGTGAGCAAAAGATTCAAATCTGCCCATAAGGTGACATTGCCTTTTATTACTACCTGAGATCCTTGTGTGTTAAAACTCTTCAGGGAAAAGGCTCATACTGAGAATTACTAGATAAACACTTCCTTTTTTATCTACATTGAAACAGTTTATCTTGGTAATTGGTCTGGTATTGTTGATTTTTTTTAGTATAGGTTCTTTTGATAATTACTCTGCATTCCTGAGCACATCTGACCTCCCTTAATATTTATTCCCTAAAGAACCTGCACAACAATTCCCTACATAATTAATACAGCTTATTGTCCTTATTCCTTGTTCTTCCCTCCATGTGAAGACTGAGGTGTTTCTAAGAGATGGCTTTTGGATAAAGAGAAAATTAAGAAACTTTCATCCCATCTTACAAGGATGCATCAGATACCAAGTATTAAAGCGCAGTATGGCATCCTTCAAAAACTTATAGCACTTGGCTTTTCAGAGGGGGAAAAAAAAGTATAGCAGTAAATTAAATGTTTGTTGTCAAGCTCTGTGTAGCAGTGTAAGTATTCTAATGATAACTTGAAACTGTTGGAGATAACATCTAAGAAAAAGGATTTTTCCACCTTGTTAGAGGCTCCTTCATACAGTCCTACCCATCTATCCATTACAGTTATAAATAATACAATACACCAATAAAAAAGACTGAAATGAAATATTTCTATTAAAGTAATTGTGCAATTCCATTTTGCAAATTCTGTTTACCTTCTTATTTGCATTGATATACTTTACCTGGTTTCAAATGTTCTTTCAGTTTCCTTCCTATATTATAAATACCTAAACCCTTCTTTTTCAGGTTAATAACGGGTAAACAATGCAACACACAGAGGGCTTTTTCCCTTCCTTGCCTCAAAGCTTTTTATTACTCAAATGTCTGAAAATTTCACCAAAATGATAATGTAATCTTACATTTTATTCTAAGAAATAGCTTGGAAGAGCTGTTTGTGGAGTTTGTGGTTTTTCTTTAGTGAAATCTACAACTTCCACGGGCATCACAGATTTTGGGGTTTTGTTTACTGGCAAGTTTTGGTAGATGGACCTTTCCTTTAGAAAACTTTGAAATTTGTTTGCCATTATAAGATAAAGTGAGGTTCCTTAATAGAAACACACCTGTACAACCAACAAGTATATCTGGAAAGGGCTTAACATGGTAAAAGACCTTTTGTGAGAACCATGTGCTTTCAGGTACATCTATTTAAAATAATTCCTGCATTAGAGCAGTTGAAAACTTCAATAATTTAGAAGCACATCTTGTTCTGGCACAGTATTAAATAATGTCTTTTGTTGGCTACAGAATCATTTTATCATCCTTGACAGCGGGAGTTGTTATATTGCCTTGATTAGTATTACCAAAGGTACCTTTGAGGAAAACAGAAGTAATTGATGCTGACTGGATTCTGAGTGGAGCTGCAGACAGAACTTCTTTCAGCATAAATACTGCTCCTTTTTAACTTTCCTTCATTGTCACACAAAACTAAGCCACAGATGGGGTAAGCAAAGGGCTTACAACTGGTTTAAGACTTCAGAGTGTCTTCTATTGGAAATATTTAACTTAGAGAAAATTTCAGAGAAGGCAGTAGTGTGGATATCTGCCTAGAAAAATAATTCTCTGATTCTGTATTTCTGTTTTTTAATGGCAAGACCTTTTACTCCAGTCAACAATTTCAGTATCAAATAATCAGAATCACAGTTTGCAGTTGCCTGAGGTAGTAAAATTGCGATGTTAATTGGCATCTTCCCTAGTAATACTATTGCGAACATGTGAGGTATGCTTTGATAACATTACTTTCAGTGCACACCACCTTAGCTTAAAAATATTCTCTGCTTTTGATTGTGTGCAGCCTAAAGATACTTTTTGTGTTTATATGGCAAAATACAGTACAGTAAGCCCCAGGAAATAGACTTCTTTGGGGATAGTTTCAAAAAATTCCTCAGGACAGATCTGCTTTTAGCTTTCACTCACTTGAACCCACAAAGTAAAACAGAAAGTATATCAATCCTCTGCAGCTAGACCATGCTAGTCTACAAGTGACAGAATGAGAATGTAGAGAAAAGCAAGCAAACAGAAATCTACTAAACTGATAAATCTGTCAATACTCAAGAAATACATCTCTTTGCTATCTTTTTTATTATTTGTTGCAGTACAAAAGGATCTCTACTATTTTGGACCCTTACAAGCAAGAAGAACTCCAGCACACCTCAGTATTTAAACTGACTGTGCAGCTTCGCTGTGTATACTAAGATGTATCTTCTGTCATGGACTCATCAAACTGGCAGAGGACTATGTGAACGTAGCAGGTTAGTTATTATTCCGAAGGAACTAACATGCTACATGACATATAAAATCTTCTGAAACAGGAGTAAAAAGAATCACAAATGTGTTGTCAATACCTTAGCATATATCAGAATTCATTCACATATAGAAACTTTTTCCACTCTGAGAATTTGGTCTTATAATGTATATGATGATCACAGAATCACAGAACATTAGGGCTTGGAAGGGACCTCGAAAAATCATCTAGTACAATCCCCCTGTCAGAGCAGGACGACCTGGAGTAGATCACACAGGAATGCATCCAGACAGGTTTTGAATATCTCCAGAGAGGGAGACTCCACAACCCCGCTGGGCCATCTGTTCCAGTGCTTTGTCACCATCACAGTGAAAAAAATTTTCCTCATGTTTCTATGGAACTTCCTGTGCCTCAGCTTCCACCCATTGCCCCTTGCCTGTCATTGGGCATCACCAAGAAGAGCCTGGCTCCATCCTCTTGGAACTCACCCTTTACATATTTATGAACATGAATGAGGTCACCCCTTAGTCTCCTCTTCTCCAAGCTAATAGCCCCAGCTTCCTCCTTTTCTCCTCATAAGGAAGATGTTCCACTCCCTTAATCATAATCTACCACTAGGTTGTTGCTGGGAACTCTAGCTGTTTTCAGCATCAGTTCACCACTATAAAGTGCAGGACAATACTTGTTACAGAACCTTAGTAGGCTGAAACCTCTGGTTTAAGAAAATGAACATAGACAAATAAAGATAATGTGACCATGAAAACTATCACTTTAAAGTCTCAGTCATGACTTTACTGATTCTGACTACTGAATCTATTGGGCAACCAGTATCACTGAACTTGTCACTGGAACAAACCAGGCTTTTGGCTGTGTCTGTGGTGCAATAAACCAGTCATGAGCCGCTGGCTGTGTAGTCTGTGCTAGTGGCATGTGGGGCTGCATAACTGGGCTCACCAGCAGAGCCCAACCAGCACTGCTCACCAAGCCTCTCATTCACACTGACATTCCTCTGAAAAGCTGTTTGGTTATGTTTTGTACTGTTGCTGCTTTTATAAGATGTAGGCAGACTGCACAATTGATCCTGACTATAACCCTAACTGAAATGTTTCTATACTTACAATTAAATATATATGAGTGCCTCTTTTTGACAGTGTTATAAAGCTCCATACATTGCATGACTAAGTCCCAATCCAAGGATATTGGTTTTCAAAGACATTTTGCACATCCTGAAGAATCCAATAATATTATACTATGTTAGTGACACCAGATATATATCATTCAATATTTCTCTTTCAACCTTATTTAATAAAACCACTTTTATGAAACTCATCCTTCTCACCCCACAACTACAAGTCACATTTAACGTCTTCCCTGTTATGAAAATAGAAAAGTATTGGCTGAAGGAATACCAATTTTATAGAAGTTTTTCTTAACAAATTTGCTTCTAAAGTCCACTGAAATGAATCAAATACCCAGATTCTTGCCAGTGATTTCAATGAGTATATTTATAACTATTCTATATAAAGAAGATAAAGTAGCTCCTTGCCTTCAGCCTACAAAAGTTACAACTTTATCTAGCGTGTACTGCAATACAGCACTACTTTAATTTAATTGGCAGTGCTGGTAGGATGACTTCATAGTGTGATTCTCCAAGGCATGAAAAAAAGGCATTTTTTAAAGTTTGGGTTTTTTTCTCCTTTATAATAAAATTAATAACCCTTCAGATTGACGCATATAAAGTTTTGAGATACAAAGTAGCAGTAAACTTAGTCTATATGTTTTAATTCCAGTCTAACCTGTCCTTCAAAATTATGTGACAGCCAGTTTCTTATATAACAAATAAAATACGGGGTTTCTGGTTTGGTTTTGCAAGGAAATGGCCAGTGAAGAGCCGTACACTACATGCACTATGAATAAATGACTCCCACGTTCCCTAAGCACACAGAGAAACATGGGCTAATTCATTAACTATGTATGCTAATAAACATAGTGCCTCCACTGGCTGTGAAAATGAGGAATACACACCATTTACAGACCAATTCATGTATATAGAGAGATAAAATGACCAGCTCAAAAACTGCATGAAAGAGGACTTTTTAAAGTAGTTCCAAGCATATTACTAATGCTCATATGTACAGATGATCTTATTTTATATAAAATTGTTTCGATTTTGTGGCATGGTAAATAATGTCCTAGAAAAACAAATCTACATAGCAAAAATGTGTAATGCTTTTTATCAAAAGGGCCATTCATACTTTTAATAGAGGAAACATTTCCACTGTATCTGTTTGGGAAGCATAATAAATTGTTTGGCATATTTGTAAAAGCATTTTTGCAGTTTTCATTCTAATTTCCTTTAACAAAGACCACCATCGTTTTCTTTAAACAGTCTAATAGGAAATGCATGAAAACCTAGAAGTCTAAAACATGAGAAGAGGTTTTTGTGGTGGTGTTTTTCTTAAAAAGCATGTTTTCCAGTCAAAGGGTATATTTATAAGTGAGCAAACATTTAGCTATCCTAATCCATTTGCATTCTGTTGAGATAAGTTATCAGTAGTTCAGTAATTGAATTTCTTTCTAATTCATACAGAGTCTGCCTGCAGGCGACACATTAACTGCTAGGCCCAAAACTGCATAAATTTTACAGTGTTCTGCTAGAAATCAAATAACAGAAAGCCCAAACATGCCAGAGTTTTGAGACAAAAGAATTTTAAAGTGTTTTTGGGGTGGGTGAGGAGTGCAAGTGGCAAGTTTATTCTTGAGATTTAACTTACTTATTTGTGATGGATCTGGAATACAACCCTTTCTGTCATGGTTAGCTTGCCTAATGGCCAACAAAAATGAGCAATCAAACATCTTGCATGGGGAATAGATACACAAAAGAAGTACCTACACAGACAATTCCACAAAAATTGCAGGTTTCTATAGTAATATAGCTTAAAGCCACTATTTCTGAAATGTAGCCATGTAAAACAACTTACTTAGTGTAAATTATAAACAAACCATGTTAGGCTCTGTTGATCAGTGTTTATGTGTCTCCCCTCTTCAGTATGATTGCATCATTCAATGCTGTCTGTGGATCCTGTATTCTGACCATACTATCAGTGTAACTGTAAAAGAAGTATGAATCCAGCTCCTCCTCTTCTCTTCACACACATACAGAGGATTCTGTCAGCAGTACACTGGACCAAGCAGAAGCCATAATGTGCATATAAAAGCTACTTCTTCCGGCTTAGTTGTGCGGTCATCACTTATCCTCACACTACAAAGGATTCAGCTGACTGTATTCCTTCAGATGACAAATCAGCTTATTTGACACTGGGCACAAGATATTGCTGATGATGATTTCAGACCCATGATGATGTATATCACCTGGAGGTGATCATACTGTGTGGGTAACTCCCAATGGCTTATTACCAGTGTTTCCATTTGTGTTTTAGATTTAGTGACAAAATATCACATTTAGATTCATCAGCCTAGCACTGGGAGTGACTACTGCAATAATTGAGAAGCTATGTAATTGAAAGTGTTCTCTAACCTGAGAGTCAAGAGAGAAAGGAGAGTGGTTGTTTTCTGGCTTTGATGGTTTCTTCAAACCCATTGAGCACAGGGAAGGAGTGGAAAGACTGATGTTAACACATCTCCCACATGAAATTTAGCTGGACCTGATCAGTACTTTCATAGTAATAACCTTTATTGCTTCCAGCAGAATAAAGCAGGTATACTTAAATGTATGGTATTGTCAGCATTTAAATGTTATGGATCAGAGAGACAGTATGTCACCCTAGGATCTTATCATGACCATCTGTCAGCTTAATTTTTTTCTCATTAGTAGTTGTCTGTTGAGAAATACTGGACTCCCACTCCTACTGTTCTCTGAAAATCCCTGGCTAAGGTATCAGGAAGTCATTCTCAGCCTGTGCTGCTGCTGAATCATGCTATGATGCAGACTGCGCATACTTATGCAGCAGCTGTAGAAGTGCTTAAGGATAAAAGCTTCTCCCTGTTTCCTCTGCCATCCCAAGCACTTTTGCCATATATAACAAAAACATGTTTCTTTATCTCTTGTAATAGAAGTATCAAAATTATGGCTTTGCAAGAGCCGTAATGCATGACACATACTTCTCACTTTTTTTTTTTTTTTATCCTAGTAAATATGTGCAAGCAGGAATGAGAGTGATCTTTTACTTTATTTTCTCCTAATACAACCAGGTGGTAAGTGCAGATTCTGTGGATGTCAAATGCTGCCTTTCATAAAGGGTTGCAAGGGCTTTCTTGAAACATCTCCAACAGATACTGTTCAATGGACAAATCACAGACTCAGTGAGAATAAACTGCAAAGGAAAACACAGGGGATATGAAAATCTCCATCAGTAATGGACACAATGCATTAAAGAAAAATGCCTTTGAAACTTTAAGTGTGTGGTTCCTGTGAACATCTTTCCTAGAACATGTCTCTGCTGCTTTCCCACTTCTGTTGAAAAACAGATCTGAAGCACAATGAACCTCAAGTTTCTAAGACAATAAAGTTATCTGTCCCTGAACCTGGACTGAAAACAAATGCTTCTCTAGAATGGTATTTCTGTAGCCTCTGCACAGTAAATAGGTTGATCCATTGACCCTTCTGTAATATTTAAACTATATATTTCATGTTTATGGCTTAATTTCTACAGCTCACTGTAACCCAGATTAAACATTATATTAAGAAATAGAAGATGAAAGGTACCCTTTAGAGCAGCAAAGGTTGTATAAGAATCTCAGCACTAATCATTGTAGCAGCAGAGACGTGAGTTGGTGTAAGGGACGGAGAAGCCTATGGAGATATAGTAAATCAGAAAACTAAATTAAAGCTGTTAACTAGATATTGATGACCTGGTTTGGCAGTTATTGTTGAAAGATTGTGGGTGAAGAATCACTGAATAAGTTGCTATACCAAAGAATGGGAAAATGAAGCTCATGGGGTTTCATTGTTAGTGATACAAATTAAGCTGTTTACAATTGATAAATTACATTGATTTTATTTATATTTTCTTTGGTGGCAAAGTCCATAACTCAGACTGATTCATTTTAATGAATGTAATCTTCGTGACCACAAAAGACTTATTTTTTATATAAAACCTGATGGCCTGAGCATTACTCATAATACTTGTTTGTTCAGAATGGCTTTTTTTTTTCACAACACTGAAATTACCATTCACTTAGACTGCTGCTGGAGTAAAACTGCCACATCTAGCAGGCTGTAGATCCATTTGAAATAATTACTCATCTGTTTCCAGCCTTGCTGTTTTTCTTTGAATTACTTTTAAAAAGGTGACTGGGACAGAGATTGAGAAAGAGAGATTATAATTTCAGGTCAGTTGTGTAGTCTAGATAAAGCTGGAGACTAAGTGATCTGAATCGGAATGACAGAAACTTGAATAACAGTACTTATTCTTGTTTACATTGACAAAACCAGTAAAGACTGCAAAACTAGGAAGAGAAAAATCTTAAAATACTTAACTTTATAGAGGATTTGAGAATATTTCTAGGGATGTTAAAGGACAGGGATGGACTTAAGGAGCAGTGGGAACCAGTCGTAACATTACTGATAGGTAAGTGTAACTGAGAAAGACTCTGAAATCATGCTAGGTGGGAAAGTACTAATATGACATATGGCTATAGACTGTACGTACAGCCTTTGTGATTTGAAGCTTACCTAAGCTAGTGGGTCTCAGTAATGCGGTGTGTCACCAAAAACAGAACTACATGCACATCACTGCTTTGCAAGAAGTTATGTAGGAGGGTCTCTCCAGTTTAAAATGTCTTGTGTAATTCTATGGTGGGCATTAAATGGCACAACACAAATTGTGAAAATTATGTAATTGGTAGGCTTTGGTTTGGGAGGCATTATTGAATTTTTAGGAAAGGATACAAGGCAAAAGCAAAACACTGGTCTCAATGAGGTAAAGTAAGACAATATGAAATGCATATTTAGTGCAGAACTTGAAAATGTTTTCTGAATTTAAAAAAAAAAAAAAAAAAGCCCTAGAAACAGTCTGTACGGACTTTACTGTTGATAGAGAAGATATATGGAAATGATCAATAGGCACTGAATGCTTTCATAGTATAGCTTGCAACACTAAAATCAATGTCATCATCTATGAAGACTCTGCAGAGGGCACTATGTATTTTCAAAACAACATGAACAGGCAAAATTGAATACTTACATCTCTGCTCAACAATCAGTTTAGCTGTACTTTCTTTAGTTCAAGACATAAGTAATGTCCAAAATTCTGATACTGTCAGAATCCAAGGTGACGTAATTATAGTTAAGATTATAAGATTAATATCCTGTAAAAGCAACAGAGTGTGCCTGTGTTTCTCTAAGTCTGGTTATCTTATGGAACAGAGTGAAACAGGCAAACCAAAGATAGAATATAGACATTCTGAGGAATTAAAAATCAGAAATAACAGTAATTAGGAAATAGATCTGAAAATGTAAGAGATTGCCCTTTGTTTGAGGGATATGGACATGCTGGAATGTGTCCAGAGAAGGGCCATGAGGATGATCAGAGGGCTGGAGCACCTCTCCTATGTGGACATATTGAAGGAGTTGGGGCTGTTCAGTCTGGAAAAGAGAAGGCTCTGAGGTGACCTAATTGTGGCCTTCCAGTATCTGAAGGGGGCCTACAAGAAGGCTGGGGAGGGACTTCTCGGGATCTAAGGTAGTGATAGGACTAGGGGGAATGGAATGAAGCTGGAGGAGGGGAGATTCAGACTGGACGTGAGGAGGAAGTTCTTCCCCATGAGAGTGGTGAAGCCCTGGAATGGGTTGTCCAGGGAGGTGGTTGGGGCGCTGTCCCTGGAGGTGTTTAAGACCAGGCTGGACAAGGCTCTGGCCAGCCTGATCTAGTGTGGGGTGTCCCTGCCCATGGCAGGGGGGTTGGAACTAGATGATCCTTGTGGTCCCTTCCAATCCTGACTGATTCTATGATACTATGATACATAGAGAGAGAAGTGATACCCAGTGGAGGTGATGAGATATGGCAAAGGGGAGAATCTCAGAAACAGACTGCAAACAACCAGACATTTCTGGATTGTAGGAAAACAATTATGAGTCAACTTGCACAATTTCCATGCCAAGCTTTTTGATTGAGAACAGAATTGTGAAGAAATACAAAACCCCATCTCAACACTCAGGATCCCCAAAAAGTGCCTATTGAAAACATTTTCAGGAAATTATTAAAACACAGAGAAATAAAGTGTAAAAATAGTTTTGAAAAGATTTGTGCTAATTTAGAGCTTAAAAAAAATTGCTGAAATAATGAGAAGAGGAAGTCCTACAGCTATTTTTGAGGAAACTCCAACAAAGTTCCAACTTTTCACTTTTTAAAGACTTACTCCTTGCTCAGCTAGCTGGGAGAATATAATTAAATTCCACACAGAAAGGCTATCAAATGTTTGCAGTTCCACTGTGGCAGAAGATACGAAGTTTGGGGTTTTTTTTCTCAAGAGTTTTAAAAAAGGCTCGTGAAAACAGTCTGTAATCATGGCTTAATTGTGCTGATTAAGTCATTAGCAGGCTCTCAGAAAGGTGTGTATCCTGAGCAGTGGTGAGAGAAAACAGGAATATCCAACTGAAGGCAACTTTATGAAGAATAGTGAGGAAGATCAAGACATTTCTCTTAAATTCTTTGTCAGCAGCTGCCCAGGGTTCACATAATTTAGTCACATCTAGAACTGTGTATCAGTCTATGAGAATGACCCATAAATGACCATCTGTACAAGTTTGCAACAAAATCCACTGCTTGTGCTGGCTCCATACTTCAGAATCAGATAGCCAGAGCAGATCACTCCGTTAATGTATACCATACACATATGCAAGTGTAGTCATATTATCACCTAAGGGAATTACTTTTTCACATTTTAGGGTCTTGCTGATTGTGCTTGACTTGCCTGGTCAGTTGCCTTTGAGAACTGGTTGTTGAATGTTGATGCAACTGTCAGGTTGCAATTTTTCTTTCTATTTTTCAGGCGCTAGCTTTCAGTGCTCCAAAAAACTGAAGGTATTGCCACACTGAAAAGTCCAACCTGCTATTTCACTGGAAACAAGAAACTGCTGGTAAAACTTGGATTAAAATGATGTAACAGTAGCTTCCAATGCTAATCTTGAAATATATATTGTATTATAAGGTCAGCTGTACCTTCTCCTTAAAACACTCATTATAAAAGCTATTTCTAGTTTAGATACTGCCTCCTTGAACTGTGACAGCAAAATCTATTTTACTCACATTTAAAGTGATTTGGAAAAGCTATTTTTGATACAGACGCCTCAAGAAAAGGTGCTGTTAATCTTGGTCAAAATTTCCTCTAAAACTTTTTTAGCCTGGTCTATCTCAAAAGCAGCTTATCTTAATAAATAGAAATGAAGATGATTGAAAACTTTGTTGACATTTAGCATATAGGGCCATTCTTCAGAGGAAAGAAACATTGTTTAAAAACTTGTTTACCAGTAAACCTGAAATGTCAGAATAAAATATTAGACACCAATGTAGCATATCAGTATTTGAACTTCGAAATTCAATGCAAAAAGGAATGTATGCAGAGCAATGCCTCAGCGCTCACTGTGAGGTACATCTAATCCCTTTGGCATTTCAGAAAGCTGATTTGATTCTTTAGATTACATACATATTTTGCAGTAGATGCCGATTCATTATCATTCCATTAAAAACCCAAATCATTCAGATCCTGTTGTAAGGCATCTGTTAAAATGTCATTCATTGGAATTAAAACTGTAACAAAATTGGATAGTATAGACAATCCTATGTCCATTATGTGCTTGAAACCCCGGGCTGGGCAGCCCTAAACAGAAATCCAGTCAGGGTCTGGCATGGTGTGCAAATTCCATTCATGGTAATGCAATCTCATTCAGGTCTTTTGAGCTCTTACAGAATTTTCTTAAGAGAAAACCAATAAAGTTTTCATTTCTACTGTCAAACAAAAAGCATTTCACATGAAAACTTCTTGCTGCTCAATTGTATAAATGCAAAGACACAAAGAGTGTGTGATCACTAATTCTGGATGGGAGCTTCCTGCAGATGGAATGCATCCAGCAACCAAAGGATATGCACAGCACAGCAGTGGTTTGGGGACCAGGATGTGCTTGCAGCACAGCACAGGGCTGCACCTACACAAGCTCACTAACTCCCCAACGCACTGTGGTCTCCTGGTCAGGATCACAACAACACAAAGTATTCATCTTGATGGAAAATAGAAAGTAAGGACAACCTTTTTTGAATATATGGTCTTTGCTGACTTGACCAAAGTCCAAGTCTAGAAAACCAGTCCCTTGATTTCCGTTTTACAGCAACATAGCAGAACTTATATTTTCTGCACTTATTTGAGCAAGAAAGTTCTTGGGCATTTAACTTGAGCAAAAAGGCATTTCCACAAGTGTGTAAAAAAGCTACAGGAAACTTTGACCTAGAAAGCAAGCTCTAGAGTGCATAGATTACCATTTTTTGTCATGTTACTTTACTCAAGTCGATTCATATTTAGTTAACTGGATTTAAATAGGAACACAGATTATAGTCTGTGCAGGTACCAGGAGAATACGCCTTTTGCCATTTATTTCACTACTATCTGATGATTTGGGGTAAAAAAAACCCAAACCAAAAACCCACTAACAGAACAAACCCAAAACCAACTAAACAAAAAAATCCTGACAAAAGCAATTTACATGAAAATTAGTTTTGAGGCATTTTTTGCATGACATTATCTGCTTGGTGTGGATTTTGTGATTCTGGTTTGGTTTTCTCAGTTTATTAAGGCACAAAATACAGATTAATTCTCTGTGCCCTGTCATGGCTCAAATCACTGACGTAAGAGTAGTAGTCTTCAGCTGTGCCACACTGACAGAAAAACTGTCGTCTTAATTTTATGTCTGAAGCATATTTGTGGTAGAGAGACTTTATACAGCTCTACAGTTTATGAATTACTGCGCAGTTTCCATGGATACTTCTCAATGCAAGCACAGGTGGTATCATTAAAGTTGAAATTCCCCGACAATATCACAACTAGACATACTTTGACAACCCCATGATTAAATTTGAATAAGCTACTTGAAATGGAAAGGAAGTTTCCAGAATGCTAAAGCAGATTTTTAAAATCTGCCCTTCTCCCCCCCTTCAAAAGAAATAATTTGCTTTAGTTTATGATCTACAGCAATCTCTAAGTCTTGGTCCCAACTAGGAAAGGTGATTCACTAAGGCAGCACTGCGCTATTGCACCTCTGTGACTTTTTTTACTTACCTGCTAAATGTACTCTGCACTATTTGGCATTAGCTACATAATTATATACACATTGAGCAGTGGAGCTGAACATTTTCTTAGTTCTAAATGAGTCTTCATTTTGACACAATTTTTTTCATCACTTCTCTCTAAAGCTATTGGTGCTAGGAAGAAGGGCAGCCAGCAGACCTGATGCAATCTGGTGATCTCAAATGTGGCAGAGCAGTTCTGACTGGCATAATTCAGAGTAGCCCTTCAAAGCTGTTTAGGGTACAAATATCTCAATGTCTCCTGTTTTCCTTCTTCATTACAGAACTATTCACAAAGGAGAAGGATGTCCCATATGTATATGCATGTTTGGGAGGTACACTAGTTTTGTTTTCCAGCTGCCAGTTCTTAACATCCACCTCACACTCGGAAAGTCAGCTAGATTTTATCCCTTCTGGTATTTCCTGAAACCTCTCATGTAATTTTAAATAGGTTTCTTAGATCCTTTATATCCTGGGTAAAAGTCTGATCCTCCATCCCAAAAAGCTTTTCAACACTCACTTGACCAGGACACCAGCGTTGTTGTGAAGATTCATACCAAAGCAAAGCAATAGGCAATGTCAGCTCTCAGAAATGTAAAGAAACTGTAATTGACAGCAATAATGCTTCAGTGATTTTAATAACTCAGAAAGGCCGAATTTACAATGTTTACTCCAGCTTTGCTATAATCATGATATCTGTAAATAATAATTAGGCACTGAATTTAGACCTGAATATTGTATCATATTTCTTTGCAATTAACTATGTAATTATATGTATACACTTGATAAATTGATGATACATTAATATGATCATCTCCCCTAAGTCCCTGGTTGATCTCATAAAAGAAAGGTTTGAAAGCCTTCTCAACTACAGGAATTCCAAACTAAGCTCCTTTTTTCAAACTTCATCTTAGAGGTCAGGCTCAATTGTTTCCACTGCTACCAGCACCATCATTTTTCCAGACATTATCAATGGGTGCAAGAAGATGTTCCATATATTATTATTCCTTTAGAATACAATGTTTCCAAGGTAACTGTTCTTAGGAGATCTACTAATAGCAAAAAGTGGGAAATAATGTAACTTCTATTTTAAAATTACTTTTCCAAAGGGTAGAGGAATTGCATTCTCACAAACTTTTTCCTTCATAACTCTGCCAGTCTCTTTAAAAAAAAATAAAAATCAAAGAATTCAAAATTCAATGCTGGGGCTTTATATATAACCATGTTTCCAAGAGACAGCAAGGATGTATCAAGATGTATTGTATTATAGTACTAAGCATTGACTCAAAAGAAAAATCTTGGGTAAAACTTAGTTATGTTTTATGGATGGACAGAAAGGTTCAGGTAAAATAAATTCCAGCACAAACTTCTGTCCAACTGTCAAACCAAACCTGTATATGTATTTTCTTCAACAAAGTTTCGGTTTTAATTGTAGTTAGAAATGGTTTTAAAAGCCCTAGAGAATATTTCAGTAAAATAGAAGATGAATATAAAATGTGATTTGGAACTTTATCTCTCAACTTTAGGAAACTTTGTGTTAGACTGTAACTTGAGAGCTTAAGACCATACATAGGCAAAGGTTTGCAGCAGGCTTAACTTTCCTATGATATCTAAGGGCACATACAAATGAAAACTGCAGATGCAATTACTTCTACAAACATTTACTCAATTGCTTCAGGGAAACATGATTTTTTATGCATACAATCAGTGTTCATCTTATACTGCAAGTCTTCAAACACAGCCTACTGCAAATTCTTAGGTTTCAGTAAAATGACAAAAGTCCTGAGATTAGAGGTTTTGAGAGGATCCATGCTAGTAAGCAGCTTAACTTCATGGTAAAAAGAGTTATCATATTTTTCAGTGAAATACTAACAGAGAATTAAAACAGGCAAAGCATGACCATGCACTGCAAAATAAATCTTTTGTTAATAGTTTATATGCCAATGATTGACCACGTAAAAAAACCCAACGAAACAACAACAGAAAAGAGATAAATAACCATCTGCAAAATGAGCAGCAGAAATCTAACAGCTGAATCATTAGAAGTGCACTGGACTGCACCTTTTGCCCAGCATAAGCATTGTGTTGTATATCATTCCCTGTATATATTATTTCACAGTATTGTTTTTATTAGTGTTGTTTCTTCTCTATTTGTGTTCTGTTAAGCTCTCCTTGTCTCAACACACAGGGTTTTACCTTTTTCTCCCAGTTCTCATGGTGGAGGTTGCCAGCTGGGCCTAAAACATGACAGTCTGACTCTCTGACACACAGAAATATTTAGGTATATTTTTAAAAGTGATATTTTCATTTCTAGATATTCACACAGAGATCTTTGCAGAAGTTTAACATGAGCCAAGAAGCAGACAGCGTCAGGCAGCCTGATAGTAAGCTGCAATCCACACATCACTGTAACACAGAGGATGAAGACAAATCACATTTTGGCATCAGCCTTTGTCATATATCCACTGTGATATGATGCCATGCTTACTGAATTAAGTTCAGTGTCATTGGTTTGTTTTAAATACGGAAGCAAACTGCTGAGTCTAAGACACTGTGCAAGCAGAATTATCTTTTTTTTTCAACTGAGATATTACACCCAACAGACTAAAGAGAAACTATCGTAAAGCTAGACAGAAAATGATGCATTATATAGCATTTCCTACAGAAGGAGTTGAAACACACATTGGTTTTGGCTCATAAAGATCCTTCTTGGTAGACTAGATTTTAATGCTTTTGATCTGACTTCTTAAGTCTGACAAATATTGATGATTCAGGCCTTTCTAACAATATGTGATAAAAGTAGTGTAACAAAAGTTGAAGAAAATCATTCAGTGTGACATTTTTGAACCATGGAGGCTTGCAGTGTGGAAACCCTAAGAAAACAATATATCCAGTCAGACATCATACATAAAGAGGAAAACATAACTGTATATAAAGTACAGTGCTAAATGCTTGCATTTCAGAATCTTAGGAAAATGTAAGTATTGCAAAAGCAACCTCCAAGGGCGTTCCAAGTCAATGAGAGCAGTAGTGAGTAGGAGAGTTGCAGTGTTAGCTGTTCTGTTTTGTCCTCTGCAGAGATAGTTATGCTATTTACATTAACATCATAGGTTAGAAAGATAATGAAACCTTCTTTTTTTTTTTTTTTAAATGGCAAAAAGGCATAAATAACAAAAAGTGGTTAAAAAAAATCATTCATTAATTGGTAACCTAAGATTCTAGGCATAAGGCAAAAGGTAGAAGGAAAAAACGAAGCAGGAGATAGGCAGGAAGAAGGACAAAATGACTGAAGGCTTAAGCTGGAACTTTACATGCTCATCCACAAATTTGGGACGTTCATGCACAGTCAGTGAAGTGATGTCAGCCATCTCTACAGACCAGTGTAAAGAAATTCTGCAAGGTTTGTCCCATCAGGGAAACCAAGGTTCCATTATCAGGATGCTCCACAACTAGGATGTCACCACTGCAGATGGCATTCAATTCCACAAGTAACTAATGCATCAAAAAAACTCCTTTGAACTTTCAAGTGTGCAGCCATTTTCCTTGTTCTCATACTATGGAACACTAGAGCTCTTACTGTACGTCTATAATCCATTATTTCACACTCTTATGATGTTCCCTGCCTTCTCTCCCATCCCTTCAATATCTGACTCCAAAACAGAACAGTGCCTTAAGAGGTCTCTTTGGGATTTCATTGCCAAGCTATGATATCCTTGCATACACAGTTTCATGGAAAGGATAAGAACTGTTTGAGATTAATGTACTAGCGATTCACACATGGCTGTACTACTGTATTATTACATTACTTAAACATCATAATATCTAGCTTAACTTCTCCTTACAATTAAATGGACTGAAAGTTAAAATCCTTTATCCAAATTGAGTATTATCATATTTTCCCAGAGTTGTTAAATTTAATCTTGAGCAGAGCTTCTAAGTAATTCCTGTAATTTTTTAAAATGAACTTCACCATAAAAATCCATCTGCTACTTGTTATTTTTTCTGCCTCTGAGCTCCTTGAAATCTCTTGTGATCTTCCCTGATCCAAACAATTAGCAACTATCCACTACCAACTCTCTCATCAGAGATAATGTATTTTCCAGATAATTATTACACACTCTTAACCCCTGAAGACTCATCAATCTGTAAAAGGGTTGCATGCAAATAGCTTGACTTACTGCAGCCATCAACACTGCAGATGAAAAGTTTCAGCTGTTAAAATCCAAAGTCATATGGATGACCAAAGCCACTTGTTACTGGCCTTTTTCAGAGAGTTGACATAAAGTCTTGGAAAATGTCTGCAGAAGATGAGGTTGCACTAACACTGTATGATAAAGCAGATATAAATTGATTAGTTTCCCTGTTGTAATGAAATTTTCAAGTAACTGGAACATCCATATTAGAGCTGATGTTGAGCTTTTTCTTGCCCATAAGTGTATATATAAATGTTTGGCTTTAAACAGACATATGTTTTTTTTAATTACTTGGTATATAAATGTTTGGCTTTAAACAGACATATGTTTTTTTTAATTACTTGGTATCAAGTATTTATAGATACTAACATAGCTCCTCAGCTCCTAGCTGAAATGTTGAGCAAATCTCCAGAGATGCACTATTCTCAGACCAAAAGGAAACCTTGTTCATTATGGTGTGCAAGTGGCCCTTTAAAAGCCATATGGAATCATAGAATCAACAAGGTTGGAAAAGACCTCAGAGATCATCAAGTCCAACCTATTACCTAATACCTAACGCCTCATGACAACTAAACCATGGCTTCAAGTGCCACATCAAATCCTTTTTTGAACACCTTCAGGGGATGGTGACTCCACCACCTCCCTGGGCAGATCATTCAACTGGCAAATTACTCTTTCTGTGAAGAACTTTCTCTTCTTCTTGAGCCCAAACTTCCCCTGGCACAGCTTGAGACTGTGTTGTCTTGTTCTGGTGCTGGTTGCCTGGGAGAAGAGACCAACCCCCAACTGGCTACAACCTCCCTTCAGGTAGTTGTAGACAGCAATAAGGTCTCCCCTGAGCCTCCTCTTCGCCAGGCTAAACAATCCCAGCTCCCTCAGCCTCTCCTCATAGGGCTGTGTTCGAGGCCTCTCCCCAGCCTTGTTGCCCTTCTCTGGACACGGTCAAGTGTCTCAATGTCCTTCTTAAATTGAGAGCTCAGAACTGGACATAGTACTCAAGGTGCAGCCTAACCAGTGCAGAGTACAGGGGCAGAATGACTTCCCTGCTTCTGCTGGCCACACTATGTGTGATGCGGGCCAGGATGCCATTGGCCTTCTTGGACACCTGGGCACACTACTGGCTCATGTTCAGCCAGAAGTCAACCAGTACCCCCAGATGCCTTTCTGCCTGGCTGTTCCCAAGCCACTCTGTCCCTAGCCTGTAGCACTGCATGGGGTTGTTGTGGCCAATGTGCAGCACGCAGCACTTGGACTTGTTGAATGCCATCATGCTGGACTCCGCCCATTTGTCCAGCCTGTCAAGGTTCTTCTGGAGAGCCCTCCTACCCTCTAACAGATCAACACCTGCCCCCAACTTGGTGTAGTCTGCAGACTTACTGATGATGGACTCAATCTCCATGTCCAGATCATCAATCAAGATATTGAACAGGATGAGGGCCAACACTGATTCCTGGGGGTCACCACTAGTGACTGGCTGCCAGCTGGATGTGGCACCATTCACCACCACTCTCTGGGCTTGGCCCTCCAGCCAGTTCCTAACTCACTGCAGAGTGCACCTGTCCAAGCCATGGGCTGACAGCTTAGCCAGGAGTTTGCTATGGGGGATGGTGTCAAAGGCATTGCTGAAGTCCAGGTAGACTACAGAATCTTCTAACATTTAAGCAAAATGGCGCGTTTTAGAGTTTAAAACCAAAAATGTCAAAAGATCACAGAGAGTGATCTTGGATGTTTTGGCATTTCTTTGACTCAGAAAAAAACACAACATACCTTATTTTTACTAATGCATGTAGGGAGAAATCAGAGAAAACTGTTTTGTAGAATGTTTGTTAGTTTAAAAGAAACCAAACCAGCTTATGTCCTTTAAAGAGTTACCTGTCTTGCTCTGGTAGTACTCTTACACTCCTGAGACACATAAGAGATGAAGGAATATACATTTTGGTATTATATTTCGGCAGACTTTACAAATATAGTTTGGGATTTCAAAGAGCTAATCTCAAAAGCAGAAGGATAAATAATTAGATAAAAAAGTAGAATTTGTGCTTCTCCATGTTAGATTGTATCTTGACTTCTATTAAGGCCAAGTATCTAAAGAGAACATAACCCCACTAGAAGACATTAATCACGCTATTCTTCAAAACTTCAGAGAAGTAGGGATGATGTCTTCTAACTTTCTCATGTTTAAAATGGTATATAAAACATATTTTAAAAGAAAAAAAAAATAAAACCAGAGGGGAAAACCCTGAGTTATCTATCTTCCATTTTTATCTTCTTTTGATACCATGTAAACTAAGAATCCTGTAATTTTAGTATTTCCTTCTGTAGATAGTGGGAAGTAACTTCAACTTTTAAACACATTCTGGTTCAGATAGACACTCAGCACCAGTGAAGTTAGAATGATTTATTCTTTTTAAGATTCTCATTTAATACATTGTTATATACATAACATAAAATCAAACCCACATAATATAATTGCTGGAGGGAATTAATTGAAGGCAGCAGTCTGTCAGGAGTTACCAAAAATGCTGAATGTAGCAATAAAGTAGGAGAGCAATAAAGAAAGAAAGACTGAAAAGGGAAAGGGAATATCACTACTACCACAAGATCTGGAGAGTACTGAGAAGTTTGGGAGATACTTTCTAGGATATGTTAAATCTTTTCAATAAAAAAAAGAAAGTGAGCAGGGCATACTTGTTAACCTGTTAGCTAAGCACATTATTGTGGTGAAGTGTGAAGCAATAATAAAAGGAATTTGTCTGAATTATTCCTTCAGATCCCACCAAGGAACAAAAAGCCACAGAGGCAATACAGAGTACGGTAAAGATGGTTTACTGCAGAATATTGCAGTTACAGATCATGGCACTGCCATTTAAAACTAAAGCCTGCAATAAACTGCAGTCAGGCCACGAGGCATTGCTTCTATTAATCTCAGTTACACGAAGACCTGTAACAGACTTCTCCTATTTTTGAGCACAGAAGGTTTAAATGTAAAACAAATAAACAAACCCCAAACAACTACCCAAAAAACAAAACCAAACTAAAAACCTTTAGATGATTGGTTTTCTGTCTAATCCTAAATACAGGAAGTTTAAGCAGAAAAACTATGAAAGCAGCAATTCAAGCCACCTAATCTATTAATAGCTATCTATCAAGTCCTAGCCAATACACTTTCATCATTAAGCCACAAAGGTTTATCTCTGAAGTTGCTCCAGAGAAATCACTCAGAGTGTAATTTGATGTAATACAGTAAATTAAGATTATACTCCTAATAAGTGATATGGCTTGGGGTAGCTCACCTACCTAAGTAATCTGAAATGCAGTGCATGACAAGATATAAGCCACAGAGTGCAGTCACAGAGCAAAAACCATGATCAGCAGCAACAGTGAGCTCCTGTCAGTCACGCTTGTCTGCGTTTCCTTCAGGAGAGAGAATATTTGCTCAGATTCCCATATTTATTTGCTTGCCATGCTTGTTTTGATATCCACCTGACAATCTGCACAGGATGAGTGGCATAAGCAAATACTGAGGAGTGCCACTATTGAGATGAGATGAGGGCTGACTGTATTACCATTTTAAATGGTATGCCTGACAAGTGGTGTGATTTCATTCCTCCCTTACCTGTCATGCTTCATTAACTCACTCTCACTGCAGTCCTGTGCTGCTAAGAGCTCTGCTCAGCCCCTTGTTTTGGATGACAGCTGCAGTTACTTCCTCCTACAGTAGCAGATTTCCCATTTTCTCTAGCTCTGGATGCTGTACACCAAGGATGCCCATGCCTGTGTATGTGCAAAGGCATGTTTATATGCACTGCAATATGTTGCATGACCTAATGAGCCTGGGCTGTGGGAGGTTGTTTGCTGTTTTCAGCCTATTAAGCAAGAAAGCCTCAAGTGATTTGAGGAGCCCTCCTAAGATAGAGCACAGGAGAGATGCTCAATGATGCCTCTGAGGCAAGAGAGACAGGTCATAATACATCTAGGCTGTAATTCGCATCAGCGTTTAGACAGTGGGCTTGCAGAAGTCAACCACAGTCTGCAACAAAAGCAAACAAGATCTCTTTCTTTACAAGTTATATAATGACACAAAAAATACACAGTACCATCAAGCAGGTAACAGAAAACCTGACAGATTAGATGCACAGTGATGTATCTAATGCCTCACTGGGCAAAGAGTTCAAAATGAGTCAGGCAATTAGATATGGTGTATGGTTAAACAAACTCAGATTTAGAAAGAGATCTTGGTTTTCCTTGAAACTAAACATGTGAAGAGTGTGTAGTTCAAGTACAGGTGAAAGCAGAGCTCTTTATCTTGACTCTTCCTTGCTGGAACAGGTTTTTGGAGGTTTTATACTATTGCAAGGTCATTTCAGTGAAGGAACTGCCTTCGCTTCTTCATTTGCCTTCCTTGACACAACTGAACTGACACAGTTCCCCAGGCCTCTACATGAGAGTGAGGTTTTCAGGAAAATGTCATTATCAGAATGTGATTTATTTATAGCTATTAATTCATCTTTTCTGAACATCAACAAGAATCACAAAAACTAGGTGTTCTCACTATACAACCATTCCTGTAACTTATAGCTGCCTTCCAATACCTGAAGAGATCCTACAGGAAAGGTGGAAAGGGAGTTTTCTTAAGGGCATCTAGTGACAGGATTAGGGGAATAGTTTAAGCTGAGAGAGAGTAGGCTTAGACCATATCTTAGGAAGATGTTCTTCAGTATGATGGTGGTGAGACTGTGGAATAGACTTCCCAGAGTGGTTGTAGATACCCCCTTCCTGGCAATGTTCAAGGCCAGGTTGTATGAGGCCTTCAGCAACCTGATCTAGTTGAGAGGTGTCCCTGCCCATGCCAGGAAGGTTGGAGTAGATGATTTCTGAGGTCCCTTACAACCTGTGCTATTCTGTGAACTATGAGGAATCTGTACTTTCTCTGTTTCATTGGCTTTGTAACCACTTCACATTAATAACCAGTAGAAAAAAAAAACACTGGGAAAATCTTTTTGAACAAATGCTAAACATTAATTTGTACTTTTGCAATAAGGAGCTAAAAAGCAACCATGTCACTAGAGCATTGCTTAAATGAGTCAAATCTATGAACAGAGGATGGTACACACATGCTACTAAAAAAAAATTATTAAAGAAGCAACATGTACACATTTATGGTAGCCCAATCATACCTTATACCATCTCATTTCCACACTTAAAGTCTTCACTAATTCCTTTGTTGCAACTGTATTTATGCAACAACACAGTCTTTCACAAGAAGCTGATTTAAACAGGAGAAGTGGAGTATAATGAAAAGATACAGGTGTGTCATTCAGACTTACAGAATTGATATAAAATTCAAAGGTATTGCTTGATACAGTGCCATGAATATCCACTATAATGGCTCTGCATAACGATGGTCCCTTTGATAAATATGAGGTGCACTGTAACATTTACACCATAAAGATTGTTTTAGCCCTTGCCTTTATATAGTTTATGAGTATTACCCTTTAAGATCAAATAAGAGTTACTGACTCTGAGTGGATTAAGGCTTAAGCTTTTTTTTCAGTATGAATGATTAAAGGCTCATTTATTGTTGGTTTTTGGTTTTTTTCCTTCTACAGTGAAATGTTAAAATGCTGGTAAAAGCATCAATTGCATTAAATTGGAACATTCTGTGAATAACTTAACAGCTTCACAAAAAGGTAAGAAAAGAATGCATTCATTTTCTAATTCACTTACAAAATCTGTACACTATAGACCCCTTCAGGGAACCTTAGATATCATTTACAGTATGAAAAGGAATGGCTTTCAGATAAGGAAATTAATCAGCGTGAGTTCTGTGGATCTGTTAACTACAGATAATAGTTACTGAATGTTTTTTAGACCCTGAAATCAATAACCTGCAGCCACTCTCCCTTTGTGATCCTTCCAGACATTCTAAGACATAGCAGGGCTCTGTCTAATTAGAATTCAGGTCGCTCTAAGGAGCTGTTCAAAAAGAAAAGTTTAAATTTAAACTACACTACCAAATTTGAATCAATTCTAATTGATACATATTTTAAAAGCCTTGCCTCCCAGCAAAAGAATGGAATATCTACATGCTTGCAGTGACTGCATCTATTCAACCAAATGCATATTCTTATCACTGTTAGCTCTAACAACAGAGTATCTATTTTACTGGTCACTTACACAATTGTCAAGTGCATGCAGACATTTCTCACTCATCTAAGCTAAGACTGAGGATTCCACAGCCAGCAGGATCTCTGCTGACTGAGCTCAGGGTGGGCAGACTGCAGAGGTCCTCATGTCCTCAGCATGAGGTCACACATATCACAAAGCTGCCCTTAGACACATCAACTTCCAGATTTGTGGCTCTGGAAGATAGTGCTGACAAACCAGAAGGTGAATGAAGTATACCAGTTTCTATCATTTCTGCTTCAGAGACAGATACAAACAGTTTCAAACCATCAGATCACATTTTCTAGCATTTCTAGCTGTAGGACTACCACAAGAGAAGGTCTTGTACTCCACTGTCTGAATATCAAAACAATAACTTGGGCTGTAGGCTCATGCACAGATCTGGATATACTTCAGAAGCTTTAATGATATGAGATAGCCTTGCCTACAACTGTCAGAAGATGTCATCAGCCCACAAAATCTGAAGTTAAGAGTTCCAGCTGCAGAACTTTCTCGACAATATAGTCTTCCATCAAGATTTGCCTCACATGACTACCCATGGGTGCAGGACTCTTCCAGAAGAAGGTCTCTCTTGTCTTTGCTTAAGGAGTCTCTGGCAGAGGTCAGTACTGGTCTGCTCTTCCAAACAGGAAAGAGGTCACCATGGAGCAAAGGCAGTGCAATACAGACAAAAATAAACACAAGGAATAATACTAACTTCATATAAAATAATTCTCTGACAGAAGGCTCCATCTTAGAAAATAGATCTTCTGGTAGATTGTTTGACTAGTACACATTTCCCTGCCTTCTTTAAATGTACTGTAATGTTTTTATTTAGATGTTCTACCTAGGATTGTGGCAGCTGAACAGTCAATTGTTGTATTATGATTTTCCTTACTTTGCTATTCAGTTAGTAAATCAATATCTGAAAACACATTCTTTTCATTTATCTATTAATTCTGGGCATTTTTACGGTGAAGAATCCTCAACCACTAAAAAAGCTGAGGCACATGAAACATCTGCCTAATAGGAGTGGTGGAGACACCAGTAGATATTACTAATGGTGTGAATCGGGATCCAGATTATGTACAGATGTACTGATATAGTTTTGGCATATCTAAATCTCTCTCTACATAGGGTTCTCTGAAGGTGTGCTGCAGTTGATGCACATGGAACTACAGATCATCCATGTGTTCCTGATTCTTGCTGAGAGACAGCTATTTTAGCTCCCAAATGCAAACAGTGATGATCTGGGAAATGAGATGAAGACAACATAAAATTAGCATTACCGTGACAAAGGAATATGTCACAAATATTTCAGAAGTCACTGGAGTTGCTAATTTGTGCTAACATATCTCCTTTTGCTAATCTACTGGAAAAAATAGAGAATTAATGTTTGTATGGGTTAGTTGTTTGGGTGGTGTTGGATTGGTTGATGGGTTGGACACGATGATCTTGAAGGTCTCTTCCAACCTGGTTTATTCTATGTATATTTGACTGGGAAAAAAGAAGTGTGAGATGTCAGCTTAGATTTATGTGTCAAAATTGATAGATCCAAGTGAAACATGAATATGACAGTGTTGCAATTTCTTTGTTCCTCATGAAGGTGTATTTTGCCCACATACAATGTACACCTTCCATTTATTATCTGTGCAGACAGTTCTTTATTTGTTGCCCTCTCACTACCTCTTCCTGTATCACCATCATCACCACATATTTCTGAAAATGTATCCAGTGTCCAGTTAACATGGATGGTTTTCTACTGAAGAAAAGACACTACTGAAAGTTTGTTAGAATGCAGGAAGCTTAAAGCAAAGCCTTTTTACACTGCTACCTAATAACAAGGTCCAGGCACAACCTTTTCTGTGCATTAATCTTCATCCTTCCAAATTCCCACCAAAGTCACTTAGGACTACATATGACAGCAAGACGCTATCAATCTGAAGAAAGAAGTTGGGAAAGGAACACATTTCTGAAGCTTACTCCATCACCAACCTCAATGGAAATAACTGTCAAATCTGACAAAAATGGGGGAGACATTTTATTGCCTTGGGAACAGGCAGGACATGACAGATGGCAAGGAATAAGAGCATCTTTTAGTGAGAGACAGTGTCTGAGTATGGACAGATTCTGCAAAGGAACATGTTATGAGGAACAGCCAGCTTGAGCAGTCAGCTTGAGGCAAGAGCACTGTTTTGCTTCCTAAAAGGCTTTAATTGCCTTTTTCCTTCCTTTTTTTTTTTTTTTTTTTTTGGTATGTATCTGAACCAAATCAAAGATCCAAAGCACTATATAGAATGAGCAACAATATTTTGAATAGCTGTCATTCTGAGCCTTTAAATTATTAAACACTACCAAAAAAAATTATTGTGTTTTCCAGGCCAGCCTTTTCAATGATAAAACATATTTATCAGCATCACTGGATTTGTATCCACTTCACTCAAGGAAACATATGGAATTTTTTTTTACTTAGGAATCAATAACTGGGTTTTGATTTGTTATCAGTTGAGAGCACAGAGCCTACAACAATAGAGAATTATTGCAATTGTACAGAGTACATCATCCCACCAACTGTCATTAATCCTTTACATCTTAAAAATGTAAAAATATCATCATTTCTATTTACAATTTTTTAGCTATATGAATGGCAAGTGACCTCTAGGTCATACCTTCCCTTTCAGTGAATGGCCAGGGAGATTATGGCTTCCTGCCTTACATTAGCTTGCTTATCCTTATTATTTTTGATAAGATGCCTACACAGTCCCATAAGACATGTCTTGCAGAGAGTGTCTCTGGTCAGCCCATCAGGCTAAGATTCTAATAGCCGCACTGTAGCATTGCAGTAGGTGATCCACAGAAAGCGTTAGTATACAGATCAACACTGGATCTTACAGAAATGCTTGGATTAATATGAAGATGTAATGTGTAGAGGTCAGAATTCTCCTTAACGCATAACTTCAGCTGTTGAGGGAGTAAAGGTCTTTGTATCTAAGATCTACTCAATAGAACTTCAAGTTGGAATCCACCCTTAAAATATAAATAATTTTAGAGCTAAAAAGAATCAAAACTATAGTCATCAAATATGGCACAGAAGAAATGCAAACAGACAACATCATCAATTCAAGGTAAATCACTTCAGTCATATAAATGCACACATTGTCAATTAGTGGGTAACTTAGCAGTACTCAGGGGAAAAGCCTGAAATTATTCCAGTGCCACACTTAATGTAAGGAAAAAATACAGTCTCTCATCTTCTTCAGTTAAAACAAATTCTTCAAATCCACAGTGACTCCAGATAAAATTCTCTCTCACACCAGGCTTCTGCATGTGGAGGAGGGGAAAGCCAGATCCCAACCCATAACTAGCAAGCAGCAGAATGGATCTGCCAAGCACCGTTCTCTGGTAGCCCTCTGCTAAGTCACAGAAGAATCAGTATTAAATTATACACTGCTTCCTTATCAAAAGACAGAAAAATTCTTCTGAATATAAAAGGAATTCATTATAATTAATTCATTAACTAAAAAGTCTTTTTTCCCTTTTCTGTAACAAACATGAAAATGAGACAAAAATGCTAATTTCACGGTCTTTTCTTGACAATGCTTTATAATTAAAAATTAATTCCAAATGTCATATAATATGTCATAAATTGCACTGTAAATGCTTTGAAATTAAATAATCACTGCTATATGTCATATAATTAAATGCATTTCTCATATACAAATTTATACTACCTTACTTGAGCATCTTCTTATATTAAAATAGAATTGTGTATATTCAGCCAATTTTCTAACTATTCATGTTTATTTACTTCCTGGTTTGAAATTGTTATTTCAAGTGAAAATAAATATGAGACATTAGAACAATGTTTTCAAAGGGCATAAGTGATTCAGAAGCCAATGTGCTGTTTTCAGAGTTTAAACCCAGAACCTCAGAGACATACTTCCCTTTTGAATTGGAAGTACCTTTGTAAAATGGGCATAAAGATATAGGGAATAATATTCCCTCTGCAAACTGTTTGGAATGTTTGAAATGAGAGAATACCACTACATTTAGCATAATTAAGATTTTAGTGGATACAAGCAGGCCTGCATCAGGAATAGTGTGGCCAGAAGGAGCAAGGAAGTCATTGTGACCCTGTACGCAGCACTGGTTAGGCCACACCTTGAGTACTGTGCCCAGGTCTGGGCCCCTCAGTTTAAGAAGGACATTGAGACTCTTGAACGTGTCCAGAGAAGGGCAACGAGGCTGGTGGGAGGTCTCGAGCACAACCCTATGAGGAGAGGCTGAGAGAGCTGGGATTGTTTAGCCTGGAGAAGAAGAAGCTCAGAGACCTTATTGCTGTCTACAACTACCTGAAGAGAGGTTGTAGCCAGCAGGGGCTTGGTCTCTTCTCCCAGACAACCAGCACCAGAACAAGACAACACAGTCTCAAGCTGCACCAGGGGAAGTTTAGGCTTGAAATGAGGAGAAAGTTCTTCAAAGAGAGTCATTCGCCATTGGAATGGGCTGCTCAGGGAAGTGGTAGAGTCACCATCCCTGAAGGTGTTCAATAGGGGATTGGATGTGGCACTTGGTGCCATGGTTTAGTAGTCATGAGGTCTTGGTGACAGGTTGAACTTGATGATCTTTGAGGTCTTTTCCAACCTTATTGATTCCATGATTCTCTGTTCAGGTAAACATAAAATAGACCTTGCAAACTTGAAAGGAACGTAGACAGTCATAGGCAGAAGAATCACAGCCATTGCACATGCTGCTGTAACCATGGCACAACATATCCTCTGTGTCTTAAATGAGCTGCTGAAAATACAGACTCTTATGAGTCATTTATTATATTTTAATAGCTGTACACAGTAGTCCATTCTGTGCATCACATGCAACTCTGTATGAAAACTAATCTGTGTTTCTTCTGTTATGAATTAGATTGTAATTTCTGTCAACATCCACTAGAAACAATCATAGAATCATTTCAGTTGGAAAAGACCTTTAAAATCATTTAAGTGCAACCATTAACTAACTACCAAGTGCTAAACTGTGTCTACTAGTATCACATCTATGTCCTTTTAAACACCTCCAAGGATAGGGATTCAGCCAACTCCCTGGGGAGCCTATTCCAGTGTTTGATCACCTTTCCAGTGAAGAAGTTTCTTCCAATATGCAATCTAAACCTCCACTGGTGCAACTTCAGGCTATTTTCTCTTGTCCTGTCACTTGTTAGTAAAGAGATCAACCCCCACCTCACTAAAACCTCCTTTTCAGGTAGTTGTAGAAAGAGATAAGGTCTCCCCTCAGCCTCCTTTACTCCAACCACCCCTGTTCCCTCAGCCACTTCTCGAAGACTTGCTCTCCAGATGCTTCACCAGCTTCATAGTCCTTCTCTGGACCTGCTTCAGGACCTCAAATAATGCAAAAGATCTCACAGATTTTTGACTTTTCTTCAAAACTCGTCTTCACTGGAATATATATGTACAAATAAAAGCAGGAAAGTAGAAGAAAAAAGGCCATATGATACAAGAAAAGTACTCAGAATTAACCTTTCTGCCTGGTTTTGTGTGGTGTTGTAACATAAAATGACAAGCTGTAAACAAAATCCCTGTACACAGCATGCATGTCTATCCCACCTGATCCCAGATAGGCTGTCAGGCGAAATAGGACAGAGAGGCTTTTCTTTACTCATGCAGAACTTAGCTTATGAATGAGCAAATCATCTAAATTCATGTCCAACGGTAAATACACACATGGTCTATGAGACAGCATAAACACATACTGAGTATCGATAAACTGCAGTTTAGGAGCATCTGTAACTCAAACCACTCAGAGGTTAGCATATACAAACGGCTATTTTGATCAGTTTGGCTTTGAATTTGGGGGAATTTTTCTTGATTTGGCTGGATACTCCAGGTAGAGGAGACACACACATATCAGTACAACAGCTAGCATAATTTTAAAAACTTGAATGGTACATTGGGGACTCCTCGCTGGCTAAACTTGGCAGATTAGTAGTTCCTCACTTTGAATCCTATCACAGAGGTTTTACACTGCTGTTAAGAAGATTGAGGTAAATTTTGCACTTCCGTGCTTTGTGCTTTCAGAAAGACATTCTAATTTTCATTCCTCTGTAAAAAGAGACTATTATTTAGAGCATCTACCTTACAAGTAGATTTATTAAGACAGCAAAAATAAGCTTACTAATATTCTGGCTTTACAACTTTCACCAGAACATTGTTGCATAAATAACAAAGTGTAATTCTGAACAGTGTGCCAAAACAAAAAGAAAACAAATCAATAACAAGTAAATAAATTACCTCTTCATGCATGTAAATAAATGCATACTGTTTACACTGCTCTAAAGATCAATAACAAATTTAGTACACATGAATTGTGGAATATGTATGTAGTAACAGCACTGCCAAAAGCAAATAACTGACACATCTATAACTCACTGAAATCCAAGGACAACCTTTCCAAACATCACAGAAAGATAAGGGCATCCTGAGGTCTGTTCTAGCCTGCATGTAAATCAAATAAAATATCAAAAGGAATATTCTCCATGTACTAAATCTAGCACTGTGAGTCCAGAAAAGTTGAAGCAATTTAAATATCTGCACTATTAAAGCTAATATTTCAAAACAAGTAAAAAAAAAAGATAGGCTTAAAATATCTGTATATAATCATATTAGTAGAATGATAACTCTATACATCCTTAACAATCATTATATATGGACTTAGACTAAGCTTCCAGGTTATCCTGAACTCTTTCTTCTACTGCTTCCCTCCCTACTTGGCCACATTGTGTTGACAATCCAACCATATCCCTCTACTCCCCTTCCAAGAAGCAGTGATGTTTAATCCTTCCAACCTAGTGATTCCCTGTTTTGACATTAAATTACAGCTTCCAGTAAAAATTCAGCATGCTTTCTACCTTCTCATTTTTCCTCTGTCTACACTGCAAAACCAAAAAAAAAAAAAAATTAAAATAATCTAGGGACAAAGGAGTACACATCCAATTCCATCTTGCCACAAGCAATGACAATTCTGTAGCAAAAATTACCCTGGTTACAACGAGATCACTGTCCAGAGGGAAAGAATCCAGAGGAAGACAGGGCAGAGCTTGCTAAGTCTCTGACTAGGTGTTACGGTGTGCTCCAGACCCCGCCTCTCCCATCTCCATCAGTGGAGGTTTGAACAGGGAAAGACAAAGGCACGGAATTGCCTTCCAAGGCGTGAAATTGCCTTCCCCTTCGCCTGGGGACAGGTAATTAGCGCCCATGCTTCTCGCCAGGGCGGAGGTTCCTTCCCCGTGGGGGAAGTCCACTGGCTTTGGGAGCTTCAGGGTACTTCACGCCCATTATACACTGGCCTTGGACACATTGTCTAGAAATGCGTTAGACTTGCCAGAAAGTGGTCGGGGGTCCTGATCTCATCTCGCTTTGATCTTGCTTACTACCTGGCTTCTCCCCGGACCTGCCTGCCCTGGGGTCCTGCTCCCTGCCTGCTGCGAAGTGACCCTGCCTGCCATGAACCTGCGGTTTTCTTGCACTACTCAGGCAGTGACACTGCCCGAGCATCCCTCGTGGCAGCCGTGTCTACGGACGCTTTGAATCTGGTGGGTCCTTTTCCTTTGGATTGTGCCATGTTATCCACAAATTGTGTTATAAAACCTGCAGTTCCCGGAGCCTGACACCGATGAGAGACTAGGGACTGTCGTCAAAGTCCTGCTCCGTCCTCATGAGTGAAAAAGGAATTCTCATTGGCTTTCCCTAAGGTCCTGGCTTGTCTCTGGTTTTATAAATGGGGTGAAGCTATTTTGTGGCTTAGCCTTTTCCATTTTCTGAATTCTCTAAATTGCCCTAAAGTTGCGCATAAGCATCCTGGTAGAATACGTGACCGAATAGAACCTGTAAACAATCAAATAAGTTTTATACCTAATTTGGGGGCAGGATGTTCGGGAAAAATAAAGATAACTATATTTTTGTAATTCCCACCTTGTTAATTTAACCCAATAAATCACTAAGCTCCCCTGCCCGAGGGGAAAAGGAAAATCTGGGCTTGTCTGGTTCCTGTCCTAGTGGATTTCACCAGACAAGATTACCTGCTACGTGCTGTATTTGCTGCCCACTATCAGCACTGCTGTCACTGAAGAAGTTTATTTTATTCATATACTTGTGCCAGTAACTTTGTAGACCAGTCTCACTCAAATCTGTGATTTGTTTAAGCTGCTCATGTTGGGTGACATCTCAGTTAACACTTCTTCACCCAAGTTCTATCAGGAAGTGCAGCTAAAGAAAAATAAAATCCACAGAGGCTTGCTATAACTCTGCTAACACTCATCTCTTCACTTTCACCAGTAATGGATATGTTTCTAGAGCTTTGACTTATGGAATGATTTTATGAAAGATATTTAAAAGCACATTTGAAGCAGGAAAACTTTCTAGAGTTTCAAATAAAATCTCCCTACCTTTTTATGGAACTTCAAAAGAATCTAAAAGGAGTAGTCATCATATAACCAATTACTTTATAAAGACCTATTACTTTATAAAGACCTATTTATAAAGACTTTATAAAGACCTATTACAGCAAACAGAGCAAGCATATCATGGTCACAACTATTCTGACTCAGAAGCTGAGTCAGTGTAGAATTTTGCATTTGCTATAATGCACAAGAAGATCCACAGTAATCTGTCTCCATAAACAAAAGGAAATATACTCCTATTTGCAAGGTTATAACTGAATAAATAAAGTGCAAACTTGAGTACTGGAAGGAAAAAAATCTTTCATCCAAGGAAGACTATAGAAAATTATGTTTCTTAACTTCACAGTATCTCTGAAGACCATCATCTTTGAAAAGAACCTCTAGCCAAACAGGGTAGCTCTGGATATGGAGATGAAAACTAGGCAGCTCTGATAAATAAAATAAGGAATACTATTAAAAAGCCTAAGGTTTAGAAAACATGAGCAATCTCACTTTGCTACAATAATAGTTCTCATTCATGAGTTTAATGGTGATACTCCATGTAGTATTTGAAAACCAGACTGCTTTTCAAAAGCAGGTGCCATAAAACCATCTTCATTGTAATGAAAGCTCCCTATGTCTTTCAGCACTCATGATATTTTTCTCAGATGCACATTAAGTAATTTGAGGTAAAAAATCAAGTATGTGAAGCAAATAATCAGCTATACTTAAACAATCTGTAAGAATAGCTAATGTATTCATTATCAACAAGCCATTGAACTAAGCATTTATGAGTGGTATATAATGTAATAGACTCATTCACCAGTTCTACATGGAAAATACCTCTTTGATTTACAAATCCAGTTCAAGATTATATTTACTTTAATGATTTCACCAGTTTTCCTTTTCATAATGATTCCTCTACACATTTGCAAAGGAGTATATCATCACTCTAATTGTCCTAATCTCATCAGATTTATTGTTGAATTCACAGCAATGATGAACTCAGCCATCAGATGATTAACTCATGATTTAGCTAAATCACAACAGTCCTAATATCTAGGACATTTAGGATATATAAAACACAGTGACCTTCTTTTGCAAAAGAACTTACTAATTGTATGTGTGCCATCATGTCCCTAGGCATTAGTATCAATAGATTATTTCCTTATTTTGTCAGTTTATAAACCTGAGGAGATGGATACAGATCAGCTCCTACTACAGTACACTTACTTGGTATTTCCAGCATTGGTTTGGGAAGAATATTAGTCCAATCATTTCTTTAAAGAAAGAGAAATGTATCTTTTCTTCTGTTTCAGAATCAATGTTTAGCCAAATGCTCTGTTGGCATGGTATAAATATAGTGTGGCATGAAAACAAAGAAGGGAAGTAAAAACTCCCCAGAAGAATTAGGATGAGGATAGGCATAACAGAGGTTATTGTTGTGTTTGGGTTTTTTTTCAGGGAGAGTGATGAGGGGGTTGTTTTGGGTTGGGGTGTTACTTTCTATTATTCTATTAAATATACTTGATGTATTTTTATTCTATCTTAAATTGTATAAAACAACTTCCAGTGCTGGAAACAGAAGGGTATAATAGAGTACCCAGAAGCAACCGTAACCATAAAAGGTAAAATTAGGAAAAGGCTTGGAGAAGCACAAAATAGACAAAATAAGGGTAAAAACTCCATATAGTATATGTATGTTAAGAAATCATGGAAAAAATTCAGGCTGAGAAACTAACACTGACTGACAAAAGGTCAACAACTAAACATTCAACTGTTAAAAACATTTGAATTCCCACTTAGGACTGCAAATCCAGCTTGGATTCCTATGGAATGAAATTTCACGTCAATTCTAGACTTATATACTGAATTATAAATGCTTGAAGAGCACAGCAAAGGAATAGTAAATATTATAGATGCAATTCATGTCCTGAGTTTCTTTCTGATTAAGCACATCCAGAACTGTGCAAGAAGGAAAGCCTGTTCATTTTGATCTGCACAGACAATGAGAAGTGCAAAGCCACAAAGCAGCAAGTTGTTCTCTGCCAGATCTGCTGACATCTGAGGGTCTTTCTCTTCATGGAAACACAGAACTTTGTAGGACAGGAAAGCTAGGAAGAGGGAAACCTGATAGTGACACCACACCGTGTCTCTTCCTTTAGCTCCATGTATGCAGGACCTTCCAGCAAAGATGAGAAAGTTTGCAATAGCTTTTACATCATGTCTTGACTGCCACATAAAATCTGCCTTCAGACTTTTAGAGGCTGAGGAAGCCTAGCAAGACTTTAGCCTTTTGTTCAGGGTATGTCTTATTGAATTAAGCAGTATCCAAGCATGTACTGATCCTTTAATGCATTGGTATGGGTTCAGAATATGCTCACATTTAAGAATGTGGCTTAACTACATCAATGAAAGGTGGCCTTAATTGTTGTGAAATGTTCTGTTTAGTATGGGGGCTCTCTTCAGGCAAGTGGTTTTCAAACTATGGAAATAGAAAGTGCAATAAATGATCCTACATACATTCAAAAATGCCAACAATCCCTAAAATATGTGTACTCTGAATATTAAAGGAATGTACAGTAACAGATTTGAAAAGACACATGCATGAATTATTTATACATGTTATTAAAGTATTTATAATCTACTGCAGTCACCCATGTCAGCAGTAAGAATTCTCTGTGTAAATAATGTAGATTTTAGAAATTATTACAAAATGTGTGATGACTTGTTTGTGTAAAACCCGATGGAGGATTGTTGTTAAGATGGCATAACTCAAAGCCATTACCTACACGGAGAAAACAGATGTTTAGCAAGTTTCATGCATTTTGAAGGCAGGAAAAGTTCAAGCATTAATGTTCCCCCCCAAAAAGCCAAAACAAACAACCAAAGAACCAAAAAAAAACCCTAAAAAACAAAACAGCGATTTTGTTTACACACCTGTCTGCATACATGTAAAAATGCACCTATGTATATATAAATAAACATATACCTATATATAACTGCAGGAAAGTTGATTTGCACATTTTACATGACTGATATTCTGAATCACTGTTGGTATCACTTCTTGATACAAGTTTCACTTGGATATTGACTTTCTTGCCTGCTTTTTCCTCTAATTTTCAAAATGTATCTCTCCAGAACCCCTTCAGGATATACCTTTGAATCTGTTTTTTTAGCCATGGAACTTCAAAGTTCTGTTAGTAATTTATGTATAGCATGATGGACTGGGGTCAGCTCACAACTGAATTCCCATGGCAAGAAAATTAGATGACGGAAGAGACAATTTAATATAAAATGCCTCCTTACTCAGAAGTTCACACAGAGGCAGGTCCTGCATGCCTCATTCATGCAGGCAGGCTCCTTTGAAACCAGAGCCCTCATTGCCTTCTGATCTTTATAGTCATTCACACCAAGGTGGATAAATGTTTAAGATGCCAGACCTCTAACCTAGCAGCAATTTATCACACTGTGTTCACTGAATTTCCACTCAGACACATTTCAACAGAAATGGTTTCCATTTATAATTAGACGGCAGTGTGAGTAGCCCCAGAGCTAAGCTGGCCATCTGCCTGTGTAGTGTACATCCTGAAGCATTCCTCACCCTTTAGATCCAGGGTGATGCAGTAGCTGATGCACCACAGGGAGTGCACTGCGTGCCAGAGCCCATTTATCCACTCTGCACATCTGGCTTAACCACTTGATCCCACTTGCCCATGTGGCTGAACCACATGACAGACCATTAAAAGTAAAAGAAAAAACAGGTCTCTTCAGCAAACAATACTGCTGCTGTCTGAGGCAAGTGCAAAACAGGCTTGCAGGAGCAGTGAATTCAGGCTTTCCATAAAGACAATGTGGTCTATCACTCATTGCTGGAATCAGTCATTCAAGACAAGTGTAGGATTTACCTGAGCATAAATAATAGCATCAAGATGTTTCTTTTGTTAAATCTTTCAAAATCTAAACCCAAGTTTTTGGTACAGCACATTTGTGGATTAAACTTGATCCACGATGTCATAGCTGATTCATCTGTCTCAAAATCCTATACTGATTAAAACATAACATTCAGGAGTACCTGATCTTGCAACTACCTTAATCATACCAAAAATATTTTCTGGACTTGAACAAAAATGTTAACATAACTTTTAATTGTATTTCTAAATCTATAATATGATAACTAAATAAGTTTGACAGAGCTGATAATCAGGCCATCTATATAAAGAGCCAAATTATGCATTCAAACAGAACATCTTCAACAAAGAGAACAATTCTTCTTTCCTATCTTTTGTTTTCAAGTATTCCTTCCAGCAGAATTTTTACCTTTTTGTGTTTTCCTGTTTTTTAAACACCTAGCCAGCACTAATACCAAAGACTAACATCATACAGCTGTTGTAACACAAAATTTTTGGTGGAAATTAAATAGAAAATGTGTACTCTGGGTTATGAAATACATATGTATTTCTACACTGTCCCACACAACACAGTGAATTGGCCAAGAGAAGGCATTAAAAATGTACACAAAAAAGCACATACGTGTACTTGCCTCTACACAGCAGCTTTTGCCCACTTGAAAACCTGGCAGAGAAGGCCCAGTCTCTTCCAGAAGAAAGTCTTGTTACCAGTAATTTTCTTGAATTATCAATGTGATCATCAGTGATGATTTGCTAATGATAATCATGTTTTTTTAAATGTAAGTGTAACAGTTTAGTGCAAGGGTTAACCTGCCTGCTCCCCCAATACAGAAATGAGAGAAAAGTAATACACAAAGGCTCAGGGTTGAAACAAAGAGATAAGAGTTTACTGAATAAGTGAGATATCATAAATGCACAATTACCTTAGCTAATAATCTAACAACACAATGCACGATTACCTTAGCTTAACCTATTTTGCAGAACTGCAGCAAAATACAGGGAAAACAAAGAAACCAAACCAACAACAACAAAAAACCACCACAAAAAACCAGCACACAAGTAAACCAGTGAGCTACCCCAGTCCCACTCATCTCACCACCATCCCTGTGCAAAGGAGCCAACAGCCCAAAAAAACCCAGAACCCAAAAGCAGCAACTGGAACAAGAAGCCTCCCATGCTGCAATCCAAAATTCAAGGCATATAATACACTGCTCCAGCTAGCACTTTCATTTTTGAAGCTGGCATGACAGCAGCAGATTCAACTCAACCCATGGCAGTAAGCTATGCTTCATCCCCACCCCCCAATAGGGATTTAACAACACAAACCCCAGTATTAATGCTGTAATTACTTCTTTCTCTGAGTGCTGATAAACAGTTATTCATCATGGGATCCTCAGAACAGCACGTAAGCCTCTCATGCAATAAAACAAGCCAGGGAAATACCGACATATGAAAGAATCTTAAAGAGAAAATTATTAAAAATCATCCATAAATTTCATGGCTTCTCTGAGCTTAAGACCAATCCTCTTTCATTAATGTAGTTTTCTCTGACATGCACTGCTTTTAACTGGAAGCGTCTCCAGCTTATTATTCAAAAGAGATCTCTGTGAGGAGGATAGAATGGAAAGCACAATTAGAAAACAGCTGCTGCTTAGAATTTGCCATAAAACTTCAAGATTCCTAGTAGGTGTTCTTTAGAAAAAGTCAATTAGCAGTTTAGAGCAGAACAGAGCTCATCACAATTTCTGTCCTCAGTAGCACCAGGGGAGTTCTCCTTTGATTAGAATACTTTCAGTGGGGGTTTCCTTTGTATTCTTCTTAATGGAGTTTACATTATATAGACTTTTTTATAAAAAAAAAACCCTACAAAACTCGAAATGTCAGTAGACAACTCCGTGTCTCTCCTCCTTATCTCAGAGGACATGGATAAAGTCTGTTGTCAAAATTTGTCAGTGAGGAGGGAGGATAATCCCTAGCAGAGAGGCTGTTAGGCAGCTCAAGGATGAAAGACTGTCTAAACAGAGGGCTCACCTGTGTAATTAATTGTTCTCATGCAGAAGTGCTGAACCACTAGTGCAGTCCCCCCAGCCCAGGATATTGATTTCCAGGAAACAAACTGTATCCTGCCTGGCAATTGCCCAGAGATTACTACTTCTTATCCAGACATCCAGGGGAGTGGAAAAGCACAGTGAGAATATACTGAATACATCCACAGTCACTGCAAAGAACAGCCCCAGTGGTTCTACCAGTACCAAACTCAGACTACAAGTGCTAGGATCACATTCAAAAGAGCTGCCACTTGCCTTCAGGGGAGATGTATTTGAAGGCATTCACTATTCTCCTTTGCCAGGAGAATCTAGGAGTACAACTCTCTGATTAAATACAATCGCTTGAGAAGCAGCACATGGCAATGTAACAGCATGAAATCTGACCTATATAGGCTCTGTATTAATAAACAAGGAGAGCAGAAATTGTTCACTCATACTGATACAGATACACTCAGAGATACTGTTCTACTTTCTGTGTGTTTTAAACAATTTCTTTAATTATGTACTGAGGTAAGACAGATCTAATATGCACTAAAGCAGTGACAGCATGCACTCATCTTCAGAACTCTTGGAACATCATGCAGCGCAAGTCACACCACAGTCTGTCTCACCACACTATTCTTGACTGCAAGCTGTGATCTAAATCTTTCCATGGATTCCTGTTGCTGCTTTATGGTCAAGAAGATGAACAGCAACGCAGAACAGGACTGAGAAGCGCTCTGCAGAGTTCAGAGGCTGTCCTGCACTTAAGGACATGAGTTGTAGAGATTTCCCATCACTTTGTCTCCCTTTCACAGGTGCTGTACACATCAAGGAGGGCTCTGCTGGTGCCTGCAGAAGTCATGATCAACAACAGAGAGACTGTACTAAGCACACAGAGAGTCTGGTTGGAAGAGTTGTTGGGGGTTTTGTTGTTGTGTTTGTTTATTTGTTTTTAAGATAGCGCTGGATCAATAATTTGCTGTTGAATGTTTGGAGTGTGCTAGCAGGTTTACTTCCCTTACAAATAAATTAAGTTCTAACCACTTTAAAAAGGTGTATAGAATAAGGAACACCCTATGGATTTCTCATTTGTTAGCAGAGACACACACATGCAAGTGGGAATGTAACTGAAAAATACATAGCTGAATAAGCATATTATTTTATTTATATATTCAACTCTTAGTGTTTGTGCCTGTGATTTCATTTGCAAGGATATAATGGGGTGGCTATAAACACTGACCAGAAGCTCTTCAGGAGATCGTCTAATATGAATTAATAATGTGAGGAGTTAATAATATCTATTCACAGGATTGTTAAAGCACACTGAACCATGCACATTTTCCTCCATTTGTAGCCTGAAGCTCCAATCTATGTGAAACTTTCTAAATGATTTATTAGTGGTAACCAGGCATCAATACAGTCTCAATCTAATTGAGATGATGGGTCAGTTCTCCAGTTTGGCATTTATTGGAGGAAGCAGAAGAATGTGTTTGTCTAATATTCAGCAATCCATCTTTATTTTCCTGTATCAAAATCTTTGTATATTGCTGCTGTCATGGAATGAGTCCAGAGAAGGGCAACAAAGTTGGTGAGGGGTTTGGAACACAAGCCCTACGAGGAGAGACTGAAGGAGCTGGGGTTGCTTAGTCTGGAGAGGAGGAGACTCAGGGGTGACCTTATTACTCTCTACAACTACCTGAAGGGGGGTTGTAGTGAGGTGGAGGTTGGTCTCTTCTCCCAGGCAGCCAGTACCAGAACAAGAGGACACAGTCTCAGGCTGTGCCAGGGGAGGTTTAGGTTGGATGTTAGGAAGAAGTTCTATACAGAGAGAGTGATTGCCCATTGGAATGGGCTGCCCGGGGAGGTGGTGGAGTCATCATCATTGGAGGTGTTCAAGAGGAGACTTGATGGGGTGCTTGGTGCCATGGTTTAGTTATTTAGGTGGGTTGGATTGGTTGAGGGGTTGGATGCAGTGATCTTGAAGGTCTCTTCCAACCTGGTTTATTATTATTATTATGGACTGAGTTGAATCTGCTGCTGATATTCCATACCATGCTATTGTCATGCCAGCTTCAAGATGAGGCTGGAGCAAAAGTATCATGGGGCTTTAAGTTCAAGTTGTAACATGAGAGGCTTCCTCTAGGGTTTGCTGCTTCTGGTTTCTGCGTTTGGGGTGTTGGTCTTTTCCACTGGGTAGGCTGTAGGTCGGGGGTGGGTTATTGGCTTCTGCTGCTGCTTCCGCATTTTGCAGTGCTTTTCTGCAAGTAGGCTAAAGCAATTGCTCATTATATTATCTCACTTCCAGTAAAACTCTTTATCTCAATGCTTTATCTCAACCTAGAGGGCTTTTTGGGGTGTATTACTTTCCTTCTCATCTTTGTGGGGAGAGAGGCAGACTTGTGAGAGAGGAATGTGCTAACTTAGAAGAGCTGCATAACAATATAACACTTGAAAAGTGGTTCTGTCACGAAACAAAATGTTTTTTCAAGTATCACATTAACATCAGAAATGCAGGAATGTGAGTTTAGGAAAACAAATTTGTCATGTTTTTTTGAGCTTAGATTTAGGCTGCTTTCTTAAAGCTCCACTATATTTTCCTCAGCCAAGATATAATTTTGCTTGTGAAGGAAATCAAAAGCCAAATTAGAAATATGAACAGGAAGGACTGTGTTTTCATTTGTTTAGATATCACCTGCTCTTTTTATCTGCATTGCCTTTTTTCCACAGTCAGAGAATGACAACATGGTGGCATGAAGCCTAGCTTTTAATGAAAAGCATCTGTATTAAGAAAAAAAACTCACCAGCACTTCATCCTGATGAGGTGTAATTTCTTCCTTTCTCATAGCTACTGGAACTTTTTTAGCATGCAAAACCTGACACTGGTAGAACAAGCTGAAAAAGCAGCCCAATGAGATCTAGAGCCATAAGCAGCATGATTCTGAATGAAGCCCTTGGAATGTAATATGCTATAAATTTATAGAATAGAATAAACCAGGTTGGAAGAGACCTTCAAGATCATCACGTCCAACCCATCAACCAATCCAACCCATCTAAACTAAACCATGGCACCAAACACCCCATCAAGTCTCCTCCTGAACACCTCCTCGGGCAGCCCATTCCAATGGGCAATCACTCTCTCTGTATAGAACTTCTTCCTAACCTCCAGCCTAAACCTCCCCTGGCACAGCCTGAGACTGTATCCTCTTGTTCTGGTACTGGCTGCCTGGGAGAAGAGACCAACATCCGCCTATCTAGAACTTCCCTTCAGGTAGTTGTAGAGAGCAATAAGGTCACCCCTGAGTCTCCTCCTCTCCAGACTAAGCAACCCCAGCTCCCTCAGCCTCTCCTTGTAGGGCTTGTGTTCCAAACCCCTCAGACCAGACCAGGTTGGAAGAGACCTTTGAGATCATTGAGTCCAACCTATCATCCAACACTATCTCCAGTCATAAAGCATATTCAAAAAAATACCAGATACATTATTACAAAAAGTGTTTTCTTCCTTTCCTAAAACAAATGGAAGACTTTTCTGTATGGTTCTTGCATTCAGAAACCCCATAAGAATTTACCAGTAGAAAAATATTTTGGTAAACTACAGTTGGGGGATACAGCAATTTCTGATTTCTTACAAAACAAAATGTAAACCAGGAGATCTAAAAGGGAAGTGCAAAGCAAGTTTTAATAATTTAAAACTTTACATAGTCTGCTGAGAAAATAAAATATTGTTTCTTATTTTTTGTACCAGACAACAGTTCTAAACACCACTTAATTGTATCTTTAAAATCCTTTTTATCCTCATTGATACACCCCTAAGGCATTGTAGAAATGCTTACAGAGAGTGGCTTCATTTAACTGACCACTTAAAAAAGTGGTCTCTTCCAGCCTGGTCTATTCTATTCTATTCTATTCACTTTGTGTATTGTATCACACGACCTTGACCAACTGGATAGATGGGCAGAGTCTAATGGCATGGCATTTAACAAGTCCAAGTGCCGGGTGCTGCACTTTGGCCACGGCAACCCCATGCAGAGCTACAGGCTGGGGTCAGAGTGGCTGGAGAGCTCCCAAACAGAGAGGGACCTGGGGGTGCTGATTGACACCTGCCTAAATATGAGCCAGCAGTGTGCCCAGGTGGCCAAGAGGGCCAATGGCATCCTGGCCTGTATTAGGAATGGTGTGGCCAGCAGGAGCAGGGAGGTCATTGTGCCCCTGTACTCTGCATTGGTTAGGCCGCACCTTGAGTACTGTGTCCAGTTCTGGGCCCCTCAGTTTAAGAAGGACATTGAGACACTTGAATGTGTCCAGAGAAGGGCAACAAGGCTGGTGAGAGGCCTTGAGCACAAGCCCTGTGAGGAGAGGTTGAGGGAGCTGGGATTGTTTAGCCTGGAGAAGAGAAGGATCAGGGGTGACCTCATTCTTGGTGCCGTGGGTTAGATGTTTGGGTGGTGTTGGATTGGTTGATGGGTTGGACGCGATGATCTTGAAGGTCTCTTCCAACCTGGTTTATTCTATGTATTCTATATTCATTGCCCTCTACAACTACCTGAAAGGTAATTGTAGACAGGAGGGGGTTGGTCTCTTCTCCCAGGCAACCAGCACCAGAACAAGGGGACACAGTCTCAAGCTGTGCCAGGGGAGGTTTAGACTCGAGGTGAGGAAAAAGTTCTTCACTGAGCGAGTCGTTCGTCATTGGAATGGGCTGCCCAGGGAGGTGGTGGAGTCACCGTCCCTGGAGGTGTTCAAGAGGAGATTGGACGTGGCACTTGGTGCCATGGTCCAGTCATGAGGTCTGTCGAGACAGGTTGGACTTGATGATCTCTGAGGTCTCTTCCAACCTTAGTTATACTGTGAGGCATAAGCAGAGAGAAATGGAACCCTGTAAGCTCCATTGATAAGTACTGTCAGGATCGACAATCTTTTCAAGATTGATGGTTAAGGAAAATATCACTTTTAATATAGATTATAATAGTCTAAACAAGACTTTGTGGCTCTCAGTCATCATCCTTTCACATATATAATTGTCAAATTGTTGAATTTCTGTTCTGCCTAAAATCTTTCTTGCCTTTCTGAATACTGTTTAGGGTGGGAAGGAGAAGGATTTATAGTGGTTCTCTTTGCAGTGATCAAAGATTCTTAGTAAACTTTCCTCTAGATAAACAGAAGAAAAAAAGAAGGAAATCTGAAAGAACTTTGACATTGTAATTCTCTCAAGTGGTTAATAACAGATGTTTATCTCCTTTCTTATTTTAAATCAATCACCCAAAATAACATCTTCCAAGAAACAGTCCAGAAATATGAGGTCTCTGGGTTTGGGAAGCATGTTATGTAGCATAATTTCTACTATGAAGTATCTTGGTTGCAAATAATCAATGCAGAGAAAGTATTTCCAGTAAATACTTGTAGTAAATTGGTTAATTCTACTCTACAATATTATTTGTATCACATAATTTTGCATCATCATTATGATGCATCCCACAGCTCCTTGTATTTTATTATGTCATTATCTGAATTTGCTGCTGTATATTGATGTGCAATTCAATATCAAGTACCATAACATTGTTGGGTGTAAGGAAAATTGCATTAGTATCAAAGACAGTCATTACAAAACACATTTATTGCTTCATCATGTGCTATGATATGCCAGAGAAAAACAGTCTGCATTGATGCTTGTCCTGCCTACATTTGGATATGCCTCTAATCAAACTTCTACTAACATTTTTCCGGTAGTCAAATGTTAATTACTTCTTGACAACCTGTGAAACTGCCTTGCATTGCATTAAAATTACATTAAAGCAGATGTACTGACTTTTAAGTTAAAAATCCCATGTTGAGGGTATGGGTTTTCAAGTAGAATCTACAGCCCATCATACCCCTCCCCCCCAAAAAAGGCTCTCAGAAATAAAAATCCCAATTTATTTTACCTGAGTAAAGATGCAGATACACGATTAGGCCAAATTTTTTTAGCCTCTCTTGGCCCAACAAACAAATCTTGTGAAGTGATAAAACCCGCTGGTAGTACTGCTGTTCAGCATGCTACACAAGCTCAACAGGTTTTGAATGTGGGTCTGTGATGATCAATTGCCTCAGTACCTTGTTCTGAAAGGTTACCACAGACAGCCTTAATTAAGAAATTTAGATGAGTGAACCAGAGTGAAAGTGGGTTGGAAGTGGGTTGGGTGCACTTCTCATCTAAAGAATGGGAATGCCTGGCTTCTGCAATCTCCTGCCTCAGGCACAATACAATCAGGAAAAAACATTGAGCTCTGTGGCTAGCAGTCACCTGCCGTATGGCTAGCACACAAAGGATGAGCTTGCAAGCTGATTTAGAAAACCTGGAAGGTATGTGAAAGAATAAGTTCTTTGAAGGGCTTGAGTTTAGATGAAGAGTGTATGAAGAACAAACCTTGAATGAGTGAACATATGCAAAGAAACTGCTTGCTGAGTTAAAATAAAAAACCACTTGGACTTCTCTTAAGATGGCTGCGACCTTAAATTATTCTGTGACCTCTTTGTTTAGTTTCTATAGCTCTGAAAGTGGAGTAATGTAATTTTCTTATGAATTGGTAATTTTGTCCCAGTTTGTGGTTTACATCAGTGTCCAGGTTAAAAAAAGAGGTCAGTAGTAATAAAAATTGCAGAAATGCAGAAATCATTGGAAGAAAGTTGCAAGCATACACAATTTTGGAAGAATGCTGGCTCCATCTGTAAGAAGGTCAAAATGTTTCACTATTTATATACATACGTGGTTAGTCATTATTAACTTGAACTTACATGGGAAAAATGAGAGCTATGTCTTTCTGCAGTATTGCACCTTCCTCTAGCTATTCGTGTGGTCATCTAGGATTTGACTTAAGCTTTATAAAAATACTGCAATGACAAGGTACTGTAACAGTCCTAGGGGTAAAGAGAAGAATAAAAATACATCTTTTCAGAAAGGTCAATCCCTCACTATAATTGTTTGCATTTTTTTGTTGGAGTACTGCATCTAACTTTCATGGTAAAGTTTCATCAGATCCCTCAGACTCCTGTCTTTCATGCCCCTGCAAGAGAATGAAAGTGATGTGCTTGTTGCTCGGATAGTTTTTGACCCTTAGCATTTTTATTATTTTTTTTAAGTTAAATGAAAGAAGAGAGGAAAACTAATATGCAAGGTGTGGGAAGTAAATTATAGATTATAAGTACCTGACAAGTACATCACCAGGTGTAGGCTATTCATGCTTGAAGACATATAACTATTTTAGTCCCTTCTTGGAGGCTACATCTCTCAAATGCATTCAGAGTACAAAGACTAAGTAGTCAAAAGGATAAAATGCACTTCTGCCTTTGTCTGTTTAGAGGCAACAAAGACTAGAAGAGACAACTTCAAAAGCCAAGTACTTACCTAAAACAATAAATAATGTTGTAAACAAAGCAGTCCTTGTTTCACTGGAATTTGTATAAAGAATAAATAAGTACAAATTTTGTTACACTTGAATGAGTAAAGTTGTAAAATTGAGACAGGAAAATAAAGGATGAATGAAGGAATAGATTATTCATAAGCTGAACTTTCTGTTCAGCTTGCCTTTCCAACATTTAGTTTCCTCTTTATTCCCTAGCTCAGATACAGTGAAAAGTTACTCAGATGAGCAGGCAAGAATTGCTTAGACACAGCATAGATTAAAATGGCAAACTGCCACATTCTTTAGCACAGAGGCACAGTATTGTAATTCTATGAAGCCCAAACTGAATCCAAGGCAGGCTTGTAGGATAACACAGCTAAGGAGGAGAGGTGAAACCAAAATTTTTTGTCCACTCAGCTTATGTGTTGTGCCAAGAGCTAGGAGCTGTCTCCTCTAGGACCAAAGGTCTGGCCTTTACACAAAAGAACAATCATTTAAAAATCTGCTGAGAGACACCTCCTGGCACAGTGGTGGTAGGCTTGCTGTTCTTTATTTTACTTCTGCTGACTGCCTCCAGGATGGACTTCATCTCATTCCCTCTTTAGGTGAGCAACAATAAAAAAGATGCTGTTTCTTATCTATCTTGATGCTATTAAAAGAGCAAACACAGATAGCCCTGGCCAACGTAGCCTGTATTGTTACCTCAGAGGATAATTTTTCTTCAAATTGATGTCTTCTAGTCCAGCTTATAGAAGGACTAATAAAAGAATCCCTAATGAATCTTCAAGAATTTAACAGAGCAAGCTCCCCTTCTCCTGTCTAGCAGGAGGAGGGTAGCAATGAGTCTCAATAAATCAATAGTTGTGAAGTAAAAATTCTTTAATTTTAGTGATAACTCAACCACCAATATACCTGTGTGCTCCACTGCTTAACTATGGCTACAACAAAATAGAGAAATCTCTATATTATGAAGGTATACACTACCTTTTTTTCATGTATTTTTCTGCTGCAAATCAAGCAAGGACTACTAGGAAACATTTACAGAAGTGTATACAAGGCTATAATGCCTGCTAAATACCATGTCTTCTAGAAGACCTCACTTCAAAAAAAATTAGGAAGCACTGTGATAGTCTTTGTGTGAGGTGAATGAACTGACCTACAAGGTATTTATTAGTAGATAAATCAGTGTTAGAGGGTTTTGACCCCTTTTAGACACTATTGAGGTTGGAAAATTGCTTTCAAGTGTTTTTAAGATTTTTTTTTCCCTACACTAAATGTCATTTTCTGATAGAACAAATAGTCTCATGCATCATGGGAAACATTTCAGTGGAATAATTCTGTCCACTGTCTTGTTACTATTTCCCCCCTCTGCTTATAGCAGAAGTGACATTTATATGAAAATAGGATCTGTATGTCACGACAATTACTCTGCTTCAACTGTTTTTTCCTCATGTGAGGATGCAGTTATTTCTATACATATCAAATGCATTCTCACACAGTGTGGGATAACTGCTTAGCTTACTGTGGGACATGAATGCAAGCTAATATAGTGCACTTCAGGAGCAAGGTCAAGATGGTTATATTAAAAAAAAAAAAAAAAAAAAGATGTTTGTTTCATCTCTGGAAATAAAGATCCACAAATCTGGCCTGCCATGTGGTTGAAAGAAGAAGTCTTGTGAAGATAAGATGGCCCTGTTTAAGCTAAACCTAATGAAGAGGGGAACAAAAGATCTGTAAGTTGCAAATCAGAACCTAAGGCTTACACTGCCAAAATCTTACTTTCAGGCACTTGGAGATGATGTGCTGTAAAAACTCAAGCATCAAACTGAAGCCTGAAAAGCGGAACATGAAGCAACCAGGAACATGTTTTTTGGATACAGGTTACTGCTAGTCAAATTTAGTTGGCAAATACATATGCTTTCCATTTATGCAGGATGATCAAAGGAATGACTTCACAGTGACTGATGACCCTTCAAGATGGAATTAATTGTTTTACTAAAATGCATCGTTGTTCTGTCTTTGGGTGTAAATCCTTTGCCCCGCAGTGAGTGAAAGAAGGGCTGGGAAGAATCTGTAATTATTTTATCAACTGCAGAATTCATAAATTGAGATCCTTTTATTGCTTCTTTGTGGATCCTTTCAAGAATTTCTTGATAGCTTTTAGTATGATCATAACGTTGGTAGTTTTGCATTGAAACAACTCAACTTTAATTCCAGGTCTCAGGTCTTCTGCTAGATAACCTTTTAATTCAGAAATTTATTTTCCTCCTCATTGTCTCTGACTAATTCAACAATACTCCAAGATATTACTGCTATAGGTAGCACACTGGGAAATGGGTCATTCTCTGAAAAAATCCTCTCTGGTATGCACAGTTCAAAAAAAAAAAAAATCATAATGGTTTGTGAGGCTTTTGGTTAGGAGAACATTTTCTCCAACTGAAACAACAAGAGATTTGCATGCAGAGAGAGAAACTGTCAGCTATATATTGCCAAAATGATTCTCTGATATTGTAGGAATCACAGGCAATGACAAATTGATGTCCTTATTGATGACAAATTTTAAAGCTAGTTTGAAGGCTGATTATTTGGCCTAAAGTCTTCAGTATGAATGTGAAACAGCTTGTAATATAGAAAAGTCTGGTTAAAACACAGGCTTTAATGTCATGGTCATGATTTCTACAAAACCTTTGTCTTCATTGGATCTGATCTTTCTTATTTTTCTCCGCTCCTTTGCGTCTTCCTTTAGCATCTAATAATTGTAAACCCTAATATCCATCTGCCAACCCCAGTGGTGAATAGAACTGCACCAGTGAATCTTTGAATCCACACAGAAGCCAAACAGAAATAAGCAAACATATTTTTCCTATATTCTTGCAAGAAATTACTGTTCAGAGGCAACTACCCAGCACCATAGCTTAGAAACCGCTATTCTCAACAACCCTCAGCCCCAAGACTGTCTCCCTTCTTTGCCATGGGTGGCAAAACTGTGTTAACACATTTCACGGTCTGCAAATTTTATGGAAATGAAATATGAGACTGCACCAGTAATGAAAGTGTGTGCAACTTTCCTTCTAAAGGGATTTTAATATTGACTTATCAAATTGTAACTGTTTTGCAACTCTCTCTCCAAGGTGCATCACATTACAATGCAGGTGTAAATGCAGCAGTATGACCCTCTTCACTCAATGTTGGAGGGAGAAAATTCTTTTACAGACTTTTTGTAAAGCAAAAAGTTGCAGCATTTTTTTGTGAACCTTGCTTTATATGAACTGAAAAGAAACCTGCCAGGATAGATTTCCCTTCCAAACAAAACCACTGCAATACTGATATAGTTCTGCTGAGTTTTGGAACGTGCCTGTTCCACACATTGTTTAGAAAAGCTTTCATTCATTTGCAGAATGATATTGAGCCATTCTAGATTCTCCATGCTTTCAATGCAGAAACAGTCATTCTATTCTTGTGGATATTTTATCTCTGTATGGTCCAAGACTGCATCAATAATGTTAGCCCATTCTAAGTGGTATTATGAGGTACCATACATAGTAAGAATTTACCTTTTTAAATATATATATAACATTGAAATCAGAATATATCCATACCATCCCTGTTCATATTCTTTAAGTCAAAGGAGAAGGCCTCAAAAACGCAAATGCTGTGTCTGTCGTTGTCAACCATATGATCGTCCTGTCTCTTTTCATTTCTTCTCTGAGGATGAAGAACTAATTTGAATGGAAAGATGAATATGATGACATAATGCTTGTGGATGCAGCTATTCAAGAAATTGAAGCTGACATTTCATTCTGCACTATGTTAACCATAAAACATTGTTTGTAATCAGTCCAGTCCAATGTTAGACCGTGGCACTGTTTGCTGGTATGTAACAACCTTGAATGTTTATGCAGAGCTGGGAAAAAAGTGGTGGTGTTTGGGAACTGATTTGGCGGTATAAAATAGAGAGGCATTTTGCGTAAGGAGCAGGCAGCTGTAGTGATATTTTTGATATGGTCAGTCAACCTAAAGTCAGCCATGTCAGTACTGGTGTATCTGAAGCTCTTTAGTGACATGCAATGAGCTTTTGTCATGCAAAACAAGCAAGCAATACCTGAATGCAAAAAGATAAATCAACAGTCAACATATAACTTGATAATTACCTAGTACTCGATCCTCTCATTAGTCTCTCTTGTATTATAGGAAACAGTGAGCAGATGTTCTTTTTCCCCCTTTTCCATGAAAGTCATAATTTTATAGACTCGTCCTTCATTATATTTTTCCCAGACTGACAAGTCTTATGCAATTTATGCTCTATACAAATGGAGTACATCCCAAACATCAGTAATCCAAACTGCTTGGCAATAGTACTAGAGGTGGGGAATCTGGATCTGAGGCTTCAATTTTATAAGACAGAGTCAGTGGCAGAATGAGCTGTTGCAAGAACTCGGGGGTTGGGGGGGCGGAATAAAAGAGAGCGTATCAACTTTGGATAAAAGGGCAGGTAAACCAGGAAGCATTAACGGATATTGCAAGGTCATGTAGAAAAAGAATTAGAGATGCGAATACTCAGAACTTAATCTGCCCAATTCTATTGTCCAGAACCAAAACTAGTGACAAATATTTCTCCATCCAGTTCCTGTAATTTCACTAAAGTGTCTGAAGTTTAGTTTTCCCAGCTTGACATGGTAATCATATTAGTTGGCTATAGCATAGCACATGGAAGTTTTATATTCTCTCTGAGAATAAAAGCAGCTCATTAATCCATTCATTTATGACAGGAAGAATTAAAATTCTCATCACTAGCCTCAATTTCAGGATTCATCTCAAGACAGTAGGGAACAGTACAGTCACTAGGGACTTAGATTTTGGCCATGCTTCCTAACCACAACCTGATGCTACAGGTAGGTGTACAAAAAACAGTTACAAGAAAGACCTGTAAGGTGCCACAAACACATGCTTTTCCCTGAGCTCCAGCACCACAGCAAGCGCATGCACGCTGACAGTCTGAATGCACACACGGACAGGACAACTCCGAAACGCCACTTCAACTTCACACAAAAGAATCACAAGAAAGCTTAGATTGGATCCCCAGAGCTAACAAACAGAAGCAGTTAATCAGTTTGCCCAGGATCTTGCCAGGTGAAGTATTGAAAATCCTGAGAGATAGATACTACACAATCTCCTTGGGCACCCTCTTTCAGAGCTTAACTCCCACATGCTTCCATGCACTTCTGTGAAACAATGTTCCATTGCTATAAAGATCCAGAAACAAATTTATGGGAAAAAGATGGGTGCTTCATCTGTACCTACAACTGTTTTGTTCTCAGCCAAAATATGGCCATAATGTTATATATTAAAGTAGTTATCATAATACCATAAAAAGAGGAAATCCATTCTGAAAAAATTCTTTGTCACGCTCTTTAATCTCTACATGATATTTTAAAGATAGAATTGCTTACAGAAAAGGATACTCATTCCCTGCTATCCTTTCTGATCTCTTGACTGCAGCAGACCTATATACTCAGTAGTGGAATGATTCTCAAGGCTCCCTCTAAATAATTACTTTCCAGTATTTTCATGAAACATACCATAAAATCTGCTTGCAGAAGCTGGTACTAGTCGTATAGGCTTTTGAGCAAATTAATATTTTGAAGACAATCACCATTATGAATAAAAGAATAATCTATGTTTATCCCTAGATGGAAGGGTTGTGTCCTTTCTGCATTGTGGCTTTTAATTGCAGAAAGCAGATCACTGAATTGTTTGGCATTATTTAGACAGTACACCGCTCTCTGTGCTAAGGGTACTACCATTAGTCTGTATACATTTATTTTTGCACTTTTCCCAAATTGGATAATAAAATCCCATCTGGCATTTCACTTTTCATTAACCTCTTTTTTGTTTTTAACATTTGCACATTCTGGTTATTCCGGTATAGTAGCACATTGCTACAAAAACAAGGCTAGAAATACTGGGGAATAAAAATATCTTTTGCTTTCAGGATCTAATACTTGGTTTTTATTTGTAATATAACAAGACTGAATAGACTTAATAGAGGTTTGCAAATCTACCATGTTGGCATTACAGACTCCATATTCAGAAAATTATGCTCGTTGCAAAGAACAGGTCTAATAGTATTAAAGCAAGACCTAAAATTTAAGGCCTATATTAGCAGATTTTGGTTTTTCAAAGCTCAATTCAATATATACAGCAATTTTAAAACATTAAAAGTAAGTATTTTTGTTATGTTAGAAATAACTATAGTGTGTGTGGGGGGTTGTTTTGTTTTTATATTGGTCCCGTTATCACAACACTGTAGTTATTGTCTCGTTATTACTGCATATTCTCTGAACCCTAATCAAGGACAATCTCATTGTATCAGGCTTTCTAGTAGTATTAAGTAGACAGTCACAAATCCATTAATTGCTACCTTTTTTTCCACAGAAAGAGTGGTCAGGCATTGGAATAGGCTGCCCAGGGAGGTGGTTGAGTCACCAACCCTGGATGTGTTTAAGGGTTGTTTGGATGTGGTGCTTGAGGATATGGTTTAGGGGTGAACTTTGTAAAGTAGGGTTATAGCTTGGACTTGGTGATCCTGAGAGTCTTTTCCAACCTGAATGTTTCTGTGATTAGGAGAGCTGTAAAGCAAAGCTTTTTTCAGAGCTTATTGCTAAAGGTGAGAGTAAAGTAATGACCCTCAACTGGACAAGCTCACATTTTGTCTACACAGAGGGATCAACCTGGGGTTATATCAGAAGTCACTTCAGATCTGAGATGGAAAATAGGACAAACCTCTCCGCTTGTACACGAGAGGACTGTAGGGCTGGAACTGCAGGTAGAGAAGTGGATGGATGCAGAACAAGTGTTCTGGGAAAACCAGTTTCAGAAACTGTCTAATGAGGACAACTGGGTAGAGGCACAAAATTAAGAGAAAGAGAACTGAAACTAGAGCAAAAGAGGCTTAATAAAAAGCAATGTGGTATCCAGATGAGCAATTCTGCTGTCAAGGCAGAAAAGGAAGGCAAACACTGGAGAAGAAGAAAATATCCCTGCATCCTAAAGAATATGCTTCTCCCTGATATATATATATATATATATATATATATATATAATTTTTTTTCAAACAGCCTCACATCTGAAGAAGGTGGCAAGGGGAAAAATGAAATACACTTTGGTAAAAGAAGAACAGGAAACACCAGACAAAACAAAACTCGCACTACAAGCGCTTCACTCAGCCTTGCATATTTTTAAAATAACCAGAAGCATCACTAATTATTTTAATTGCCTCCACAACTCCTAATCGCATAATTTAAGGAACTTCAGTAACAATGCTGATAGCTATTTTTGTACACCAGAATTAATTCCATCAAAAATTATTTGTTTCTCTAAGCAGATTATATAGTCATAATAATTTTACAAACATTAAATATGAAGGCACATTGTATATATTTTTTAAAATTACCAATTTCTGCAAAACTATTGAAGATGTAGTCCAGAAAGAATAAAATAGCACTGCCCATTTGCCACTATATTACTAGATCAAGTTGTTCCATCTAGGATCATTTAAATGTTTTGATTAAAATAGATGGTAATTTTCGATGCAGAGAATGTTTTCTTTTCCTTGGATTTGGCACCAATATTGCTGTGACTTCTAAAAATTATCCCAAACAGTTGTTTGGTTTAGTAATTGTTTCTTTGAAATACATGCAAACTCTGGAGTTGCATAGAAGACTGACCCAATTATTGCTCTTTGGAACATGAAAGCAAAGCTGCACAATCACTACTTTTCCATGATTCTACAGTTCCCCCTCATAACAACATGTTCAGGGGTAAATATTTTTTCTCAACTGTTGTTCAGTTTTCCCCTTCCATTCAAAGCAGCTTTAAATTGTATTTATGATGAATAAAGAATAGGAATTTTTTTATTGTTATTGTTATATAACTCAAGGCAATCCAAAGTTCATGACCAAACTTCATGGTCAAGAAAAAGGGACGATCCCTTTAAACAGCTTTCATGCAGCTAGATACAGAAAATCACCCAATTAAATATAGCAAGCATTTAAGCAAATCAGTTATTTTGTTTGCAAATTTCTGTTTGTTTGGGTTTGTGTGTTGTTTTGTTTGTTTGTGTGGCTGCAGGATTTGGGATTGTATTGATGTCCTCCTACTGTAGATGACTTTATCACTTTCTCAAATTGGTATATTTTTAAGCTCTACAAATGCATTTCCTGTTTTTAAAGACATAGCCATTTAAATTCAGCTAATTAAAGAGACAGATATAAAGCACTTCCAGTGGGTAAAAGATTCCCATTCTGCTCAATAGCACAAAGAGACTTTAAATAACATCAATTATGAAATGTGAGATTCTAGAGAAAAATAATTTAATCAAACAATATAAAATACTCATTGCTGCTTCATTTTAATTTCAGTGCCTCCTCGGGAAAAGCACTGCTAATTTTTCAGTGCCTCAAATTTCTGTGCACCTAAAAATGTATCCCACCTTGTCAACAAGCACATTCATTTGTCCAGTTTTTCCCTAGCATAGCTGAGTGCAAAGCACACCTTTTCCTACAGTGCTGAGCTTGGCAAAAAGTGCATCTATTAACCTGATGACTAAGAATATTTTTGCAATTTCCTTTGTTTCTGTTGACAGAGTCTTATCAGCTTTTCTGTCAGAGATTCTTTGCAAAGTACTGTTTGTTCTGCCCAGTTTTGATTCCTCCTTTAAATTCTAGTATTATTGCTTTCCTGACAACTAATCTCGTTTTTTCTTTGAGTGCAAGGATCCATCCACTTGCTGTCAGAGAATTCTCCTCCACAGCTTGTTACACTTTCCCATTTGGCATCTTCTCATACACACATCAAAACCTAAACTTTAAGTTTTTAACTATTACCTTCATCTATGCTTTGGATGACTTTGTTTAATAGACTGGTGATCAAAACCCAGTGTGTGTGTCTGGCTCATTCCTGAATCCACTTTCACACTGTGAACATATTCCTTACCCTGCGCAACATTGTGGGATGATGCAATCATAAAAATTATAAAAGGAGACAAAAGCTGAACTGGGAATAGGAAGCAAATTTTGGTTCACTTTTCTAGCTACCAGCAAACATTTGTTCTTTCCTTTTTCCTCCACTAAAGAGTTCAAGTAGTTCTGCAGATTCCCAGGAAATTACACAGAAACGGTAACTATTATTGGTTTTGTGCTCTGATGGAAGAACGGGCCCAGACAGACAAGTTATTCTTGAAGGGATGAGGCCAGAACAATTGTAATTTGCATTCCCTGTGAAACAATATAATGTTACTAATGTTCTATCAGTAGCACATCAGGCCATTCACTGACTTGATTGTCTGCGAGTCCCTCTGTGCTTGTTAAAATCACAGCACTGAGCTAAGTATCCTGGGCCTCTGCCACCTGGCACTATAGCAGGAAGGCTACATTTGTCTTGCCATCCATTTTAGGTGGCATTCTGACTTCTTTAAAATAAATAATGTCCATCTCTCATCAAACATTTTATATCCTTAGACTTCTATCAGCACAGAAAAGAACATAATAAATGTTTGATAGAATCATAGAATGGATTAGGTTGAAATGGACCTTTAAAAGTCATCCAGTCCAACTCTCCAACAGTAAGCAGGAGCATCTTTAACTAGATCAGCATGTTCAGAGCACCATCAAGCCTGACCTTGAACAAATCCAGGGATATGGCTTTCCCCACCTTCTTGGGCAACCTATTCCTGTCTTCTACTACATTCATAATAACAAACTTCTTCCTGCTGTTCAATCTAAGCTAGTTTAAAACCATTGTTCCTTATCCTATTGCTATATGTCCTTGTAAACAACCCCTCCCCATCTTTCTCATGGGCCCCCTTCAGGCACTGGAAGGCACCTATAAGGTCTCTGTTGGTATTTTTCATCTCTGCCAAACTCATGTTGTTCCTTCTTTGAAAACAAAATAACAAATGACTGTTTTTCAAAAATAAATGTTAAGTTTTGAATTATTTTGCTGGTCCATGATACACAGCGACAGTAAAGTTGATAGCTTATATAGAAAAACTATATGGTTTGCTTATTGTTATTACTGCCACTTAATAAAAACTTCCTGACTTTAAAGACAATTCTGTTACCTTACCTTTCAAAAAAATTGCACACCTGTTAAGACAAGAACAACCATAGAATATTAGCAAACACTTTGAGTTGAATTTTTGACAGTAACTTCCATTATAGCTTATATGATCTAATTTATGCATTCTTCACATCCTCTCTTTGCTATTTTGTATACTGACAGCAATTAAATAAACAGAGAGCAATTGTCACTATTTCTATATTTAGGCACTCGCACTCAAATGTGGTAGGAAAGCTGAATGTTTATATATAAACGTATCTTGAGATAAATAGAATCTCTCATTATAGAATCATAGAATCATGATCATACAACATTAAAATAAAATATTTTGCTGAAAACCAGATTAAGACAATGAGTTGTATTGTTGCTAGAATGATGTCTTATTGCAGCTCTAGGTTCTTAAAAGAATAGAGAATATTTCCTCTTATCAGCCCTCAGCAGCACTGAAGCATTACACTGCAGGGAACATGCCATACTTTCTCTTTTTTTAATCTGAGAAATAGGAGGTTAAAAAAACAAGATAATAGGTTTCAGTATGCATAAAAAGGCACAGGCAAGTCTTCTTGGGGCTTTCAGGCTGCTTTAGTATCTGAGGACACTAAGGACCCGTGAGGTTTTATCCCGCATAAGTATCTAAGACTTCAGACAGAGCTGTTTATTAGGTCCTGGCCAAAACCAGACTTATGCAAATGGACAACTTCAATGCTAAGAAGAGGCATAAAACACATTAGAAGCCTTGGTCTTTCAGTAAGGGAAGAACAAATTTGAGCATATGTTTGTACAGTGATAGTACAGTGGGAGGACAATCCTAATTTTATGTGTGTTCCTACCATAAACCACCATTTTATGTGTTTCTATTACTTAATCAGCTAGACCCCAATTTACTTATATAGTAATTAAGGAATGAGAAAGTTTCACCTGTTAAAAGAAAGCATAGATATGTATCTTGAGATACAAATTCCTCTAAGTTTTTCTGTAAGTGTCTATTTCTCCACTGGTATGACATTTGCTAACTAGTGTATCTACTCTATTAGTCTTAGACATTAAGAAAGGAGTGAGAAACAAGTGTGTAAAAGAAAGGGGGGAAAGAGTGAATAATAATAGAGAAAAATGTGCCTGATAGAATATGGAGTAATCATTTCTAAGTCCACACAACAACTGAAAGGGAAGAGAAACAAACAGAAGGAAAGGGGAGGGAAAGGAAAAGAAAAAAAGAAAGTTTATTCAACAACTTTCTTTACCTGCTTAAGTGCTGAGTTAATATTCTAATGCAAGAAGTAACATTATTATCTGGTTTTGGAAATTAAAGACTTTTTACCAATGTTGTTTAATATTTATATACACTAAGACAGCAGTTGAAAATATTTGAAGGAAATACAGAAAATTCTGCAAAGATGAATTAAAAATACCACAGAATGAGCAGTCTGGGGCACACAGAAGCAAGTATTCTGTACATGTGGGTTCTCACGGAGTCACACCGAAAACTGACTAAAATCAGCCCTGCTTAGCAGATTAGACCTGACAAGATCACAGTTCACAGAAAAACCCTAGTCTGCCAAGACTTTCTTGCTGAGGTTAGTGAATCCTGAGAAAAGAAACACAGAAGTAGGAACCAAAATAACCCACCCCTTGAGCAGTACCACAATGGAATAAAAGAATCTAAATCTTTTGCATTGTTCATAAACCATTAAGTGCACCATTTTTGCAACAATACCTTTCAATGTTTGGACAATGTGAAAAATCTTAATAAGCATAATATTCAGTCATGAAGGTATGTATTAATCATAAATAAGGCTGAGATTGAAAATAGAAAACAACAACATTATAATAATCCCTAAAAGAGCAACATTCTGGAACAAGACTTTTAAAGGAGTCACTGTTACTTTATGTGATGTGAGTTGCACAATAAGCTATGCTTAATGGCTCCTATTTCTTTCTCTTAAGAAAGAAAAAGTGAAGGCTATAATTAAAAACCAAACAAAAACAAACAGCAAACCACTAAAACTAAACAAAACAAACCCAACAAACAAAAACCAAAAATGCCCCACAAAACCAAAACACTTTACTGAAAGAGGTTGAAATATTTTCCAAAGGAGAAAAAATCCCAAACCTATGAATCAAACAACTGTTTAAAAATTAAGATAGTCATTAGCAATGCTATTTTTTTACTCATATATAAAAAGGAAGCAAACAAAAAAGGGATTATGCATCCTCGAGGATTGGGTATTCTGTATCCAACTATAGATACATGCTGGAGAGAAATTCAGGAGTTGCAAAACTGCCTCTATTTTTGTCAGAGCAGCATTTAAAATTCGAAGTTGACTTCTTACATCTCCTTTTTCCTCAGTTCAGTAAGAATGGCTCAATTTTCAAAGTGTTTTAACTGTACAAAACCTATGCATCAGAACTACCTCAAAGGAATTGGTTATTACCTCAAAGGAACAGCAGAGCATTTCAGTAACAGGCTACTACATTCCATTGGTATGGCCCATAAACAAATATTAGGACTATGATTGCAGTTTGGGGAAATGGATGCAGAAATGTTGAATTTGCACAGAAATACATTGACATTAATTTACCTTTTGTTTACTTCCAAAAATGTTGCAACTTGCACAATAAGGAAGCAGAGAAAGTTTCCATTTTCTTCTTCAGAAATTGAGCAGAGGAGAAACAAGCTATTTTCCCTGCCACTTTCACAGACTGTACACATTTTTTGTGTAATACCAATCATTATCTCCCAGCCTGCTGACGATACGAAAGCATCTTTCCTCCTGTCAAGTGTTTTCATTTTTCAGAATCATCATTCGATTCTATGCTCCATTTAAAAGCATTCAAAAATCAATTGCTGAATTTCCTCACAACTTTCTGCCTCTACACTGATCATACTACAATCATCTCCTTTCAATAACCCCAAGGATGCAGTTATCATGAAGTTCAAAAATATCATATTGAACGCATTCTAGTGCTTTCTACCTGATAATGCTACAGTTTGCATACCAAAAACTCACAGTGAAGTACCACAAATAATGAAGTGAGCTCTGCTGATGTACAAGAGCTGCTTGGCTTTAAATAAAAATCACCTTTAAAAATATTTAATAAAACTCTTATGAAAATTTGTTGCATACAAAGTCCAATATTTACAGACAAAACACAAAACATTAAGTCTATTTATTCCTGAAAGAGGACTTGTGAGTATATTTTCATTTTTTAACCTGATTAAAACTGTGAAGAAATCTAAACTATGACATAATTATGAATCAGCATGTTTTAAGCTTGAATATATGGCCTTATACATATGTCCTCCTTTTACATAATGTATAAAAACAAACTACATACTACAATATCTGATTGCATGTCATTTCTATGGTTCCATAGTCAGCTGTCCTATGGTGTCCAGAGGTGTCTGGAGAAAAGGAAGCTGAAGGGAGATTATTGTGCTCTACAACTACATGAAAGAAGGTTGTAGGTAGGTGGATGTTGCTGTCTTATCCCAAGTCGATGTTACAGAAAAGATATGGCCTCAAGTTGTATGAGGGGAGGCTTAGGTTGGACAATAGAAAACATTTCTTCAAGAGAAACGTTGTCAAGTATTGGAACAGGCTGCCCAGGGAAGTGGTGGAGTCATCATCCCTGGAGGTACTTAAAAGATGTGTCGATGTGGTACTGAGTGACACAGCTTAGTGATGACTTGGTATTGCTAGGTTAATGGTTGGACTTGATGACCTTAATGCTGTCTTCCAACCAAAACGATTCTATGATACTATGAGTACAATAAAGATGATAACAACAATGCATGCATGAATGAGTGCAGTCTCAGAAAAGAAGACCAAGCTTTACAGTTCTTCACAGGTGTTATTACTTCTATGCTATCATTGATATTCAACACCAATGCAATTCAGACGAAGTTAGGCATTGCTGCTGAATGCAATCTGCTGAATGGCCTTCATACTATATACATGTTTGAATTGACTTGTACTTTTATCTCATGACAGACAGAAAGCTGACAGAACCAAAAAGTCAGAACTACTTGTAATGTCTGCCCACACCCTGTTTTGAAGAAGCATTTGTAAAGAGTTTTTAGAAGTTTGATGAAGCTTTAATCTTTAAAAGTTCAAACACTACGGATTGATGCACAATCCGTTATGTCCATAGGTTGTTTGCAACCAGAGGTATTCTTGAAAAAGGACAATGAGAGTTTCAGTACAGATCAGGAGATAAATTTAATACACCTTAGATGCTTTTTCAGTGTAATATCAGTCCTCCTTGTTTCTTGTAGTCACCTAAGATTTATGTGGATTTAGTCATGCAATAATTTAATCTATAAGGAGACTTCAACATAACACAAAGTATAAGCCCATAGAAGAAAGATCCAAATTTCAGAAGATCTGCAGAACTACATTAGCTTGGCATTATGCCTGGGTTTCTCATCAATACAAGCTGCTCAAGAGAAATGCTGCTGCAACCCTGTTACCATCACTCAAATTACTCATTCTTAATTAATACCCATTAACCCTTTTAGAACTCTATAAATGTACTCCCAACATAAAGCAGCAATGAATAGATGAGATGATTGTTCAATATCACAACATTCTTGAATGATTGGTACAGGGATGAGTAGGAAACTGATTAGCTGTACAATGCCACTTGCTCTTTTACTTTGTGTTGTTCTTCACCTGATGGCAACAGTTTCCTAAAAAACACTGGGACACTGACGCTTTCAGTCTGTGGAAGGTCACAGGCCTATCAATACAACATCTTTCACAGATGCAACATATGATACACAGTATAAGGAAAGCCTACCACAGAGCACCCATTAGGACAAGAGAGACTGACTCTTATGATTTAGCCTTAATATTCGCTCTGGCTGATATTGTTCTTTCCTTAAACAGTATAAACATTGCTTTGTTTGGAGGTGCAGTTCAGCTCAGTCTGAACTGCGTGAAGGTTGGGAAGCTTTCAGGTGGAAAGTATTCAGGGTAGGCAGACATGTTTTCAGACAGAGATAAAAAAATACATTTCTGAGCTACATCAAAGAAAAGCTGGAGAGCCCTCAAGGAGCTTCTCACAGTGCTTCCAGTATTTTGTCCTTTCATAGGATGAGAACATAAAAGAAGAACAAATTATGTTCATGAACTAGTGACCAAATAAAATGAGAAAACATGAGGGGAAAAGTGCTGGGAAGTTATTTTGGCAGCAATCTGACTCCTTCAGAGATCTCTTCTGTGCTGCACTGAATCTAAAATTTGTTGATTCATTGTGAGATTTAATTATGTGCACCAGTATTTTATGCAGATTTTAGAGATCTTGAGGGGATGTAAACCGCCAATTCTGAAAGCAATTCTAATTAATTAAAAATCCTTTTGTTTCTATGTTCTTATTGCATTTTCATTCTAAGGCTTCCTGATTTATATTTAAAAGCCATTAATCGTAAGAAATGTTGATGAGGATTTTCAACACAAGACTGTCAAGTTTAGGTGCTGTAGCCTCCCTTTGGACACCCAAATACCTAGCTTTATTTTTTAAAATGCTGAGCATCAAGGAGTTTCCAATTGCTGCCTAAAAAACTGGCTTACTAAAGGTCTGATTAATCCTGTAACCTGTTCACAGCATCAGGTAGCAGATGCTGTGGAAAGCATGAGTGAAGCACAACACAGGCTTGATTGTAGGACATAATGCAAGGTAAAGTTAATTATTGATTAATATAAAAGCATATTTCTAAAGACAAGGTATGATTGTGTTGATGTATTACAATGATTAATGACTGCTTTCCAGAGAGCATTTACTGTGCTTATAAATCTGTGTTTATCTAAGAATAAATTAAAAAAAAAAAATCATATAAGGACAATAATCAGGAAATTGAGTTAGCAGTTGACTCTCATTTATTAAAAGAAAATTTGTGTAACTGATTAATCTGAGAGCAATTACAGAGCTGGCAAGGCCATCAAATAAAACAAAACAAAATCATCCTAAAAATGGCATATTTGTAACTGGTTTGTATTCATTTTTCCAGCATGCTTATTTGCAAATTAATATCCAAAATTGCTGCTTGATTTTCTGGTATATGAAGGAAACAACATTATGCATGTGCAAAAATGTATGCTCTGAGCAGACCCTACTATCAGACCAAGCTGTCTGTGATTAATGCTGAGACTGCTTCAGCCACACTAGTTAAACAGATTTGAATTCCAGCTTTGCTTTATAAGCAGTCAGAAGATGACCTCAGACAATATTCTGCATCAAACTCCATTTTAGAAATCTTCTGCATTTTTATTCTGTGATCTTCAGAGGTGTCATGGAGGATTTGGGGGGTGATTGTCTTCTTCCAGAAGTTACAGTGATGACCAGATGTCATCAGAGTGAATCCTTGTGAGGAGTAAGCCCATTGCATTGCTTGCAATTGAATTCACAACAGTACTGTCATCTACATGTGGGAGGCTGGAGAGAAAAACTTACCTGTAATACTATATAAAATATTTGATGGGCAGCACCTGGCCTGCAACATCTCAGATATGAATCTACCCAGAAATACAGGGCTTGGAGCAGCATGTGAGAAGGGATTCATTACATTCATTAAATTTATTAAAAGGACTTTTGCCACTCAGCATTCTGTGGCTTTGAAAGCATAATGTTCCAGCTTCACATAACCTTAGCACAGCTGCACATCATCCTTTCTGTTCTTGTGAAGGGGGAAAAAAGTTCTGACCTGCTAAACAATTATGAAACAGAAGTGTCTTAACTGCACAGCAAATTCAGTATTGATAATTAACAGTATCTAGCAACTAACCATACTCACTCCCCATACAACAGAAAGTCTTCTATCCATATTTTGTGACCATGTTATCTTGGTCCCTACATTTTGCATAATTCCTTGCACTTCTGAAACTAAATACAGAACACCACTTCCTTGATGCATGCATGAGGTTAGTGTGCCTTAAATCACTAAAGTGGAAGGCAAAGCAAGCATAAATCATATCCAGGTCTCTCTATATCCTCCTAATAGACATCAGAACTCACATCCAAAAATGCTGTAAAAGCCAACAGGATCCTCAACAGGATTTTCCTTTGCAACATCAGCACAGAATTGTTGCCATACATTAATCTAGACACAGGCAATTTACAATTGAGAGTGTTTTGCAACACTGTGAGCAGTAAGTGTATATTTCACAGGCACTCCTAGGATTTTAACGTTTTCCCTGACAGAGACTTCCCAGGAGATATTTACTACGTAAGACAACCTTAATTTAAGAATTCAGTTTTGTCAATCAACATTTCAAATAAACAGTGGGCAAGGCAGTGAGAGGAGAGGTAGTCTATCCTCCAAAAGAATCAGTGCTAGAATCTCCTTGCCATAAGTATCAAAGAAATTAAGGCTGACATCTCGGAACAAAGGAAGAGGGAGAGGGATGATTTAACCATTATTTTGCAAACATGACAGATGCTTAACTCAACATAGACAATGACACCCAACGCATTTATACTCAGTGAGACAAAGGAAGACTGGCAAAGCCTGAAGATGCTGAATTGTATTCTGGATGATTCATTCACTGACATCTTATTCATTATTAATTAAAAAAAAAAAAAAAAAAAAAAAAAAAAAGGAATTCTGCAGCAGTGCCAGCCCATAAAACTTTAAGTCTTCCAGAATTCAATTCACTGAGGTTAAAGAGACTTGCTGCGATGTAGCCAAGCTTTGATTCAGCACTGTTGTGCTGTTTCTGAACTGGTTTTCAGAATCCCAAAATTCAAGGGGAAAACATTATGTAAGTTTACCTGTGAACACAAAACTAATTTTTGCTTACAGTTTCTGGCAATTCCAAGACCAGCTGTGCATCGTGCACTACAGCTCTTCACATTTTGTGAACAGTTTGTGGTAGCATCTATAATAATGTGCATAAAGTCTTTTAAAAGGGAAAAAAAAATGAAGTCACACTTCCTTCATACCTCATTTACTGTAATAGCAAATGTGTCTGATAACAATTACAATTGGTTCCATATTTTGTCAGGGGGGTTAAATTTTAATTAATTTTTTAAAAATAACATTCTTTTATTTGTTCATTTGAACTCTCTCTTTGGATGCATTTAGTGACATTGAATTTTAGCAGCTGACAAACTCTTGCAAAAAAGACCACAGAATCACAAAGGTTGGAAGAGACCTCAGAGATCATCAAGTCCAACCTGTCACCACAGACCTCATGACTAGACCATGGCACCAAGTGCCATGTCCAATCCCCTCTTGAACACCCCCAGGGATGGTGACTCCACCACCTCCCTGGGCAGCACATTCCAATGGCGAACGACTCTCTCAGTGAAGAATTTTCTCCTCACCTCAAGCCCAAACTTCCCCTGGTGCAGCTTGAGACTGTGTCCTCTTGTTCTGGTGCTGGTTGCTTGAGAGAAGAGACCAACTCCCTCCTGGCTACAACTGCCCTTCAGGTAGTTGTAGAGAGCAATGAGGTCTCCCTTGAGCCTCCTCTTCTCCAGGCTAAACAATCCCAGCTCCCTCAGCCTCTCCTCATAGGGCTTATGCTCAAGGCCTCTCCCCAGCCTTGTTGCCCTTCTCTGGACACATTCGACAGCCTCAATGTCCTTCTTAAACTGAGGGGCCCAGAACTGGACACAGTACTCAAGGTGTGACCTAATCGGCGCCTAACCAGAGTACAGGGGCATAATGACTTCCCTGCTCCTGCTGGCCACACTATTCTTGATGCAGGCCAGGATGCCATTGGCCTTCTTGGCCACCTGGGCACACTGCTGGCTCATGTTTAGGCAGGTGTCAATCAGCACCCCCAGGTCCCTTTCTGTTTGGCAGCTCTCCAGCCACTCCAACTGCAGCCTATATCTCTGCATGGGGTGGCCAAAGTGCAGCACCTGGCACTTGGATTTGTTGAATGCCATCCTGTTAGACTCTGTCCATCTGTCCAGTTGGTCGAGGTCCCTCTGCAGAGCCCTTCTGCCCTCTACCAGATTAACACATCAGGTGTTATGAAATTATATGCAATTCTGAGGAACACATTAAGATCATCGATTAAACAATTTTTATATTAAATACATCAGTTATCATAATAAAGACTTAATGCTTTATGTTATTTATTGTCACTCTTTTTGAAACACTCCATAAGTGTTTGAGCATGTACTTTCAGATCTTCTCCAAGAAAGATATAAATAGGTCCATTATTGAAGCAAACTAAGTTAGATGTAGCTTGCAAACAAGACTCTCATAAGAAGTTTTGCAAAGGAACATGAAGAACTTAAGACTACTGAATAATAGCTGCTTAATTGTAAAACAATTAATTTCTCTGATTTTCTTCTGAAGAGTCAGCCTGAATATTGCATTTGAGTATGTGTTTTTGTATGCCAGAATCTACTAAGCAAATTCTATCAGGTTTCCATAGATGAAAGAGATTGAGATGAAACAGCTTTTCTCACACAATTTGATCTCTTTGATTACACATACAGACCCTTCAGTCACTCCAAAACCCCTCCAGTCTTTTACTACAGCTTTCAAGCTGTGACAATTTAGATAAGTGAAATGTTAAATTGCTCATTATAAGTCCATGTCTACACCATAGGAACTGATGGCAGCATTGCCATAGACTTCAATGGGAGTTGGATTACAGCTCAAAACATATATGAATGTATGTATATCACATATACATTAATCAAAAAAAGAATAAAATTCAGAGACTTTCAAAATTTCTTCAAATCAGTTTATACTGAATCATCCTTACTATAATTCAGGAAGAGGTATCAGTCATTTTTGTAGAACACTACAGAAATGCAGCTTCTCTCATTCTGCCATTTTCATCCAGATCTCCTGCTATGACTTATGTGACAATCGTCACAGAGCAAAAAGCCAAACAAAATGGAAGTGTAGGGGACAAGCAACTTTCAGTGTTGTCTTCTGAGACAGGCAAAATATTTATCTGTGAGAAACTGATCCTACTAAGAAGTTGCAACCATAACACACATAATTTAAAGCTTCATCTTATAATAAATCACACAGGCAGAGAGCTTTGCTAACTTAGTGTTCAAAATAATAGTCCTGTGTAATTGGAAAAATGCATATTCCAAGGGTGTATACATTTCATTCTCTTACAACCAAAGAGGCAAAGTGTAACTATCCTCACAAAATCAAAATTCTTGTTTCACTTGTCTCAGCAACAAGAAACTGATAATAAATCTCCCTGTGACAAAGAATACCAGTAGTATGAAATATGCTTATAAAAATTCAGATACAAGATTGCCTTCTATCTTAATTCACTTTAAAGGACAAATAAAAACATGTCAATCTACCCACTAAGCATGGTGTCTCTTATGCAGAGAGCCAAAGCAGTCCAACGCTTTAGCAACCCTCCTACAAGTCAAGCTAACAATTTTTGGGATTCATTAAATTGAAAGCCCCTTTGAAAAGGCAGGAAACAAATACTGTACCAGTGAAACTGGATTATGGCTCCTTTTGTCAGCATTCTCATAGGGCATGGAACAGTGTGGACAAGATACAATGCAACAGATCTTTATCTGTGTCATTGAGAAAGTAAGAAAATTGATGACTCTCTTCCTTGAAAGTCCTGGCCTGAACAGAAAGGAGAAAGGTGCTCAGTAAGTTCCCTACATGAGCAAGGCTTAGATATCGGACTTTCAGCTCTTTCCTAGATACACAGCAGTGAAGATAGGAACTTTATAAATAGGTGCATTTTTTCCATACAAAAGAGTTTGTGTTTTAAACTTCACTTTGTTGCTCCATATCTGCTGTATTGATAGGGGTGTCACGGTAAAAAAGGCTACCATTTTCTAGGTGACTGCCTCTTGCCCTTCATTAACATAACTTTGTAATCTTTTCTTCAAAACTACTTTTGGTCACACCACAGGGTATTTGGAAGGCCAGGTATTAGTATTTTGGGAAAAGATTTTTCCTTTTTGTGAATGTTAACTTTTTCACATCTACAGTGTCTAGGTAAGACATTCAGGAAGGCAGTTTACTATGTTCAGCAGAACATCCCTATTTAACACTTCCCTGGCAAAGGCCAAGGCTCAGGTACTATATCATCCTTAGATAATACCTTAGATACAATTCTTTCTAGATGATAAAAATGTGAGCTACATCAAAATATCATGCCTGGAGTGCTGAAAATTGCAGCCACGTCTTACCATCAGTTTGATGAACGGTGCATTACTTCACAGAAAGTGCATGCCAGCTGAGGTCTTAATACCTTCATTTGCTGTACTTAGGAGTATTCTCATTTAGAGCTCATTTGTTCAAACACACATAATGGAGGGTTCTTTTAGGGATACATGACAATGATTAAATGGCCACTTTAAAAGTTGGCTTTCTTTTAAAACGTATAGCCTTAATAAATCAAACATCAGCTGTTTCTTTACAATTATATTTTTCTAACCCCCATATTAATAGTGCAGAACTAACCCCCATGTTATAGTGCAGCACTCCACTCACTATACAGAATAGATCTCACATAGATCATATAAAATAGTGTTGCAAACTCATGTACATCATTGGCATCAGAGGTCAGTGAATCAGCATCAAGACATAAGCCTTTGAATCCAACGTTGCAATTGTCCCACGGGTGTTTGAAAATTACATTCAGACTATCTTCTCAAATAACACTATTCTTGCCTGTGCCACCTTGATTAGCCAGAAGAAATTGTGGTTGAACAATCATGATTATAAATGCAGGTCCTTTTTTTTATATTTAAATATTGTATTACTATACAGTTTAGCTTATTTTGTTCAGCTGGAAGGAGACTAAAATAAAAGCACATGCTGCACTTAAAGTTTCAATCACTTGCCTGCAAAATATTTAATTTCTTGGATGAAATATGGCAAATAACTTGGGTTAAGTGTCAAGCTTTTAATAGGGCAAATTACTTGGATTAAGTGTCAAGCTTTTAAGACCATGGATAGGCAAGGTTTGGTACTTAGTTTTCAACTACTATTTCCATTTTGCTTATGACCTTGAGCTTTAGTGTTGGTAAGAACCAGTCTTATGGGATTTCAGATACCAGACCAGAAGTCAATAGTAATGTCAATTTGATTTCTGGAAAAATAATCAGGTATTATCAAATTAATTGTAAATATATTTAAAATTTAGACCTCCACTAATCTGTCTGGACCAGACCGGCCTAAACCGGACCAGACCAGCCTAAACCGGACCAGACCGGTTTAAACCGGACCAGACCAGCCTAAACCGGACCAGACCGGTTTAAACCAGACCAGACCTCTTTAAAACGGACAAGACCGGATTAAACCGGACCAGACCGGCCTAAACTGGACCAGACCAGATTAAATCGGACCAGACCGGCCTAAACCAGACCAGACCGGCCTAAACCGGACCAGACCAGATTAAACCGGACCAGACCGGCCTAAACCGGACCAGACCGGCCTAAACCGGACCAGACCAGATTAAACCGGACCAGACCGGTTTAAACCGGACCAGGCCGGATTAAACCGGACCAGGCCGGCCTAAACCGGACCAGACCGCTTTAAACCTGACCAGACCAGTTTAAACTGGACCAGACCGGTTTAAACCAGAACAGACCAGCCTAAACCGGACCATACCGGCCTAAACAGGACCAGACCGGATTAAACCGGACCAGACCGGATTGAACCGGACCAGACCGGCCAAAACCGGAATAGACCGGCCTAAATCGGACCAGGCCGGATTAAACCTGACCACACCAGTTTAAACCGGACGAGACCGGATTAAACCGGACCAGACCGGCCTAAACCGGACCAGACCAGATTAAACCGGACCAGACCAGATTAAACCGGACCAGACCGGCCTAAAACGGACCAGACCGGCCTAAACCGGACCAGACCGGCCTAAACCGGACCAGACCGGCCTAAACCGGACCAGATCGGCCTAAACCAGACCAGACCAGTTTAAACCGGACCATACCGGCCTAAACCAGACCAGACCGGCCTAACCCAGACCAGACCGGCCTAAACCGGATCAGACCGGATTAAACCGGACCAGACCGGCCTAAACCGGACCAGACCGGCCTAAACCGGACCAGACTGGATTAAACCGGACCAGACCGGCCTAAACCGGACCAGACCACTTTAAACCGGACAAGACCGGATTAAACGGGACCAGACCGACCTAAACCGGACCAGACCAGATTAAACCGGACCAGACCGGCCTAAACCGGACCAGACCGGTTTAAACCGGACCAGACCAGATTAAACCAGACCAGACCGGCCTAAACTGGACCAGATCAGCCTAAACCGGACCAGACCGGTTTAAACCGGACCAGACTGGCCTAAACCGGACCAGCCCGGCCTAAACCGGACCAGACCGGTTTTATCCGGACCCGACCGGCCTAAACCGGACCAGACCGGCCTAAACCGGACCAGACCGGCCTAAACCGGACCAGACTGGCCTAAACTGGACCAGACCGGATTAAACCGGACCAGACCGGCCTAAACCAGTCCAGACCGGTTTAAACTGGACCAGACCGGCCTAAACCGGACCAGACCGGCCTAAACTGCACCAGACCGGTTTAAACCGGACCAGACCAGTTTAAACCAAACCAGACCGGCCTAAACCGGACCAGACCGGCCTAAACCGGACCAGACCGGATTAAACCGGACCAGACCGCTTTAAACCTGACCAGACCGGCCTAAACTGGACCAGTCCGGATTAAACCGGACCAGACTGGCCTAAACCGAACCAGACCGGCCTAAACTGGACCAGACCGGATTAAACCGGACCAGACCGGCCTAAACCAGTCCAGACCGGTTTAAACCGGACCAGACTGGCCTAAACTGGACCAGACCGGCCTAAACCGGACCAGACCGGCCTAAACTGCACCAGACCAGCCTAAACCGGACCAGACCAGTTTAAACCAAACCAGACCGGATTAAACCGGACCAGACCGGCCTAAACCGGACCAGACCGGATTAAACCGGACCAGACTGGCCTAAACCGGACCAGACCGCTTTAAACCTGACCAGACCGGCCTAAACTGGACCAGTCCGGATTAAACCGGACCAGACTGGCCTAAACCGGACCAGACCGGCCTAAACCGGACCAGACTGGCCTAAACCGGACCAGACCGGATTAAACCGGACCAGACCGGCCTAAACCGGACCAGACCGGCCTAAACCGGACCAGGCCGGCCTAAACCGGACCAGGCCGGATTAAATGGGACCAGACAGCCCTAAACCGGACCAGACTGGATTAAACCGGACCAGACCGGCCTAAACCGGACCAGACCGGCCTGAACTGGACCAGACCGGCCTAAACCGGACCAGACTGGCCTAAACCGGACCAGACCGGCCTAAACCGGACCAGACCCGTTTAAACAGGACCAGACCGGCTTAAACCGGAACAAACCGGCCTAAACCGGAACAGACCGGCCTAAACCGGACCAGGCCGGATTAAACCGGACCAGGCCGGATTAAACCGGACCAGACCGGCCTAAACTGGACCAGACCGGCATAAACCGGACAAGACCGGATTAAACCGGACCATACCGACCTAAACCGGACCAGACCGGATTAAACCGGACCAGACCGGATTAAACCGGACCAGACCGGATTAAACCAGACCAGACCGGCCTAAACCGGACCAGACCGGCCTAAACCGGACCAGACCGGCCTAAACCGGACCAGACCGGCCTAAACCGGACCAGACCACTTTAAACTGGACAAGACCAGATTAAACCGGACCATACCGGCCTAAACCGGACCAGACCGGCCCAAACCGGACCAGACCGGCCCAAACCGGACCAGACCGGCCCAAACCGGACCAGACCGGCCCAAACCGGACCAGACCGCCCTAAACCGGACCAGACCACTTTAAACCGGACAAGACCGGATTAAACCGGACCAGACTGGCCTAAACTGGACCAGACAGGCCTAAACCGGACCAGACAGGCCTAAACCGGACCAGACTGGATTAAACCGGAACAGACCGGCCTAAACCGGACCAGACCGGCCTAAACCGGACCAGACCCGTTTAAACCGGACCAGACCGGCCTAAACCGGAACAGACCGGCCTAAACCGGACCAGACCGGCCTAAACTGGACCAGACCGGCCTAAACCGGACCAGACCGGCCTAAACCGGACCAGACCGGCATAAACCGGACCAGACCAGATTAAACTGGACCAGACTGGCCTAAACCGGACCAGACCGGCCCAAACCGGACCAGACCGGCCCAAACCGGACCAGACCGGCCCAAACCGGACCAGACTGCTTTAAACCGGACCAGACCGGCCCAAACCGGACCAGCTTAGGGAAAACTACTCAGATACTGCTTTCAGTGACAGAAAGTTAGTTTGGTTGTTTGGTTTTTTTCCCCCTTTAGGCCAGAACCAACTCTTACCGTTTCTAAAACAAAAATTACTACTTCCTCTCAGTCAAAATATCCCCAGAGCCAGAAAGCGTGTGATACCTCTTCTAGATACTAATTCAAATTATCTTCAGAATATACTACTTCAGACATAGTTCCTTAAGTTGTTTGGGTTTTTTTTTAATAACTAAATCAATAAGTAGGTGTGAAAATCTGATTTATTTTTTTTTCTACTCTTGCCTCATATGGAGCTAAATGCTGTTTACAGGTCAAGCAGCATTTGATTAGACTAGTAATTCTAGTCAGTGAATGAAGCAATAGCCAGGAGTAGGAATTATTATTCCTTTTTGTTTCATATCTAGAAAGTAATGGTAGGGCATGTTTTGGAATTAATTTAAAGAAAATAACTAAAATAGCCATCAAATGAAAACATGCAGAAAAACTGACTTTAGGTATTCCACAGAAGATACCACCATTCTCAACAGTGACCTCGTGTGAGATATACTTTAACTTTCTTTCATGGGTTTAGATTTCAATTCTAAACTCCAATGCAACGCCTTCTAGTAATACCATCTAGTCATGCTTGGCGTCCCTGTGACGTTTCACGCCGCTCAGACCTGGTGTAGTTTTCACCATATAATATTATCGCCCTCTAGTGGCTACAAGGTTTCATGCTGCAACAAAGCCAAGGGCCAACCCTAAGCTTGTGAACTGTGGGAGTGACGAGCTACATGCGAAAGCACTGATGTCACTGTCTTTCATAGAATGGTTCGGGCTGGAAGGGACCTCCGAAGGTCATCTAATTCAACTCTCCCTGCAGTAAGCAAGAGCATCCTTAGCCAAATCAGGCTGCCCACAGCCCTGTTGTGCCTCACTTTGAATATCTCCAGGGATGCAGCCTGAACCACCACCCTAGGCAGCCTGTTCCAGCAATCCACCACCCTTATAGTGGTGGAACACTTTAAGTCACTTTGTAAAACTGTGTGTTTATACTCCACAAAAGCAAAAATGCTTTAAATACAAACACAGTAGATAAGCAGTTAATGGTAGTAAACGGCTGACTTGTAACAACTCTGGCCTCTCTACTTAGATGTACTCAAAACCAAACATGGGACCAATCCTACTTGGAAACCACAGGGGATAATAAGTGGTAAATCCACTGTAGAATCTTATTAATACAGAAATCATCAGGCCTCTATTCCTTTATCTCTAGTCACATAGGCTAAATAATGTAAAACGTTATCTTGTAAAACAGCCTAAATCTGGAAATAACTCAATTTCCACAACAATATTTACACCTTTAAAGGTTATACTGCAGGCAGCATAAGTCTGACTGTAACTAAAATTTGTCCTCTTGTGCAAGCTTAAGAAGTGAAGCAGAATGTCTTCAGCTGATTAGAGGGAGAATAAGAAGTCCTGGAACATCCCATGGGATTGATGACTATGAACTTTATTCTCCCAAGAACGGTAATTTTCCTTCATATTCCCCAGAAGACAAAAAGATACATCTGTGATTGTTTCCATTAGGTTTGTCAAAACAGTTTTGCATCAATTCACACTTCTTGTTACTGCAAACTGTGAAAGCAGGCTCTGCAATCACCCAGGGGTTTTCATATTATTGTCATTTTCTACAAGGAAACATGTTTCTGTTTAGAAGTGCCAGCCTGCAGCACTGTGCCTCCTGCATTCTTCTTGCAGACTTCTTTTACAGCCTTTCACCCCACTGCTGGTTTTTTATTGCTGTTGCTTTCTGGCATCATCTGTCTTTATGTAAATGTGCTCACTGCTACTTTGATATTTAGGATTGTGCCTTCATCAGTGGCAAATATGGACACAAAAACCTAAATTCTAGAAAAGAAAAACTTTCAGAAAAAAGGCTCTATACCTTTGTTGCATACACAACAACACTTCTACTTGTCAAGAAGTTTGTTATATATATATATGAGGAAGGTCTTGACTCCACAAGTACCTTTCATTATATCCTAATGCTATCATCCTACATATGTAAGGAACTTATTTGTTACTGTTTAGCGAGGGTTCCTTGAGAAATCTGGGAAAGAAGCTTTATGAAGTTTCCATTATATCTGCCAACTTCCATATGAACTTTTATATTAAGTGAACTGGAATCACTTATTTAAAATAACAATTTAACAGCTCAAATGAACACTAGGAAAAATACAGTCTCAAGAAACAGAACATGACATACACTAATATTAGCTTTTTCCTTATGTTTGTATGAAAGTATCTCATGAGACATGCTGGGTTTACTGTTTAAATAAAACAGAATATTACAGCTTTCTTTTAATGTTTTCTGACATATCTGCTATATATTCAAAGGTCAGGTTTGGGGTTGTTTTTTTTTTGTTTTGTTGTAGGTTTTTGTTTTCGGGGGGATTGTTTGGGGGGGTTGTTATTGTTTTTTGGGGCGTTGGTTTGTGGGTTTGGGTGGGTTGGGTTTTTTTGGTGTCATAAGTCTTCAGAGATAAGCCTTAGACATTATTTTTTAAGCCTGTCAAACAATTTTGTTGCTTCTGTGAAAGAAATACCCATTATTTTGCAGCTCAGAGTTTTACTGGTTATATCTCAGTCCGCTGGAGCACATAACCTGACCATAGTCCAGCTACAAACCAGGATAAGATATAAACACATGCTTTAGTTTCCTACAGCAGAAAATCCAGGCATGTGGAAAAGCATCAAATAAAAGCATCAAATCTCTGCACACCACCCTGAAGTTCTTCCATTCCAGGTTTGTCAGGGTATAAAGGCTGAGCATTACTGTGCCAGCTGTACTTGTCCTTACATGTAGACACAGACATTTTCCTCAAACTCCTTAAAGCAAAGTCAGAGAAATCAATACTGGTATGAACTACATTTAGAACAATTAAAAACCGAATCAGCAATGGATGCAACATAAATTCCTTAATTGCATGTGTATGCTGCATAGGTTTAAACTTCTGCCTCGATTACAGGCAAAAGTTCCAAAATCAGTTTAATTAAAAGATGGATGTTTTGGAAAATTGCAGAATACTCCTCACCTTGAAATGTTGAATGTCTTTTTGTGTAGTTTCTGGTTTAAAGTTATTTTGAAATTAATTTAGTTCAACAAATACTTTTGGTAAAGCAACTGATACAGCATCTTATTTCTTGTAGATGATCAGGCAGCATACTTAACTGCCAGGATGAAAGTATACTACTAAGTATTATACCTTCTAAACCAAATTCTTTAAAGGCAGTAAAAATGCCTATTCATAGCAACAGAAAAAAATAAACTAATTTTCTCTTTACATATTCATGTGTGTATGTGAATAGAGAGACATGAAAAATACTGGAGTGGCTTAGAGGCAAGTGTGAAGGGACTTTGTTACATTCGACTGTCAGTTTAGCACTTCCAAGGTTAAAGATTTTTCATGCATCATTTTCAAACAATTTCTAAGGACTTGAGAATTGTGCACAGCCTTGGTTGTATTTGAAGTATTCTGTGTATTAAAGATGCACTTAACTTAGACATGTGCCAGTGCTAGGAGAACAAAACATTCAGTTGAAGGTTCAATGTGGATGATTATCAGATTTTCACAACAGCAAAACTGCGAGGCTGATTAAGCTGCTACAGCCATTTTAAGATGATGCAAGTCCACTAATTTACTCTGAAGTCAATGGAAGTGTATTCAGGCATCTTGCAGTGGAAAAGATGAACACTGTTGCAGGAATGCCATATTGCTGTTTCAGACTTGTCCTATTATATCAAATCCATTAATTCAAAACAATTAATAAAAACATTTTCATTTTTTTCACTCCTACCAAGTATGATAATTAATTTTATTTGACTGTATCTAACAGAGCCTGTGACATGGCATGTGGCTATAAATGGCAATGAACCATGTCTACAGAGATTCATTCTTTCTGAAGTCCAGAAAATACATTCAAAGCTTGACAAATAAGATTATGATGATAATAAACAATTTATCAAATTGAAATGCAGTCACCTCTAGGTTGAACTGCAATATTAATATTTTCTCCTGTAAATGCATCATTGTGCTCCTTAGAGATTAGCATTATCTCTTTGGAGCTCAGCTACGAAATTGCTTCAAGATTACTTTTAACAGCTGAAAGAATTTATCATGATTTATGGCAACTTAAAATAAAGTTGAATGTGAGTCTGCACTGGAGATAAAGCAGATTTTCAGCACAGCATGATACAGCACTAAGAATGTAACTTGGCATCTGGAAGACAAAGTTCTATCAGTCAGTTACAATGTTAACACTGAGAAAGCTGCAGACCAGTGTCATCAGGTCTCATGAAAGCCCCTTTTTAACCTGGTTAGATGAACTTCTAAATTACATTGTCTCCTCTTCAAAATGTGATTATGATCTCTCTGTTTAGAGACTCTAGCCACATTTTCCTTTGCAATATTTCTTACATTTTTAAAATTTATTTAAAAAAAAATAAAGTTATGTCCATTGCATGCAGCTTTTTGCCTTCTTGTGGTTCTGTAGAGAATCAAGAACAGAAGTTTCATTGTTCCATTTCTTGATATTTAACCCCCCCCATGACTTTCTTCCAGGAGTACCATAAGCATACAGCTTTACTTCAAGCATATTATTTGACAAAGAGAGATGTACCTCACCAGACACAATGCTTGATAATCTAAAGGACTTTATATTACATACCAAAAAGTGGAAAAGGAAAAGTAAATCTTGATAATTTTTTCTTTGAAAAACAAACACACACACACCCCCCTTAGCTTTTAGAAGCACTGCTGTTACAGTAGATGTCTAGATTGTTCTCTAAGACCTAAATGCAGTTGAACAAAGCTAGCAACTGAAATACTTGTGCACTCTGCTCGTTGTGACTTATGAACACTCACCCTTACACTGACACTGAAACACGGAAGAACAAATTATGTGGAGAAGAGCCTCATCACTTTCTCCAAGTAGACATCACTTGTCACATCCTTTTTGCCCCAGGAGTCCCATAACTCAAGTTTTAAAATAATTCTAATATAGGATTTAGAATTAGAGAGACTTTTTTTATTGCCTCACTGCTATGAGCTATCATCTGTTGAAAAAGCTAAATTACTAGCACAACGCAATGAAGCCATTTAAGAGATGTGCCTCCAAGGCACAATCAGAGTTAGTGCTAGCTGCTGTACAGAATAACTGAGATGACATGCTCCACCCCATAAAGGGCACTATCTTAATTTCTTTTTTCTCCACTAACAAAGTTTTGCTATGAGTTACTAATAAACATATGCAATAAATTATGCTCTTCCTATGCCCAGAACACTAATAAATATTTTGCACATTTTAATGCATTCTTCATATAGCAATTTCCCACAAACTAATACATCAATACAAGCAAAATGCACTGCACATACTGACACACCCCTGAATATTGAGTAAAAAATTAAATAAAAATAAAAATATTCAACTCATCTCTCCCTTTAGGATAAACTAGGTAATTGCCAAGTTTTGTTCTAGATTTTATCTGGATCAGATTAATTTGATCTAAAAATAGCATTCCAGCTATTGCAGGCATTCCCTCAAGTTCATAAAATTAGAATAATAATATCAATACCAGATATACTAAAAAATGAACATAGAAACAGAACATTGAAAGGATTTAGGCTGCTTGAGTTCTGGTTATAAATTCTACAAATGTAATTTCAACTGCTGACTTCACAGCAGTGTTAACTGTGGCAGATATTCCTCTATAGAAATAGTTAGTTTTCATTCAGCTTTAGCAGGAACATTGTGCTGTAATTTTTTAGCACTTTGCAGCTTTGAAAGATGACAGAAATGAAATACAGAGGCAATTATTTTAGTTTCTACTAGAACAGCAGCACGTTTTACATGCAATTTAAAAATTCCAGTCTAATACATCCAGAAGTTTCTTCTCAATTCTTTTCATACTGCCAAGGCTAACAGCACACTTCTAAATAATGGCTTTGTGTGTGTGTGTGTATGTGTGTGTGCAAGCAGTATAGTCTGCCTACTCTGCTGAAGAAGCTGCCTACTAATGTGTCAGTTTGCATCTCCTTCATATAAGCTCTAAATTTCCTATTTCACTGCCATTCTCTTCTTTTCCATTCTAACATTAAGTTTCACTATACAGCAAGGTGGAAGAGTTATTTGTTGGGCAGAAAACATGCACTTCAGGTGCTTAGTGTGGGTTCCCTCCACCAGCTTTCTCTGTTCCCAGGAGGGAATTCCCTTCTTTATGTCTCTAAAAGGATAATACAGAGAAGAAATGATAGTAAAGAGACTAACATATAGGTTTAAGATACTATGAAGGGCTCAGATAACCCAGTCCAATAACAGATCAGGCAAAAGTTAGCTCAACTATAATATCCTGCGCAAGGGACTATATAGCCCCACTTTCTCCACAAAAGCTGTCTGCAAAGGTCCAGGTATCTATTTCAGTCTTCTCTTGCAGTGCTTTTCAACTTTTATGCTATGTAATTTGCACAGGCAATTGGTGCTAAAATGTTGTGTAGGATTGCATCCCAGCAACAAGATCTTCCAACCCTTTAATCTTAAAACATTATCTGAGCAAAAAGCATTTGAAGAAAGCAGAATAGTCATATTTATGCTGATAGGAACAATATCAACTATTATGAAGCCCACTTACACAGGGAAAAAAAAAAAAAAGCAATAGTTTTCGTTTAGTAGCTTAGCCTTCTGGAAGTTGCTTTGCACAGCAACTGAATGAAGCCTACATTTGAGAACTATAGGAGTAATGCTTCACATTTCTTGCAAGGAACCAATTTAAGTGATAATATTGTCCACTGACACAATGAAAAAGAAAGTACAGCAAAGAGACTATGCATACAAGACAGGAAAATTCAGCTCCAACTTAAAATCCTGCTTGCTCTTGAATGGTTCAGGAAGAATGAACATCCTTTACTCTTGCTGAGTTTTCTTAGGGATCACATAAGTATTAAACAACATGAAGACTTTTTTTTTAACTGATAAATAAAAGCTGCAGAGATCAATGAGACAATAAAAATAATTAACAAAAAGCTACCAAAAAATCTTGCCAATGTTTCATCATCATTCAGACTTTCAGTTTCTTGTTGACTTTTTTATTCCTTGTCTTTTCTCTGACTTCTAAAATGACTGATTAAAAAAAAAACCCCACAAAATCAATTTGTTCACTCCAAGTCATAGCCCCATGACTGAAAGAAAATGTTATTTACAAAGAGCGTGTTTTGTTCAAAGCACTAATACAATTGATGTTATGTCACAGCATTGTTTCTGCTGAACTCTTAAGAAACTAATATCCCCATGATAGTATCAAAACTAGCATCTATGTTCCTTTTCCTTACTTTGAACTATGGATTGTTATTCAAGCTGCTACAAAACCATAAGCATTAAAGAGATGTTAGGTGTCATGAAGCATTAGCCACTAAGCATTTTGCTGTAGAAATAGCTTCCATTTCCTGAATTTTAGCCAAAGTAATCTACCATTCAGTTGTCCATCTGAAACAGTCTCTCTAAGATCATGGGAGAGGTGACTACAAACCACATCCCTTAAGCACTGAGCCTTCAGGAGCAACTGTCAACCTAGAATATACAAACGGAAATTGATGAAGCAGTACTGAGTAAGACCTGATCCAATTTTACAGACTTCAAAAGCTGGTCTCTGAAGAACAAACAATACATTTAAAAAATCCTATTAGGTAAGTTGAGCTCCAGAAAAACCCTACACTGCTTTCATCTCCAGTTATACATATAGAAATAAAATAATCTTAGAACCATGTTCAGGCACATCACTCAGCTTGGAAAGATCAGGCACAGTTTTTGTAGGCAAACAGGTTTATTCAAAGATTAAGGTAAGACCTATGCATCCAACACCATCATTATACTAATGATTGCCCTAATGGTGAGAAAGTTTTCACATCACATGATCAGTCTGCCCTTGGGGAAACTGGATAGAACTTAGCCAGCCCAGATACCCTTCTGTTTCAGTATCTAAATCTATTCTCTATTCACCAATCATGACTAAAGAGCTGCTAAAAGTCACTAGCACCCACCATAAATCAAAACTAGAAGCAATGTCTGAAGTCCTCTGATATCCATTTGACCTGGAAACACTTCAGCCCACTGTTGGGATCTACTAACAGCCAGCTATTAACTGCCCTCTGTGATACTGGGCCACTTCTATAACTTGTTTAGGATTACTGAAAGTTTCTGAGTTCATACTTACTTGAATGAAATAGCCTATGACTGTGCTACCAAACATTTCCTTGCTTGTGCCTAGAGATGACTGAGGAAAAGGCACACATCATAGATGTATCCACAGGTCTCTTTCCAAAGGAGCTCTCATCACTCAGCTAATTGCGAGGCTTTCTATTTCGCTCTGCTCTTGAGACTTGAACAGAGCCTGAAATGTTTGTACTTAAAAGCTATCTACATCCAGATTCTGGACTTTTTGCTTATGTCCAACTTTGTTGATTTCACCTGCTTGCACAATACTTTGGAGTTTAACAAAATCAATAGTAAATGACATAGCATGTTACAGTTATTTTACAGAAGCAAGTTGAAAGCTTGAGAAAAATCCATAGAAATCAAAGACCAGCTTGTTTCTTGTTTCCGTTGTCTTGTTTTGACAGTATCTCCAGCATTTGCAGGTTTAATTTATCTTTCAAGCTAGAGGCATAAAGCAAAATGCCAAAGAAAAACATTTTGTTCAGCCTCAGCTAGTAATTTTGAGGTAATTACAATGTTGAATGTTCAGCCAGAAGTTTTCCATATAATTAGGGGGTTTGGATAGCTGTTTTTTTCTGTAGTATTTCAATTTGAATTCATCTCTGTTAAAATAACTCACCAAAGCACACAGAGAATTACATTCCTTGAGTTAGAGTATGCTGATTTTGACATATAGCTTAGTACATCTATAGCTTTCCTAGAAATCCAAATAACTAAAGTAGTTATTCTAGGTTACAAACTGTCCCTGAATCACAAAGCATGGCATTTAAGTATTGCTGAGGCCATCAAAATCAGTTACTCTGTTTGTTTATATAAAATATGACACCAGCACCAGGAAGGTAGTCACAGTTTGTTCTGCAGGTGCTTCTACATTAACAACTGGTGTGGTACACAGAGAAAATGGCCAAGATTACTTTTGCTGTGGTGTGTTACAGTCCTAGATTCTACCACATCACTGTTAACCTGCAATCAGTTTTGCACCTGATAGTCTTCAATCACAAACACTAATGTACAGAAAGAGCAGCCACTGGAGAATCTGGCATACACTCCCATATAGGGCACACTGAAGGGATCTCAGTGTATGATTTCAGACTTACATTCAAATGGAGTACTCTACTGATGCATTTGAGTACATTGCATAACTTCAGGCACAAAGATCAGGCAACTTTGCTCCTAGAAAAGATTCTTTCCAAAGGACTGAGACATTCAAGTATGCCCTCATTATGCTTAGAAGCAACCAAACATTTAATACTATTCCAGAGTAAAATCAATGATACAAGCAAGAACCAGCTTCTGGTCTCCATCCTCATACTTCCACTTTCCATGAGCTGTATATAGCAAGGATCCTAGGCATCTGATAAGCACACAAATATAAGGAACTTTCCCCATACTCAAACTTCAGCAAGGTATCAAAGCAGAGGAACAGGAAGATGGAGATCAGGGTAGAACTAAGAATCACTTTTGTCTCCTATGATACCATTCAAAGTCCCTTGCTTAACCAAAATGAAGTATTCCATTTTGAGATCTTTCAAAGAAACGTTTATAAGAATTCTGCAAGCAAAATTTTCTACTGTATTTTGTTTTAAAAAAATATATTTCAATTCTTCAGGACTTAAAGTGATCCAACTAAACAGACACAAACTTGCAGACTGCTTCAGATTACTGAAATGCCCCTCCCCCTTCTAAAATACCTGTTAAAAATTTCACTTTGGTTCAAATAAGTACAATGTCGAACAGCATAAGGCTCATACACAAAATATGTATATCCTTGAATAGATGAAATCAAGCAAAGGCGATTTTAATATCTATCTTGAACACCAAGACAAAAAAAAATTACCTTAATCATCAACAGTGGTCAAACCTACACTTTAGCCATGGATTAATTCTGCAGTGCTATTTAACACTGCCATGTAGCACTTAGAACAAATGATACAGCTTAAAGGATTAATAACTGCACTGCCAATGAACTGAATTTGCTATCAAATATCACACTGCTGTGACCAGTAGAGAAGGCCAAAAAAAACCCCAAAAAAGGCAGAAGGGCAGCAGCTACCTAGTTCTAAGTATCTTTTCATTACCTTAAATGCCCAGTGTCACATGACTGATTTAATGAATGTTTTAATTTCTTATATCAATGGCATCTTTTCCAATCTCTGAAGAAACAATAATATATTATGGAATGACAATCAAGCAATGCAGTACAACTGCAAGATCCATTTCTTATATCCCTCTGTATATAATTAACAACCACAGTATTGTACAGTATTTGAACTATAAGCAACCCTCTGAGGTTTTTTAAATGAGCTTTAATGACCGCTCCACATGATGATTCTGAACATTAACATTATCGATAAAACCAGCTCCATAGAATATGCCAGCTCCACAAATCTGTTTTATATAATAGAACGTTATTGGTATCATTGTGATTAGCTACATCATCCTACAGGCAGGTGTAGGCAGGATACTATCCTTTATAGAATGCCAACATTATATTGAAAACAAAATTGCAAGGCTCATTACTATCTCCTAATGAAATACCAACTAAGGCTGGAGTCCAGCAGCCCTTTCCTTGTGTATTCTGTCTTAAAACATTCACCCCAAGAGATGCATATCAACACCACTGAACATTCAAGTATTGTTTTCATAGTACTCTAGTCTGTCCATGCTCAAGGGCAGCTATTTCCACTGGCATGTTCCCCATAAGAATTGTTTCATATAGCAGTAACACCCTGTGCTGGTTAGGTATCAGCACCTGTACCTCCTCATCGCTGCAGCTGCAGTTGCAGTGCTTCCCTTCTCAAAACAAAGAAACAACCACCAACAAAATAAACTAAAACACACACACACACGCACCAAAAAAAAAAAACCCAAAACACCAAAACAAAACCCAACTCCCCCCAACTTTTCACAATGGCTATCTGAATACTTCCAATTACTCACCATGCTAGTTCTTATGACACTGTGCCTTCACTCTGCTCTTCACAAAGCACAAAATTATTCCCAGTGAAAATAAAACCCACATGCATGCTGGAATAGTTTGTTTAATTCACAGTGATATTTATATCAATTTAGCTGTAACCTTTGTCCCACTATACTTCTCCATGAGGTGGCCAACATAATCCTGGGCAGAGCAGCCACCCAGAGAGCCCTGGGCAGACTGTGAGCAGACCAGTGGGAACCTTATGAAGTTCAAGAGAAAATACACCTGGGAAGAGGAAGACAAGTCAGACACCACCAGGCTGCAGAGTAGCTCTGTGGAGAAGTCCCTGGGGACTGGCAACCCTCCCAGATCTCCTGGGCATACTCAGTAAGTGGGGTTTACTGGCCACCTCAGGTTTTCTAAGTTGTCCCAGTAAACACACACACACATAACCCCCACCCTCTGGCTTCAGGACTCATCTGCTCAGGCATTCCAGCCTCAGCAAAGGCTGCTGTATGCACTCTCAGCAAGTGCATGGAAGTGCTCTTCTGCTTCAGGTTCTTCACAAAAGTTCTTCACAGAGACATTTTCATTTCCCACATTATTTTACAGTATCTCAGATACAGAATTCATAGAATCCAATCTTAAAGATCCAATTCAGAAAACAATGTCTGGAGTCATAATACTGTTGTTTGGTGTGTTTGGGTTTTTTTTGGTTATGACCCCCAGGCAATATTCACTTTTCTATACTGAAGCATACAAAATCCAGATCATGTTTCTGTTTGCTCAGTGAGATGCAGTCTCCAGTAGCAGGCAAGAGGTAAACAGCAGCTAAATGAGCATTCAAAGTAGTGAGAAGATCTTCTGGATAATTAAACTGATGGACCCTCCTCTACACTCATTATTATTGTTATTCATTGCAGGGCAGGTGGAAAGGCGCAACTTCAGTGAGAAATTAATGGCATTTACAAAACATGTATTATGCAATATATAGTTTCCAGCAAAGTAGCTAGCAAGATGCCCACAATCTCACAAGCAAAAAAAAAAAAGCTTTCAATCACTGGCACCATATTTTATTTCTCCCACTAATACACTTGACTTTCTTCTCTACAAGAGTTGGGTGGAAGTTAAAGTTTCTGATTAAAATCACTAATATGTTAGAACAGTCATGCTACAGCTTCCAGCAGTAAAATTGCCAAATATATCTTTCATTCAGAATAGTCTTTCTGACACGGAGGATACTAAGATTAATTTCTTTTTATTTTTTACCATGGTGGATGGGAGAGAGCTTATTATCACAAACCGATAAATGCAGTATTTATTATGCAAGAATTTATAAATATCCCCTTAAAGAATAGTATGTTCTTTTTCTGTAAACCTAAAGCCAAGTAGATTATACAACTGCAAAACAGCTCCTACTAATGAAGATGAGACTAGAAGAGGCCTCCAGGATCACAAACACTATTTCCATGATGCAGCAATCAGTTATAACATACTGTCTGGATTTATAAAAGCAAAGTTATGTACAATAATCACTTTCACAACTATCTACAACCCTCCCTTTTCCTTTAATTTAACCCTGCTGCATATTAACAAAGAGCAATGGTATGACTAGACAGGCTAAATTTGCTAGAATAACTACAATCCAAAATCTTTGGGTCCTAAAACAGCTTCAGAAATGGGGATGTAAAAAACAGCTTTGACTTCTGAATTTCTACAGTGCTCACATTACTGCAAAGATTTCAACTTTTATGCTGGCTTTAGTACTGATTTCAAGTTCTCCTGCCCCGTTTCTCACTCAACACAGGATTGCCTGTCCTGCAATGTCTATAGCATTAATAGCACATACTTTTCCTTGGGTTTACCAGTGCAACAAGGTGACAAGCCACACCTCACAGCAAAACGTTTCCTTTATTCATAAGGGAACAACCTTGTGTTCTACACCGTTAAATTTCACCTGACTGTACTAATATAGTCTTTTTTCTAAACACTAGTGCTCTGTGAAACCAACAGCTGTCACGGAGACCAATAGCTCTGTATCAGCAGTAAATGCCCTCCAACCTATCCCATTTCTCAGCCCAGGTCATTTATAAAGATAAGCAACACCCAAGAATCACTACAAGAATAGTGTGGCATAAGAGAAACTGTTTTAGGCCTCCCCTGATATCTTGAGCTTCTTTCCATATACTAGTTTATCTAGTACCACACTGAACAAAAATTAGACTGAAGCTTTAAATATTTCCCAATGCTACTGGTTTTTAATTAGCAATCACAGATCAGAGGTTTGGGTTGGGTTTTTTGGTGGGATTTTTTGTTTAGAGGGAGAGGTAGGGCCTGAGGGATTTTGTTTTGTTTTGTTTTCTTTTTCCTGGTGGCTCTTCTAAATCCCTGAGGCAAAGTCTATTATCCTAAATGGATTTTTCACAGTAATGCTAAATTGAGCATTGCAAATTTGTAGTACACTAATTTAACTCAATTTGATAAGTGTTTCTGATAAGCAAGTCTCAAAGTGCTTGAAAGGGAGAAACATGGGAGTATTCGGCACGAGTTAACTCTGTAGGTTTCATATTTGAGAATAAATAAACTGGACCATCTTCCCTGATGGACAGGGTCCAGAGGAGGGCCACGAAAATTATCAGGGGGGTGGGAGGGGGGGGAAGAAAAAAAGAAAAAGGCAGCAAACATAAAAAAATACCCCCAACCAAAACAGCACCACCCGCCCCAAACCTCCAAAACACGAGAACACTGAAGAATCATTGCTATCCAAAGTACCTGCTGTCCAAGTTACACAAGACATCTGTGCATTCAGTTTTAATGTCTTGTTTTAACTCAAAATGTTATTACCCTCTACTGCTTTTTAAGATAACCTGGTGTTCCAGAAGTGCATTTATAGTGCAAGGAGGTGCTACCCTTGTGAGTCCTTTAGATATCTCACCTGCCAATGCTGCTGTTTCATAATCAGATACACCTCCTAGGAGTCACATTTTACTATTAACTTGCTGTGGCAGTTAGTCAAAGGAAGAACATAAAGTGAAAGCACAGAAAGGATTTGAAGCAACCCCCTAAAACGTACAGTCTGAACAAATGATGTCAGTCTTCAAAAAGCTTTCAGTCTTTGCTCTGGAGAGAAGAGTGGCACAGGATATTGTGGAAGCCTTGAACCAAGTCAATAAACATGCTGCCAGCCATTAGGACTAGTGCCTGTAAGTAAATCATTACCCCAGATACTTCTGAGAGCTTTTTCTTCATAATGACCACCAGGGTTTGTACACAGAGTGGTATCTCTTGTTCAACAAGACATTTTGAGGAACTTCTTTTAAACACACAGGAAAAGCACACGGTTCTACATCTCAAACCTAGACATCCATCCACAGACTTACATGCTATACCTTCTCTAATTAAAACAAACATTGTAATTTTTCCTTTATATCTTACTGTAATTGCTGCTTTTCTCCATACCTTCATCTTTGATATCTCAGACACATCTGAGAAGAGCAAGTAGTTACTACTGTATAACTCCAAGCATGCAGGTACAGCAAAAGAGCATCAGAGTTCATCTGATAGCAACCCTGACTAGATCCATTTTATAAACATTTAGCAACAGAATAAGGACTGTTGTGACAAACAGCAGTGTGGTACTAGAGGCTTCCACAACCCACCTGGTTCCTTTCAGCTGTGCTAGAAGGTATGCTTTGTGAAACCAGTTTATTCTACAATTATTCAGAAGATGGTAGCATTCTGAACTTACATCCATTCTCCTTCCCAAATATGTGTGTACAGAATAGTGTATGATAGAGAACAACATTTATTCAGAGCACACAAACAGAAGGGCTTTTTGCTGTTAAGATGACACTACTCTTTGTCAATTCCAGAAGTGGTGAGAAAGCAATTTTCCAAGTTTTTGACTTGCTTTCATTATCAGGAAGGATACTGAGTCTGAGGCCAGGGGGTTACTCAAAAACAGTGAAGAGCTCAGGGATAGGTAACTATTAAAGCCTCCGAATCCTGAGGATAGCTGTGTCAGCTATCAACTGCAACTCAGGCTTGTCAGTATTCATTATGCTGCTCCCACAGCAGAAAAGAGCTTAAATGCTCATTAAACTTGGAACTCTTCCAGACATTAAAGTGGTATGCTGACTTGTCTAGCCTTTCAGATATGCCACCATCACACCACCGTCTGTTTTTTATTTCGCCTCCTACACTTAAAAGCCCCACATCTAGGCCACTTGTTTAATTTTTCAAAAATAAATAACATCTGCCATGCTGTTACTAATAGTTAGTCACACATAAATATATGGAACATATTATAAGAATTAAGCAATCTTTATGATAGCTCTGCTTGAGCATTCAAACACAGGTGTTCTCCAATGACAGTTCTTCATACTGACTGATCTTACGATGCTAGCTTGTAATAATTTCCAGCAGCTAAAGTGCAAAGGAAGACAGCTAAAATTCATTCAGTACTTTCTCAGTATTCTTCCCTCATATAAGCAATTGCTGGTTTACCCTAGCCACCCAGCGTGACAGTAAATGAAAGGAGATTGTAGCCAGATTCTCCAATCTCCTCCTGCAGTGCCACTGTGACTTACCCCTGGCACAGTGCTGAGGCAGGCTCCAGTTCTGACGTTCATTCCCCCTCAGTTTAGAGATTACTTTTTCTAAATGAATCCCTTCATTCAATACAGGAAAAGAATGCCTTGTATTTCATCTTATTCAGGGCTCATTTTCTTAGAACAGTACAACAAAACCCTTCAAACGTCACTTTCCTTCACAAGCTTCATGGTATTTTCTGATGGACGTCATTTACAAACAAACAGTAGAAGGTTCCCTAAATCAATATTTGGCTGATGAATTGAAGCAATTTAGATATCTTGTAGGACACACAGGAGCAGTTCTCACAGACTCAGTGTATTAGTTTACAGACATGGAAGGGTGTTAAAATGCTCAAAGCAAAGCTTATATCTAGAAAGGAATCTATAATGGAGGGAAATCCTTCCAACAAAATGCAGACTGTGAAATACAATTAAAATCCTTACCTACATCAGTCCTTTGAATCATAGCACCATCACGCCGCTAAAACAGCTAAGAAAACAACCATAATAAAAAAAGAAACTCCTATCCCTGTTTTCTCCTAAAGTAGACATAAAATTGTGATGAACTTTCTCTTATTTACTCAGTTAAATATAACTCAAAAATAAGGCATCTCTATACTACACTTCATTCTCCTCCCCTCTCCCTTTACATGTATCAGAAAGCATAAACACCTGGTAGTCAGCTAATTATTCCTACTGCCACCTTCTTGAGCTCTGCAATAACTTCACCTGTTCCCTTTAACCTTCCCTGGAACACCTGGTATAGCCTCAACCTGTCATGGACACTCTTTCCTTTCCAGGCGTTTGATTTGTGTTATACATGATCTTGACCCAGCACAATTGCATTCTGAGTCTGTAAAATAAAACATAGCTATTTATAAGTGATGATTCCAAGTCCAACATCTTTATCTTGGGTAAGAACCTTAAACAAAATGCAGCATAACCATGCAATAAAGCACAGAAATAATATTCAGAGACCTTTGTTTTAGTTTGGGCATTTTTGTATGTGGTGGTGGTGTTGCAGGTTTTGGGGGGTTTGTTTTGTTTGGGTTTTGTTGTTGGCTGTTGTTGGCTTCATTGTATTCAAAATGAACTGCAAAATTTAGATAGTTTGCAGAATAATGTCACAAAACAGTATTTTGAAGTCAATGAATAATAGTGATCACTGATTGCTTGAACTGACAGAAATACCCATTCATATGTGCCTACCCACATTCAAAGTAATCATTATAACTGTTTAAAAAACAGATGCCTATTTTAAAATAAAGGTAGTGGAGAAAATCAGTGTAGTTGGTTGGCAGCATGCATAGCTTCTATGAAGGACTGAATACTCAGAAACTAAAGATGTAGAGTTGCTAACTAAAACTTTTTCTGTTATAAACCACTGAGAACAGTACATCACATGTTATATGGTCCTTATAAAAGGCTCCACATATCTTTGTGGACCCCTAATACAAATATGAGATGTCAGCCAAGAGAGCTATTAGACAAATGAAACAAATACATTGCTAGTATTTATATATCGCAAACTACAGCAATGGAAGTTTAATATTCGTGGGTTTTTTGCTTTCTTCCTCACATTTGCTCAGTAATTTCTTTGCTTTTACATCTTGAAAAATGATTAACAAATTTTACTTGTGCTGGGTGCTGTGTTCATCAAAATGGGATTAATTTGTACAAACAAACCACAAATAGACATCACACAACATCCATTCATGTGGGTTAGTGAAATGAAAACATCTGCCATTGAACTGTATTGTGAGCCTTTACAGAAAAGATTTCCTGTCACAAATCAGTAGACAAAGGGCCCATATCTGAGGGGGAGCCACAACCACAGGGCTCCATTTCCCTCTGGGAAGTGGAAATGGATTCAAGACCATCTTCCCTCTGGCATCAAATTTTCCTGTAAGATTCACAAAGGCATGATACAAGCCTGTCTGAGAGTCAGCATCATAAAATTTTCCTGAGGCACAGGCACTCAGGAAGAATATGAAATCCAGCAACTCTCTACCAGACAATTCTTTTCTCAGATTATCTCCTACTCTCTTCCTCACAATACTTAGTATTTTATGCTTATAGAAACTTTCACATGTTAGTAATCACCTTTATCAAAGTGTGTTTATGTAGTGCATGAGTTCATCTCTTTGTAAGCTCTTTTACCAGTGACATCCAGAGGGACCTGGACAAGTTGGAGAGGTGAGCCCAGGTGAACATCATGACAAGAGCAAATGCATGGTTCTGCACCATTGGCTGGAACAATCCTCACAGAGTAGGGGATGAGGTGATAGAAAGCAGCCCTGTGGAAAAGGGCTTGGGATGCTGATGGATGAGAAGCTGGACATGAGCAGAAAGTGTGTGCTTGCAGCCCAGAAGGCCAGTCACATCCTGGGCAGCATCAAAAGATGTGTTGCTAGCAGATCCAGAGCAGATTTAGATTGTATGTTAAGAACAGGTTCTTTACTACGAGAGTGGTGTAACACTGGAACAGGATGCCCAGGGAGGTGGTTGGGGCCCCATCCCTAGATATACTCAAAGTGAGGCTCAACAGGGCTCTGGGCAGCCTGATCTAGTTGAGTATGCCCCTGCTTACTGCAGAGGGGGTTGACCTAGATCACCTTCAGAGGTCACTTCCAACCCAAACCCTTCTATGATTCTACTGCTTTTTTCATTTTATGCCCAGCAAGACATTTGTCAGTGTTGTCCTAATTAGGACCATTGGTTGCCCCGATACACTTTTTAGTCAAAAATGGATGTAGAGAATACCATACCCGGGAAATGGATTCCTCTGCAAGCAGTGAAATAACACTGTGCCTTCCCTATGCCATGGCAGAGGAGGGTGCTGGCCAGCTGAGATCAAAAGTCACATTGGTGGATGTAGTCTCCCAGCTGCCCAAGAGTCAGAGCAAAGGCAGAAAAACAGCCTTTCTCAGAGACAAGGTTTCTCTTCACACAGCAAGAGTTTTGCCAGTGGCAAAATAACTTCCTGTAACTATGCCTAGATCATTAGCAGACAGCTTCTTTCATTTGAGCAATTCATGCAGAAGGAATGGGCAATTTTGGGACGAGGAAAATTGTAACCAATTCTTATGATGTTTTGGGGACTATTTCTCAGAAATAATAGGTCACAGGATGTAGCTGGAGACAGTGATTGGTTTCACATATCTCTATAGCAACCGCACTTCTTTAAAGAAGAAGTAAAACCTCTCTGAATCACATAGCAGTGTCTATCTCAGGGAGTTTATAAGGGATTTTTGTGGTGACTACTACACACAGATCACTGCTACTTCTTTAAAACCAGTGCTTGCATCTTCCGCCTGCTAAGGAAAATGGTGCTTGTCTATAGAGGCAAGATTTTTGCACTGGACTTTAAGTATTAGTAATACTTCTACTAGGTGCAAAGGGAGAGTGTAATTTAATTACAATTTAGAAAACATCATTGGTTTTAATTTAGAAAATGTGATTGTTCTTTAAAAAACTCTGTATTATAAAATAGTAGCCCTCTGCATAAATACAAGAGCACTCAAATTAATCAAACTCTGATTCTCTCCTTCCCTAGATGACTGAAGAGTGTAATATTTCTTTTCTCACCTGAAACTTTGCTTTTTGTAACCAAACTTTGACTTTAATAGTGCTGAGTGTTGCCTGATTTACACAGACCTAATTTCGTGCACATTTTCATGGAAGTGACTGGCAGGAAATTGCATTTATGCTAATATAAATAATATTAAAAATATACATATGTTATAGATCCATACTGATGTAGACAGGATGTTTCCAGAGCTTAACCTCACATAAAGACCACCTTGTCAAGAGGTGACTCCTGAAACTGCAAAAGCAGAAGGTACAAATGTAAGCTGAGCTGCAGGCTGAATTGTTAACCAGAGTTAAGAAGGAACCAACACACTAACTAAACTGAGTAGCACTCATGGCAGATCAATATACTGTATGTACCAGCCTGCAGATCAAAACATGGTTTTCCTCCATGCCAGCTCCTAGTGGAAACCTTTGATCAGAAGCAGAAACACAAACTACAACTGCTATTAAAGCCATGAGAGAGAAACAAAAGAGTTTTCAATCTTAGGAGATTTAGGGCTGGCTGTTCCAACCAGGCTGTATATATGAGCACAGGTGATACACAGAAGGAAAAGGTACACTTTGAAAAACAAAATATCCTTTTTTTTACAGAGGTCAACTATGGCTTCTGCAGACTGATGAGGAGACTCACCTCTTCTGCATGAATTTGCTAAACCCTGAGGCCAAATTGACTGAAACAAGAGATTATATCCAGTGGCAGCAAGTATATTGATTTCCTCTGATTCATTTTTCTGATTTGAAGTGCAGAAGTGTTTTCAAAACTCTCCCTGATGAGGGAAGTCACACACACACACAACTCAACCCCTTTTTTCATTTACATACAAATTTGGAAAGAGACATCCACCTCAAAGCTATTTTAATTGCCTCTGAGTACCATGCCATGTCCACTATGACAACCAAGGAGGAATTTGACCCAGGAGTGAAGATGATCTTTTCCAAGCAGTATTCATTAACAATAACCTTTAATAAGTTTTAGAAGTGATCCCACCCCACCCCCCCAAAAAAATTCTAAAAAGTCCAACATTTCTAGCACATATACTCACTGTCCTAAATAAGTAAAAATAAATTTGCTTAGAGTTTTGTAATGCAGAAATTTTCAGTAACTTAAGAACAGATTTCAAATATATATATCCATAGTATTAAACAAGTTCAGGTACAGCTTGCAAAGTCTCTGCATTGCCTGAGAGTACATTGCAGCCTCAAACCCCATTTATTCAGCTTCTGTCAGTTTTGAGGTCTGCTGACTTCTTTGCTTCTGTGACAACACTCCAGTGATACTGCACTGGTTAAAATAGGACCATATGAGCCTATTTTCAAAAGAAATTTTGCAGCCTCTCTGCCCTGTAAAAAGACAGAATACAAAGCACAAGCAGGTTTGTTGTGGTTCACTTGTATTGCTCTACAAGATTTCTGGGATATTGCTGCATTTGTATGAACTACTATGTGATAACTTTTTAATTCATTGATCAAAGTACTTCTGGCTCAGATTTTTAATTTAGTCAAATGGCAACTATTGAACAAAAAAATTTCACCTCTCAGATTCTAAGGAATAACTTAATGACTCTAAGTTATTTTTAAAAACCCCAATATATTTTAAATAAAAACAAAGTTAAAAGAATTTGTTACCTACAAATATGATTCTAAACAGCAACATATTTTTTGATATGTTCTCAAAGATACAAGCAATATGGAAGGAACACAGACAGCATCTGTGGCAAAAAGAAACTGTGGCTTAATCTGCATTCAGCCAAGTATTTTTTAACTTGTCAATAAAACAGTCTCAGGAACTCTTCCTTGAAGGATGACTATTCTTACTTGTTTTCATCTCCCTGCTTTTAGGAGGTAGAGCATCCCTCATGAATTTGGGGTTTTTTCCCTTCAGTGTGAACCTTTTTCTGGGTTTGATTTTTATTGGTTTTATTTGTTTGTTTCTACACACTTTCATACATAAAATGTTGCTTCTTAACATAAGAGAGTGTTGGTTTTTTAGCAAGATAGAGTGTTTGTGATGGATAATCTATACTGTTTTAAACCATCCCAAATCCTATTTTCAGACTGATGTTTCCACAGTTGCTTTAATCCAATAATTACTAGTGGAATTCCATTTTAGCATCATTCCTTATGTGGCCCTGAAATCGGTAAATACCATAAAGATTCAAAATTACCAACACCAAAAATTAATTTAAAAAAAATAGTAGAAGCTGTAAGCTTGAAAATTGCTATTAACCAGGAGTTCTGGGTATTTTTTAGAAGCACAATATCAGAAAAAAATAAAACAACTAGGACATAACCAATTAGGCTGCTAAAGACACTCCATTTTTTCTTCTACTTATTCCAAAAATGTGGGTGTTGTGGAAAGAAGCTGATTATTCCAGCTCTTTTTCCCTTTCACAGCTATTTTCCCTTTCACTGCTCCATGCATTCTCTTCAGGACCACAGGCATAAAAACTACAGAGCAACAGAAGGCCATTTCCGCAAAAAAAGAATGGGCAGGAAACCTAATTTCTTTTCATCATAAAATTACAGAATTGTTTCAGTTGGAAAAGATTGATTCCAACCATCAGTCTAAGACCACTATGACCGTTAAACCACGTCCCAAAGTGTCGTGTCCACATGATTCTTAAACACCTCCAGGGACAGTGATTCCACCACCTCCCAACTTATTCCAATGCTTGACTGCTCTTTTAGTAAAGAAATTTTTCCTAGTCTAAACTAAGCTTCCCTTGGCGTATCATGTAATAACTTGTACATTCATATAGTTATTTTTGGCTAAAGTTTTTAAAGACTCCTCTCTTTAACACGTAAATCACCTGGTAATGTGGTGATTACATTAAGAACTGGGAAGTGTCTCAACAAAAAGATCATCCTGAACGACCTGCCTGTTGTGTCTTCTCTGCCCACCAAGATAGCAACTGCCCAGGAGGTGTGGTGGACAGTGGACGGCAAAGAGGGGCAGAGGCCACTCAGCACTGACCCCTGAAAGCACAGAAGAAAGACCCCCTGGAATGTGACACTGGTGTGGGCCAGGAGGAGCTACGATGAACGAACCAGGAACATAATAAAAGCCCTGGGCTATGCCATCTTACTGGGAGGAACATCACCGGGGACATCTGAAGCTGGAAGCAGCAGGCCAGAATGTCTCTCCTCCCCTACACACCTCCACCTGCAAAGGTGGTAACTCTCTCTCCTGCTCTTTTTCTCCATTCTTTCTCTCCCTTTTCTTTCTTCCTCTGTTTTGTTTGCTCCATTCTCTCTCTCTTTAATAAATAGTCTTGTCTTGATATATGACCTCAATTGTGTCTTAATTTCACTCACAAGAAATGGTCTCCTTCCCAGCTTCCAGACCAAGATAAGTCTCTAGAAATCTGTGGCTAGTTATTTTGAAAGAAGAAAAAAAAAAACCAAAAACACACAAAAAAAGCAGTTGCATTTCCTAAAAGAAATTTATTCACCATTCTTTAACAAAACTTCTTAGAGATAGTTGTTGAGCCTACAACACGTACTACCCCAGCAATGTTTTATATGACTCATTATCACCTTAATCAAATTCATTTACTTACTGTCTCTAGTTTATCTAGTTGTTTTTATACCTCACAGCTCCAGATCAGAAATTAATATTAAAGGAATAAAGGAAAAATATTTATTTATTTTGTAGATTAGCCAGTCACCAGCTACTAAGCCTAAAATAGTTATCAGATAGGCCACATAAGATAAGGTCATCAGTGTCTTTTTCCAAAGAACTGGAGTGGCTGAAAGACAAAAAAACCCACCCACATTTGTTACACAAATTTAATCATTGCCTTTGCCTCATCTTTTGGTGCCTCTTTCTTGGTATCTCTTTAGGGTGATAAAAGACAGAAAAAAGTAATCAAATTCCTTTAAATAATAGTCACTTCCCAACAAGCTTAACATTGACCCTACTTGAGCCATGTGGTTTGTCAAACACAGGTTGTCTGGGCCACCCCTAACTCAAAGTTACTCTTAGAACTTCTTGAAACCACATTCTTGTGTGGTGTCTGTTGCCAGAATCCAGCATTCAGATCCTGCTTCTACAGGGCACCCTTATACATACATAATTCTAACTGCTGTTCAGGAATCAGAGCTTCTTTTCCATTTCTCTATAACCTAAAAACCCCAACATTTAATTACATATTGTAGCCTTCCATCTGAAATCTGTGAGTTTATATTATTGAGTGAAGCCTTCACTGATTTACCAATTGCTAAAGAAAACAGCCTCCTTCAGAAGATATCTTACAGTATTTCCACTGCCAGAAATTTAAGACAGGTTATTTATTCCATATCCTTTTTTTTTTTATGGAGAAATACTTAATGTCAGCAATTATTCTTTTTTTTAACTGAAGGATATTTACCTGCTATTCACAAATTGAATCACCCTTCCTTGATATGGAAATGCCTTTCACATTATTTTATTTTACAGTTTCAGTTTTTCTTCCTGCTGATTTTTGCTTTACTTGCTCATTTAAGTCTGCCAGCCATCTTTTGATGATGTGTCAGCAGGTCTTATCATGGGGGAGACAGTCATACAAAAATCACCTTCACACTTTGAATCAAGTTAAGGTTCAGGCTTCATCCTTTCCTGCCAGTATTAAATATTTCTAGTAGCAGGGAAAACAAAAGTGACGAGTCCCTCTGTTCCACCTGTAGGTGATTCTAGATCTTCCCCTCCCCCTTCAGCTGATCTGAGAGAAAAATAAGTCATAAAGCTAAGAAACATTTCTTCCATAGTTTTACAAAATGTGTTGTACTGGGACTACATGAATTGAATAGCTGCATCATTAAATGTACTTTTATCCTGTGTTTCAGCCTGGCTGGTTCTGCAGCATGCTTGGCATGCTTGGGGCTTTAACTGTGCACCCTTTGGGAAATGTGATTTCCAGCACCCACTCTCCAGCCTCATACCTCTCACAGCCACATCCCTTCATGTCCCACTGCCTCTGACTTCTGCTCAACTCTTCAGCAGTGCTGGCAGTTGTGCCTGTTTACTATTTTGGGATGTTTCTGCAATTTGGTTTGGCACCATTAAACTGAAACTTCACCATTCCTTCACCATTTAGCAGCAGCTAAACAGAGTTTGTAAGTAAATATTGGGGTGAAAGGCAGACACTGAGGCACTTAGCTAGGTTTTTTTAACCATATCCCAAAATAAGATTAAATATGTGGATGTGCCTATACATAAATAAGTCCAGAGGTCATTTATTCAGCCAATATCTACATTTGAATAAAAGATTCCACTAAGGAAACAGAAATACTCATAAACCACATATTACTATTATCTTAAGATACTATGAAATGAATGGTGTGATCACTCACTCATTTTTTATATGGCTCCTTTTCATACTATCTAAAAATAACGCAACACTGATTTCATGTTTACAGCAGGCACAAGCATTTCAGCCCCCCAAGCAATTCACACTGTTTACAGTTATATTTAGGTGTGCTCTCAAAAACCCTAAGTGTACTCTTGCTTTCTGTCACTACCTCAGATGTCCAGCTTCCGTATCTCTCCCAGCCAGAGACTCTGCTGACAAAAGACTGACTTTCACTGTACAAATCCTTCTCCACAACTGTCATTTCTGCTGCACACATTTTGTCAGTACAAGCTGCATTTCTCTCCTGTTTATCACTTCCCAGCCTGGCCTCCTTCTACTCTCAGATCTCACCTTGCTTAGTAACAGGGACTTAGAAGTAAAGATTAAGCTGTTCCGTGCAAGAGTTCATCTGACCTGGAAGCACTGACTCATGCCAGGTTTTCTCTTCAATAATCTGTTGCTTGATGATGTCAGTCTCCTCTTCAGAAGAAAGTGTCCTACTCTGAAGATGTCTACTCTATGATGTCATATCTGAATGCCTCTGAGACACCACATGCTGCCCATTCTTTTCTGTGGCAGTGGAAATACAGAATGGCACTTCTAAAATCTGAAAACTAGGAAGAGAGGCACTGTCTTTCTATACCTTGCTAAGAGAAAACAGCACTTTCGCAGATACCATGGTCCACTCTGCATATGTCCTCCCTTTTACCACTGCCTTGGAAGAGTTTAACAAAGGGTGAAGTTATTCTTTCCAAAGGCTGAAAGAGGACAAAAAAAGAAGAAATGGATCAAGAGGCAAAACAGTGTGATGGTAAAACACCGTCACAAATGATGTAGAAGCTCTTTAGCAGAGCTGTGCCTGGGCAAATAAGAATGGAAAGCTGCAGTTGCTCTATTTGTGTAGTTAAATCCATAGCTGAGGTCACAGCTTAAATTCAAGAAGTGGAGGAACTGTACAATCTTTGTAATCCTTGACACAGACAATTAAAAAATCTCAGTGAGTAGGAAGATAAAGTTAACATGTTGGTTTGGGATTCTTCAGTTTATAGTAATCTGACAACTAGTGTTCTGGTGATGATTATCCTAAGTTTCTGAGGGATTTTGCTATACTGCAGAGATGAACTTGGCAGCCACAACTGCTTCAGTGTAACCACTGTATCCACCACTCAGGCTACTCTGTCCCTATTACATATTTTTGGCCAAAGCTTACAAAGTATGTTCAGAAGAACTAGCAAGAAACTGGGAGATGAAAATGGCTCATGAAGCATCAAACTATCTTGAAAGATGTTCTACTGCAATTTCTAATATGAGGTTTCACCCCCCTTTTTGATGACTCCTTGTCTAAAGTCAAATTAACACAGAAAAATAATGTTGTGTATTTAGAGTCAGTTAATATATTCTGAGTTATTGCATTAGATGTCACTAGCATTTACAGGAACAGTACAATTGAAGTCTATGTGGACTTAGAAATATATGGTTTATGTATTATTAGGTACCTTCAAGCTCATCATGTATAGACATAGTTCCATTTTTCTGATGATTGCTAGAGGTGACAAGTAAAATGACTTTTGCAGTTACACACAGTTCCCTGGGGAATAAAAGTCAAATTTTAAACACATGCAATAAAAGAGTGCTGTATAAACGTGCTATGGAGTTTGACACATTTAAAGTCTTGATAGGATATCAAGGACAGACTGAAAGACATCAGGCCTGATAAAGCTGTCTACAGTGTTTAGGGATTATATTATTCAAGTGGCAGAAGTGATGGGAAATTAATGTACTGCTTCCATATAGCAAAAAATGTTTCACTAATTTGATTTTGGTCATCGTGCCCCATCCCACCCCTCCACACTGGCTTCTAAGCTCCTTGTGCAAAGACCTTGTTGTAATATGAGTTCATATAAGCAGGGTAAAGATCCTGTAACTGTACTGCCCTGCAATATAAGGTTACATGCTGTGTACTGAATTCGCAAGGTATCAAGACTGAGGCTTGTCCAGTTTCATCTGTCTGACCTTTTATTGACCTGCCTGCAACCTCCTTTTATTTGGTTAGCTCTAACAGCAAATTCTCCTAATTGACCAGGTCCTAGGACTGTTTTACCTGTGTTTACCTTCTCTAGTACAATCATAGTTTTTATACAGGCAGCAATAACAAGGAGCTATTCCATGTAGAATGAAGTATTTGTGGATTGCATAATACAGACAAATGCAGGCCTGGAGCAATAGCAGAGGCTTAAGAAGTGGACAAACAAGATAAGGGAGTACAGCCATGAGAAAATAAAATGTGAGGCACAATCCTGGTACTGGAAACTTTGCAGCTATAAGCAACTTCCCAGTGGTCGCTAGAAGAAAAACAGAGCTGGAACTGGACAAAAGTGAGTTTATGTGTAACAAAGAACAATACACGTGAAAGGCACAAAACTGGGATGTGAAGTGGAGCTACAGAGTAATGAAGAATGCTGACTGATGAAGAAAAAGCATTTTAGTATATATGTGAAAATGGGCCCCCACAGATATCCCTGAGCAGCAGGGAGGAAGCCATCAACATGAAAATAACTTTATCCCAGCAAAGGAGTCAATACACTGACAAACCACCGCAATACCCTCACCACCAGCAGAATGAAACCACTGACCTTATGTCCCAAAAGCACAGAGGAAGAGAAAACAGAACATTTTCTGACCCTTTCCTTCACAAGGAGTGCAGGAATAGGAATTTTAACTCTATTTTCAATACTATTAAACTTTTCTTGCATATGTGTGCCTTTTCCTCTTTCTGTAATAATTACATTTGCACCACTAATGGCAAACTACCTAATAGGTTACTAAGATTTCAGTCATGTTAGCAACAAATTCCTGGTTTGATGTGCAGCAATGGTTGGCAGTATTAACTACATAGAATTATTTTTTTTTTTAAACCCAAAACTTTGGATTTGCTAAAGAAAAGTCATCTTCTGCAGATCAGTTGTTTTCCTGTATACAATTTGAGTATTGAGTAATTGATAAAAAACAGGAAAGAGATTACTCAAATATTCAGGTTATTCTCTCAAACACTTCTACAACATTGTGTATGAATGGAACTGTATCTCTAATTTTGAGAACACTGTATTCTCTTCTCCTTCATGGCATATCATGTCATTGTTAAAAAAGTTCATAAAGCCATAAGATTAGAAAGTCTTTCAGAGGCCAAAGTGTCAGTCACTAATATGTTACTATTATTGTACTACTATTGTATTATTTTTACACCAATTTTGCCTAAATACATTTATGTACTGTTTGTAATTATTCATTCCCTTTCTTTACCCTAAAAAAATATCTTCACTGCCCATGATGTTTACCATTCCAAAATATGGTTGTTATCATACTTTACCAACCTAGGAAGCTTTTTCTCAGTTGTCTAATTGAGACAAACTCTTATTTTCCTGTAATACCATCAAACCTTCTTTTTACTCATTCTAGCTAAATTCCATCTCTCCTGAATATGAATAAGCAGAACTAATCGTCTTACTACAAATCCTAACTGTTAACTCTTAAATGTTTGCCTTGTCCTTTGCACTACTTGATTTATCATTACATTTCACGTCTCTTTGGTTTCTTTTGTTCTGTGTTGCTCAGTTTCTTCCATTCTTGCTCTCCACATCTTCCTGAGGGTCTGTTAGCACATTGCAAATGTACATTGATCAGTACATTTAAGAAAGTGCGCTTTTTGTGCCTCAATCACTTAGGAAATTATTGAATATGATGAGTCCTGATCCCAAGCTCACAGAACAGAACTGAAAATTATCCGAGTTTGTATGTTGAGATCTCTAACTGAATATCTGCACAGTTCCCTACCAATCTCTAACCTGTTTCATTCTACATACAGCTTTTCAACATCAGGGGGCTTTAACCTGCACTTAAAAGTATAAATATACAAGTTAAACAGTTATTTAATAGGTATTCTCCATTAACAAGCTTTGCACTGGAAAAAGGGTCTGTCTATAGACCTAGTGGACATTTCAGCAGCACAGGTTCCTTTTCCCCTTTTATGAGTGTAATCTGTCTCAGTACTGTGTACTTTACAGACCTCAGATTAACAAACCAAGTATTTTCTCAAGCACTTAGCTGACATTCCAAGCGCTCAGCAGATTTTGTGTATCCAGTTTGTTTTCTGAATTTATATGCAACTGTCTCATCCATGACATTGAAAAGTTGAGGTACTAAATGCATATTTATTTTTTTTAAGTTGGCCAAACTATTTATTTCTAAACTGTTAAACATAGTCCTGGCTTTAACTAGCAACCTTTAAAACAATTTGTGGCCCAGACACAGCTCAGACTTTAGCACAGGATGAGGACCATTATGAAATCTGCAGTTTTCTTCACAATGACCTCCTGCTTTGAAGGCTAAGAAAGATTCGAAGTGTGAGCACAGGCTATTTCACATCAATTAGCTGGTTTCAGTGCTCAGAAGTATTCCTGGGCACATTTAACTTACTTGTGTAAGCATAGGCTACTGAGCAAACCTTACACTGCAAATTAAAAAACTCATGGAAATAGATCACTTTAACTCTTAATATACTCAGAACAGGAAATCAGTTTGTAATTCCTTATCTCCTCATTTCCGTATTCCAGAAGCATATAGAAGAGGGTACCAGGAGAAATTCTTTTGTGCTACACAAGATTAAAGTTGGAGAACATGCCCCCAGACAATCTCCTCATCTTCACACCACTAGGGGAGGTTCAGGTTGTATGCTAGGAAATACTTTGAAGATGACAAGAGGGTTATCAAACATTTGAATGGTTTGCCCAGGGCAGTGGTGGGGTCACTGGAGATGTTTAAGCAGCACATGGACCTGACTCTTAGGGACATGGTTTAGTATCGACCTTCAGTGCTGGGTCAAAGATTGGACAGGATGATCTTTGAGGTCTCTTCCAATTGGAGGTTTTCTCTGATTCTGAGATTTGGGAAACTTTTCCACAGACTGATGACCTCACATTGTGTCAACAATGTGTTTCTTTTCACACCTTTATTTACCAGAAGGTCAGCTCAGAAAAGAAGCCTGCTCAGCAAACTGAACTTACCTCAGAAACCAAACACTTAGGGGCTTTGGTAGTATTGGCCAAACATTTTCTGTGGCCAGCTCCCACACCATGGACCCCAGAGCCCACTTCATCTCAGCCCCAGCTGGCAGTCTCAGAGAAATACCAGCTCCGCCACAAGCCAAGAATTTTACCTGTGGACGGACTTCCTGGCCTGACCTCAGGCCTGCCTTATTACCTACAAGCCCACTGGGCAATCTTGACTGTTGCTTGAACTTGTCCATGAGCCCTAGGTCTACCCTGCTTGCCTCATTCATTCATGTGGCAAGAGCCAGAGCCATGGCTGGCCACACCATCTTGCTCGGTTTCTCACCCCTTACAAAGCCCTTGCTGCTTCCCAACTGCATGTATCTGTAATGAATCTCTTGATAAAGAACAGACTTCATTACTTTTTTCAATATTCCCTTTGAATCCTGTGACACACAGTAGCTCTGTTCACTGCACAAGATGAGGTGGCTACATCAGTCACAGCAATCACCAAGTTGAAATGCAAATTATCAGTCTAGAAAAATGCTGCTATTGGAATTTCTAGCAGACTGGTTTAGGGAACATTATTATTTAATATTTCCACTGATATCCTTGGTTATCAAGGAATAGGTAGGTACTGAAGAAGTTAGCTACTGGTACAAAGATGATAGGAATACAAATGAAAGCAGGAATACACTGGGGAAAACCCAAAAAGACAACATGGAAAGCTGAAATGTTACAAATGGAATGAGTCTTACCCCTGCCAAATGTAAGCACAGGAAGCTGGCAGCTTCCTACATGACCTTCCACTATAATCATAAATAACGTTAGTTGAAGATGACAACGGAGAGACTTTAGTGGACTCATACAGTGTCTGATCACTACATACCAACTCTGCAGAAGGAAAATGTGAATAGAGCACATGAAATGCTATTGATAAAGATGAGACTTAAGTTCTGTTGTGGAAAGAGATATTATCCAATACACTGAGCTCTTCTCACTTTTCCATACTGAAAAGCATAATGGGAGACAGAGGAAGGACCAGAAAAATGCAAAAACTGTTTTATTTAAGGATGTTATGTTAACTTAGCTTTTCTAGCCCAGTAAAATGATGGCTAAGGCTGAAACACAGAAGGCATACATAAAGACCATAAAAGGAAGAGTTTTTGGAACACAAGTTTGGCCCAACAAAGACTGCATGTAAATGGAAAGACTGTTTTGAAAGAGCGAATTTCTGGAAGCACACTGTTTTTAAAGCACAGGAGAAAAACCAACTTGTTCCAGCAAGACCAAGGCTAATGGAAAAGAACAACAGTTGTGTAGCGTCTGTCAAAACGCAAAAAGCATAGAGATACACCACAGTTAGGACTGTGCAACTTTACAGGACTATACCTGCCCAGGTTAGTGCACTTACAAGCCCTTAGTCAATATTAATTGGTTAATAGTGATCAAGTGGAGGAACACATGAAGGGCAGCTACTGACATTTGTTGTGTGAACATCTTCATTGCCAGAGCGTATCACAAGCTGAGTCTACATTAGCGAGCAGGGAAGGAGAAGATCTATCAGGCAATAGTTGGAGCTGAGGACCTGGCATCCACACTGAAAACACCTCTGACTCTGATGTCACCAGAGTACATTAGATCTATTCCTGGAATTCATTTCCTACTTAAGCCTTGTCTGAAATCAGTCCAGTTCACACTTTGGGAAACAGTCTGCAATGCAAGCTAAAGCTGAGTAAGAGGACATAACCAGGAAACTTACTTCAGAAGTTCATTCTCCATCTTAATTAAAACATGAGACTGTTGTCATTACAGCACTGCTGGCTTTAATCTATGCACAGTGTGAGATGGAGAAAACCTGAACTTCCCATAGAGCCTCCCTGAAGTTAATCTACAATAGCAATGATTTTAGATGTTCCCAACTACAGTTTTGCCAAGGAGAAAATATTTTGCTCATTTCCCCCAACCCAGCACCATGAGAGCACTATTCAGTATAGTCAAAACCACGTATTAAATAGGTATCACTGTGTTTTATTTGAGAAGTGGGAAGGTAGTCTCTTTTATATCCTGTCCAATGCTCATTAAATATAAGCTCAAGCAAGGAAGTTTCAATGCCATGCTGATTTCATTTCTATTTTCTGGTCTAGGCCTCTTTTTTTTGCTCCTTTCCTTTAGGCCATCAATAAAACATCAGTTGTGAATGGCTGATTTGTTCCAGTTACAGCAGGTACATTCTAGGTTCACTGCAAGGCTTTTCATTTTGAAAACATTTTTGGCATAACATTGCTAAGTTATCATCTGCCCGAGTCAAAAATCCCAAATAAACAGATTTACTGGGACACTCTCTGTCCCTTAACACGCAATCTATGCTAAACTTCCAGGGGCAATTTTAAGTATCTCAGATAAAAACCAAACACTACAACTTGCACTGTATGGAATATTTTGAAAGGTATACTAGTGCCTACAGTATGAGAGGTCCATACAGAGAGAGGCAAGTGAAAACTAGATACTGCATTTATTATTTATTAAGAACAAGAGAAAAAAAATCAACAGCCTACAATCCAATCCATGCTGTTCTTCCATCTCATGATGGATGTCATAAACTGCTGCAAGGAAAGAACAGGAATGGAATATGTGAGTTCTTTCCCTTGCAGGGGAGGTAGGGATCTGAAATTTTTTTGTACTTCATAACACAGGCTGAAAGAGCAAAGGTCCTTTACTGCCATCACCTGGAATAAATGAAACTAGAAAAAGAAACTTCCTTAAACAGTACAAAACTCATTATCTGCTGCTATGTAGACGCAATGACCACATAGACTTAGTTTCACATGAGAGTAGTCAGAGATGCAGTGAAATTAAAAAATGGTATCTCTCAAGAGAATTTGACATACCCTCATTCAACACCTGACCAATGAAAGCAAGCAAGATCTCTGCAAAACATAGATATTATTCTACATTCCAGCAGGGCCAGGGCTTCCATATCTGGTGTACTCACAGAAGCAACTAGAGAATTAAACCTGCAGTAACCAAGGTGGTTACAAAACAAAATAAGGCTCCAGAAGATTTAGGAGAAAATGTAAGAGTGTAAAGCTGATTCTCCAGGTGTATCAAAAAGGAAGTAGGGCTCTCAAATCTCCATTTGGTAATTATGGTAAAAATTAGCTAAATATTATCAAATTCCTTTGTGTTCCACATTGACACCAAAATACACACTAGTGGTGTCTGGAGAGAAACAGACACAAACAATGTCCTAACCCACATATATATGTAATTTGTCTACTTTTGAGTAGACATACTGAAAAATGCCATGACAGTGATTACTACAGCTGAAATCAAGAAAGGAACACAAGAAATAGCAGTCATGGAATACCTCCACTGCAGGATTATTCATAAGACGACTGATCTGCTAACTACTGAAGAGCTCTTACACTGAGAAACTAGTAAGAGCTTTCCTACTTGAACAGGCACCTCAAAGCATTCTTTGGGTTAAAAATTAAGATTTATATAGTAACTCTGAATCATTTCTCAGAGATTTTTGTATCCACTTTTTTAATTCACTGCAGTGATTTAGCTCTAAAAATATATTCAGATGGTATGTGGAGCAGGTCTATGTTTTTGCTGTTCACGTGTGTCATTATGGAGTTTTTTAACTCTCAAAATAATACAGTGAAAAGTATCCATAATTCTTTTAATGAAGTCTGTGCTGTCAGGAGAAAAAGCCTTCCATAAGCTTGATGTTCAATAAATTTACTTTGCTTACTTGATAAGGTAAAGGAAACTGTCACTAAAAATGCTGGTACTGCATTTCAAAGTCCAAAAGGACACGATTTCAGAAATGCTGCAAATTCAAAGAGTAGGCAACTCAAAACGTGGATGTAATACATTTCCCCGTTTTCCTAAGTGTGTGTTAGCAGGGAAAAGATGCACAATAATGGGCACTTTGATGGTTCTTGAACACCTGCAAAAGCTGTCAGCTGTGGCTTTGATTTGGATAAGCAGCAAACAGATTAGCAAGCTATATTTGCAAATAATGTTTACTTTGTTCAAAGTGCTACTGGACCAGCAGGATTAAATTTCAGTTCTTGCCTTTGTCACATATACATAGAACCAAAGAATCATGCAATAAGTGCAGGTTGGAAGATACCCTTGGAAATCCTCTAGTCCAAGACCCTGTTCAAAGCAGGGCCACTTCTGAAGTTAAAGCAGGTTGCTCAAGGCCTTCACTCAGACAAGACTCGATGATCTTTGAGGTCTCTTCCAACCTTAGTGATACTCAATATTAGAAGTTTTGGAAATCTCCAAAGATTAAGATTGTGCATGCTCTGCAGGTAACATATTTCATCATTGGCAGACCATTCAAACAATGACTCCCACTTGTGAACTGGGGTAAGAACACAACCTTACTTCAAGTGGTTGTATGGGAATAAATTCAGTGCCAGTGACACATGCTCACCTTGATGAGGAGGTCTACATGCATACATAACCAACATCTCTAATTCCCATACATTTGAATATACCTCTGCTAATATATAAGAACTTTGGAATGTAACTTTGAAAGGTTTTGGATATCAAATACTTCTAGAAGGCAATGCTGATTTAAAATAGTGCATCTTCCATAACTATAAGAGAAACTGGACACTGGCTTTATGAAGCTCTACAATATTTTTTAAAAATTATTTTAATGATAATAAAAACTTCTTGAAAGGAACTGCCCATTGCCATGCTTCTTGCACAGCACACTGCAGAACAAACCTTTCCATTTTCCTACCTTATCCCCATTTTAGTTCAAGCTTTTTAGAGCTGCTATAAACCAAAATTGTAATAGTACCTTTTAATAAAGCAATTCAGACTTTACAGGTAATTGCTTTTCCCTTAGAGTGAGGCTCCCTCTATTCAGGCACAACTGCAGAGTGCCAAGTAACAACAACTTCAGTCTGAAACATTTCCTGATAAATTTTCTTTAGAAGAAGTTAATGGCCCTGAGTCTTGCCTCAGGTCATCAACTCTCTCAATCAGTTATTAATCCCCAGAAATTGCCCAGGGCCTCAACTGTGTGCTTAAACACACTAATTTAGGTTTTGAACAAACAGACCAAATGAAGGTCAGTATCAGGAAGTAGAATTCAGTTAACATTAAAGAAAATTCTGAAAAGTATTTAATAGGTCTAAATCAGTTCAAGGGGTACATTGACTCGATGACAAGGTTTTCTGTATTTACTGAGGACAAGGCTAGAAGAGCAGGGAGTTTAACTTCAGTGGGCTTTAGGTCAGATGCTTAATGCTTAAACTGTCACTTCTGACACAGGGTCATATATGTACCCATAATGTCAAAACACTGAAAACAAATTATAGTTGCATGATATTTTTAGTTATCCTGACAATGCATTTCAAATGCACTCTGTCACAGGACTCTTGAAATATTTCTGTCTAGAATTTCCAAAGACATAAACTATTTGGGAGCTACTTTTATGACGGATTTTGTTTGGCCCTCTCCTCACACACACACACACAGGCATAGTGCTCTCACCATTAAAAACTACACACACGCTTCCTTGTAAAATATATTCTTTCCTTTCTTCTTTTTCCTAGCCCCTTTACATTACTATTGCTACCCATGAAACAGGAGCTTTACTTGACAGCTTCCTTTAAGTTAGTTTTCCCCCTTGTGCAGCATAGTCAGCAGGATATACAGGTACCACAGAGGACTTCTTCTGCAAAGGTGAGTCTTTCACTTCCACAAAGCCAGATGAGGGTGTACCTGGGTAGTTTACACATGAGTGCACACAGCAGCAGCATACGGGCTAATGAGGCTTAATGGACCAGAATCAATTCAAATGCAGTGTGAGTATCGCACAGCATCAAAAAAAGCAAAAGCTGTGCTCAGTATTCATAAGGCTAAGCTAAATAACACTTTTCTAGTCACGGACTTTATTATATACATAGGTATCTCTAGCAGACAGTAACAGGTAGAACTGTAGCAATTCAGAAGACGTAAACATTGATAATAAACTGATGTTGTAAAAGTATGAAACACATCATCTAACATCTATAGAAAATGTCAATGTCACCATTTTATAGAGCATTAAGTAACCAGTGAAACATGCAATCTAGTTAATGTCAAATAATCAGGTAAGCAGGACTTAAGTTGATCACTCCAGTCCACACAGAGTAAATAACAGAACAAAGAAGACTGATTGGCACACACATTCAGTACTTTCCATGTATTTTGGAAATGCTGTACAAATAGACATCCTCCTTGTTTTTTCATGACCTCTGCTGGAGTTCAGTGCCAGTACCAATAAATCGAATGTACATAAGTATACCCACTGACTACCACCACAACATAAATAAAGATTATTCAAAAGTTTTGTCATTTTCCCATAATGAATACATGGGGGTTTTGCCAGCAATACCTAGCCTTCACAGCTTTCCATTGCAGGAACTGTGTGAGTATGGGTCACACGTGATCTAGATTGTGAAAAAAACAGCTCTTGCTACCTTTGCACATTGCAGTTTGTGCCTGCTACAGAACATGGCAGACAGGGTAGTTTTATCCTCATTCTCATTTTTGTTTCAACTAGATAATACAAGAAACAGATACAGACCCTTAACCTTAACAGTAAACACATTCTGCTAACAAACCCCAACATTTTTACTTCTTACTGAGATATCTAGATCTTGGGGACATCATATATTTTGTTTAAAATCTATCAGTGCCTACTGAGTCTCTTATTAAACTAATATTATGCATTGACTAACTAGCAGATGGAAGATGAAGGCACAGATGGGTAAGTTACTTTCCCATGAGGTTTAAACCCATTGACTGTTATCTAAGAACACAACTCAGGTGTCCCATAGCTCATTTTGATGTCTCATCAGTTCTTTCTCACAATGCTGAAAGACATAGCCAACATATAGAAATCAGAACCTCTAATTACCACAGAAAAGAGCCATGTTCTCACCACTGGGGAGTTTAAGATGGTTCTTACTTTTTATGGCCAGATTTGAAAATGAGGCTTATGTTACTGGCTATGTCTTTCAGCTTTCCTCCTCAGACATAGTAGATATAACTAATGCAATTTTTTTCATATGCTAGTGCCAACCTTATACTAGTTAGTAGGGCAACAAGGAGAACACATACAAAATGCACAAGACAGACAACATTAACTCCTGCTTATGTCTGAATTGTGACTATCAGCAAGGACAAAGATTTCTTAAAAAAATGACAGGTGATTAAAGAGGCAACGTTAATTTTACTCTTTCTTCTGCTACACCACCCCATTCAATTTATGTCCATTTGACTTCACTCCCAAGCAGAAAATTGTTCTACCTGAAGTATTGTAGTTATCATTCTATCCTTCAGGTTCAGGCATCCAAATAAATGACTTTCAACAGTCCTTAGCATCAAGCAGTTTCTGGGCTCCAAGACTAGTGGAAGCGCTCAGGATTAAAAGTGGTAAGAACATGCTTAACTGTATGGAATAATGTAGGCAAAATACCATGTCACTTTTATGTGAAGTAATTTGACAGTGAAGCAATAATACTAAGCCTTACATTGTAGCTAATCAAGACTAAGTTATAACATCACATCAAACCTTTATTAAACTCATCTTTGGAAAACAGAAGATGATTCACTCTATCAATAGCACTTTAATCACAGCAGTTGCAGCTCTACTGTAAACAACTTGCTATTCGCATTTCTCGTCTGTATGATGGAAGACATGCTAACAGATTCAAGCACATCATTATGACAGAGAAGTTCCTCACAAGAAACAAAAGCTCACAAATAAGCTATGTTCTCCAGATACGCTGTAGTTGCCCCACATACATACCCACAGACGCTTTGGGTTTTTTTCTGAGAGCTTGCTCAGGTGATGAGCAACATCCATTATCAATCAGTAAAAGCATGCAGTAGAGAAGTGTTCCATCCGCTGCAAGATCAAGTGCTTGCATAATGGAAACAGCACTGCAAATTAACATCTTAGCATCCAAGAAATTATACATTCATTATGTTTTCTACATATGTTTGTAGAAATCACTGGTCTATAATCACTGATTATTATATATGCTGGTTTTGGTATAACTCACAACTCATGACAAGACTCATAGTATTTAAAAGAGGCATCAACGTAGAAAGCTACACTTAGATCTTCCTAACACAGCTGGGCTTACCAAATTGCCTAAATTGACAATATTTCATATTTTATTTATATACATTTCATTTAAAAATTAATGTGCTGTCTATGAGAGCATAGTGAGCATTTTGTCATATAAATAAAGTAATCTTTAAATGATTTTCATAACACATCAAGTCCTTGAAGTGCTTGCAGTAAAATTCTAGATGGATAATTATCTAGTTTATTTTGGAACTGTTTTCAGATAAATTACATGTCTATATGGTTTATCTTGCATGAAACTAATAAAGTCAGAAATAAAATACTGTGTTATCCAAATCAAAAGTTCATCCTTATATAGCTAGATTTCCAGAGAACCACTGAGAATGCTATAAAACATTGCTGTCATCTGCACAAACTAGTAGTGAAGACATTTGGTGACTATTTCCTTTTCTTTCTGCAGTGTTTTTGGAACCTTACTGCTGGGATAATTATGTCATAGCACCTTACTTTTATTGGTTTTGTGTATATTTCTCAGAGGAGTACCTATTTCTTCTATTATGGCTCTCTAGCAAAAGTGGATTTTGTTGAATTTAATAAAACAAGGCATTTCTGAAAGCTATGTAAAACATCCAGGAAAATGTTTCAAGTAGTATTGAGAACAATTCTGCTGAAGTGTAACAAAACAATTCCAAGTAGGATGTATTTCCACTTAGCCATATTTCCACTACCTCACCATGTAACTTCCTGAATATATCATGTGTGCACTACATACTGTAAGTTTACATTTGCCTCGGGCACAAATTAATTCTCTCCACAAAACATCCTAATTCTCCTGCACAACCATGTTTTGACTAGCCTAACATTCATTTCGAAAAGTCAAAATAAAGAAATAGCTCATACACTGCTGGACTACAGCCAGTTTCTCTAGGTCAGCAGAAATCTCTCTTTGTTAATACAAATATTTCCTTCCTATGGCAAATATGTTTAAAGCTTAGGGGTGTTTTTAATAAATGCTAATTACTTTAGCCTCCTGAGCTATCAAAAAAAAATTACTAGAGGGAAACTGCTAAGAGAAGAGCTCCTAGGGCAAAAATAATAGACAGAATTTTCATACATTTTAAGGGTAAAAGTAGCACAAGCAGCCTTTTTTAATATGGACCTTTGCAGGGGCTCCTTATGCTTCAAAGTACAGCTCTGTTTACTAAAAGTTCTCTTTAAATACCTATGCAAGTACTTTAGTCTGCTTTTTTACAATAGTTAATTCCAATTGCCACAGCAATCTTATTTTTGAGAACTTTACATGTACTCTGCTGTTTCCATTTGTATAATTCAGAGAGATGCCAACACAGGAAATAAGTGTAGACATGTGCACACCTAATCAGATGGACAGAAGGAAATCATTTAAAGCACAGACAAACACAAAAAAAAAGCAAGAAAGCTGGGCACACCACACAACAGAGCATGGCACAGAGATCCCCAACACAGCACATACCCAAACCACACATCTCAAAACCAGTACAGAGCACTTAGAGCCGTGTTCAGTCTGAGTTAACACTCTCCCACTTGGGATCAAATCAAAGCCATTCTAATTTACACCACCTACACTAGGGGTTATTTATACCTGATCATTATTCTCACTCCCCTGAGATAGCCTTAATGGGATATATTTCAGTCAATCCATCACCATCCAAGATTATTTTCACTGGACTAGTATTTCTGAGAGATTTCTTGTAAATGAAAGTCTGCAGCAACTGTAGGAGAGAGGTTTTACTAAAAGGTCTGAAAGCTTTGACACTTGCTGTCAGCTTTGCTATTGGCTTCTTAGGTGACATTACACAAATCACTTAACCATTATTTCCCTCACTTGGAAAATAAGAAAATTACATTAGTTTTGGGGGGAATAGCATAAAATAAATCAAAATGTTAAACATAATCATCGAGCACAAGATGCTACAGATGTGAAAGGTTATTAGATACTTCTCTGAAGCAAGACATTGATAGGAAAATGGAATTACAAAGTTGATTACAGAGTTTCATTGAAGCAAACAATCCTTCAAGCTTCATACCAGCAAAGTCTGAAGTTGATAAAAACTTTCCCAAATTTCAGGATAATTAACCAAGTATTGGTAACATATGCAGAATACAGCTCAGCATGAGATTTAACCTGTAAATAACTGTGGTTGTAAAAAAGACTTTGCCTTTAATTTGCTTACTGGAATTACTATCATCATATTCATTAATCTTTTGCTCAGTTTCACCGTAATCTTGGGAAATACAATAGCTGAGAGACAAGCAAGGGAAACAGGATTAGATGTAAACTGTGAAATAAAATTGAAAAGAAAAACAAAACAAAACACCAATGTTCAAATAAAGGAATAACAAATTAGATGAAGCAGAACAGGTTTGTTGCATACCCAACATTTCAGGCAATATAAGGACTGTGGATTTGTTTGGCAAACATGTATTTTATTTAAAGTCATTAAAAAAACAGTATGACATTTCCCTCTATCTGTATTGCACAATTTGCTCTGTTATGCATGACTAAACATTTTAAACTACATTATGTAAATAAAACATCTTCTGTGAAGAATAAAAATCAGATCAGATTAAGTGAAGCGATTATTAATACCAATTATCAGTTACCATAGAGACTCAAAAAATATGTACTTTGCTTGTTTGGCATAGACGATCTGCTTCCCAGAAAGACACATATAGAGAAAGTTAAATGTCTGCAGGGAGACAATACCGAGGTCAAATACTCTTCCTACTGGCATTTACACATTGCCATTAAAGTCACATACTAACACTATTAATTGTGCCTGGCTGCTTCCTTTTCACTTTATAAAAAAGAAAACAATTGGGAAGATACATTACAGTGAAAAATTCTTTCCCTGGTAGCTAGAGAAAAATAATTTTTAATAGTGTGATTTTCCTTGAAGTATTAGGTTAACCATAGTCATTGTGGGGTGTTGGGTTTTTGTTTGGTTGGTTTTGGCTGCATTTCACAGTATCACAGTATCACAGTAACTAAGGTTGGAAGAGACCCCAAGGATCATCAAGTCCAACCTGTTCCAACAGACCTCACAACTAGACCATGGCACCAAGTGCCACGTCCAATCTCCCCTTGAACACCTCCAGGGACGGCGACTCCACCACCTCCCTGGGCAGCCCATTCCAATGATGAATGACTCGCTCAGTGAAGAACTTTTTCCTCACCTCGAGTCTAAACCTCCCCTGGCACAGCTTGAGACTGTGTCCCCTTGTTCTGGTGCTGGTTGCCTGGGAGAAGAGACGAAGCCCCTCCTGTCTACAACCACCTTTCAGGTAGTTGTAGAGGGCAATGAGGTCACCTCTGATCCTTCTCTTCTTCAGGCTAAACAATCCCAGCTCCCTCAGCCTCTCCTCATAGGGCTTGTACTCAAGGCCTCTCACCAGCCTTGTTGCCCTTCTCTGGACACGTTCAAGTGTCTCGATGTCCTTCCTAAACCGAGGGGCCCAGAACTGGACACAGGACTCAAGGTGTGGCCTAACCAATGCAGAGTACAGGGGCACAATGACCTCCCTGGTCCTGCTGGCCACACTATTCCTAATATAGGCCAGGATGCCATTGGCCCTCTTGGCCACCTGGGCACACTACTGGCTCATGTTTAGGCGGGTGTCAATCATTTATTCCAATTTTATATTTAAACTGTGAAACTTTAGAAAATACATCCACAGTGACTCAAATACAACCATTCCGAAAGTGTCAGAAATTCTGCTGAAATACTTTTATACAGCTCTAACAGGTTTTCAATGAAACATTTTTCTTGGCTGGAAACACTTATTTTTCATTTCACTATCAAGCTTTGAGACTGTACATGTTGAATTCCTCATTAACACAGGTGTTTGAAATATCACATGTATGCAGATGTTTGCCTTAATACTTTCTCAAGGTTCAGGAAAATAACTATAGGAATTCTAGAAACACATGCAAACTTAGTTGTCAGCAAAAGAGATATCCAAAGAGTGAAACACCTTCCTTAAAATGAATTTACATCAACTGCTTGCATTCTTAACCACAAATTTGTAGAACCAGTTTTCACACCCTTACAACACACAAATTATCCATAAATACTAGCACTACACCATAAAACAAATATAACGTTGTAGAGAACACAGTAATAAATTAGGAAACATATCTAATTATCTATTTTTAATATAAACGATATTTTGCAAACACTTATTCTTCCCTGGGTGGAAGGCTGAGATTTCTTGTTGAAAAGAGTATATTCCAGGCATCCCAAACAAAATGATCAGGACCCTAGGAAGCCAGTGGCATGTATATGCCATGGTTTTAAACATAATCTAAACAGCTTAGGCATGAAAAAGCTATAAAAGAGTTGTAAATTAATGCAACTACAGTGGCAGGAAGAGCCTATAGTATAAGGTAAAAACACTAAAAAAATTCAATTTTCATATCCCTCCCATTAAAAAAACAAACTCTCTATCCAGGAAAGAGCCTAATATCTCAAACACAATAACAACTGTATATATATATATATATATATATATATATATATATGTTCATCTTCCCTTGCCTAACAGTACATTAAATGAAGCTTCCACATTTGAGAGGAGGAAACAGAAAAATAAAATAAATTCAATGGATTTAATGTAGGCAGACTTGTGAGACAGCAAGAGCTAGAAGGGGACCTCATCCATGAGAACTGCAATCTGCAGCACCCAGACTGCCAGAATCTGTCGTTCATCTTGTTCACAAATTATTTACTGCTTCTCATGGAAGCAAATTATTTTGTATGCCTGAAATTTACATAAATTCTTCTTCATTCTTTACATACTTTCTCTTAAATTAGGGATCTCTACTTTTGGAATGCAGAAAGATTGTTCTTTTTTAGACAAATGATGCTTGTCCTAAGTCATTTAGATCTTCTGTGTTTACAGGTCATAAAAATCTGGAGTCTCTTTTCAGTTCTTTACTATTCCTTCCATTCCTTTCCCTTCCCAGCCTCACACAGCTAGTCCTGTAATACTGCAAGTATATCCAAGTATATCTTTTTGTAAATATGGGATTGCCAAAAGCACTTGTGAAACAACTTCGGGTTTCCCCATTAAAATCAGGACAAGCTGCTCTTCTAGAAAGTATCCACACCTTGGTCCTACTGAGTCTTGAAGGAAATGTAAAGGGGAGATTAGGCTCAGCATGTTCAATCTGGTACACAAGCAATGGATTTGTTTTGCTAAGCATTACGTGCACAAATATATTTTACATTTCCTTGTAAGCCCTGCCTCTTGCCTTAGAGGTGAAATGGCAGGAAAGGACAGCCAAAGGACATTCACAGGGAAAAGGAGGTTGAAACTTCCTCTTACATTGAACAGTTTTTCTCCCATTTTTTCTAGACTCTCTTACAGCTTTTCTCAGAAAGATTCATTAAAACCACAGTCTAGTTCAGTTAAGTGTTTCTCTCTCATTGTATGTCATAAATTAATACTTCATAGAACAACAATTTTGGTCTACTTATTTACATCCCATGGTTCCTGATTACTGAAGGTTTTGACACGAGCAAGCTAAAACATTACTGTAATCCTGTAAACTTAATCCATTTTGTGTTGTATTGAAGATTAAATTACCATATTAAATTTCAGTCACAGAAAGGAAAAAGAGAGGCTTAAATTATTCTCATTCTTATCACTGCTTCAAAACATGTATTGCCAGGAGACTGGATCCTACTCTAGGGACCACCTTCGGCACCTCATATGTGCCCTCTTCCAGCCAGGCAGATCAGATCCTTCATGGATCCTTTTGCTTAGCTGTTCAGCGGGATTCTATTTCCCTTGAAAAACACTTGAGACACAGAGACTGAAATGCTTGGTACAATTACAATAGAGAAAAATGCATTAAGAGAACCAAGAAAACTTGCAATTGTTGAATTGAAATTTTGAGCTACTATTACCATGCAACTATCGCAGAAAATTTACCTCCCTATTGTGGCACCCAGTCAGAATACTGGTAGCCTGTGCCTTCCATTCAGGTTGTACTAGGGGATATACAGACTGATTCTGCATCTATTTTATGTTCGTGATTATGGCTTATCACAATAATACTTATCATTAACAAGGAAAATACATGCTATTAGTCATGAAAATGTGGGTTTGCTGTCAGTTGGATAGTTTGGATTTTGTGCACGGTTTTGAATAGAGCAATATTACATGATTTTTTTGAAGCACTTTACAGGCAAATTGTAACTTGCACAAAAAGACCCTCATCTACACAATTCCACTGAGGCCCAAGGATTGGCCCTCATTACTCCAGGTAACAAGGGTTATAAAGCGTCTTTATACATGTGATGAGCTGAGTGATTGCAGCACAGGCTAAAAAGGAACCAGAACAGACCCAATCTGAAAAGTAAATCATTAACACAAGCAATTTCTGCAGGTGAGAATTTCATTCTGTGATTAGCTGAATTTTGATTCTTAAAGTCAACACAGCAGACCAGAGGGTGTCGTGCTAATGACTGTTTACTTAGTTTATAATCATGCTTATTCACATATGATTAATCACTAGGTATACAGTGAACCTATAAAAGCTAAGGACGTATAGTACCAAGACGTAATCATGCTTCATTGTTACCCTGGAGCCTAATGTACTTGGTACCAGTTTGATAGGGTAGTTTCTCTCAATTGTCAGATATAGCAAAAGAGTTAAAAATTTTGTCTATTGAACTATTAGATTTATTCTAAGAAAGATATTATTTTCTCTCAATAGAACTTGAAGACTTGGATCAAAATGTATTGTGGAGATTATGTGAGTATAATGACCTGTTCTCTAAAATCATTGAAAAATTTTATTGCTCTTGTGTTGTCATCATACATGCGGTGACCCATTTCTCTTTACTGGTAGAAATTAATCTCAGGTGAAGTTAATTTATTTCTAATTCTGGTGTTATTTGCAGTGTATATGAAGTGTACAAAATGAAGATTAAAATACAAAAAATTATCAGTTTCTCTCCCAGAATTTTAGGCCTTTCAGGGCAAAATAATTTGTCTTTTATCTCTTTGTGAGACTCTGTGGGTTATATACTTGCTCATAGCTGTTACACAAGACATAAAATTGCATACTATCTCCTGACTGCATTAGAAATAAAAATGTGAGTTGTTCAGAAGATTCATGGCACTATTTTGGTAGGTTTGTATTTTCACAAGACAGTCTGCAACTGCATGAAGTAACGACATAGCTTTATCATTTAGAAACATTTGGGTTTGTTCACAATGTGAAAAATATTTTAAAGGGAAGAAATGCTACATCTACAAGGCCCATAACACAGGAAAAGCTATCAATTATTGTTTCCCATCAATAAATTGTAGCAATATATTAAATGGTTGCATTAGGGCTCTTCAAGAAAATAAAAGTTCATACTGCAATTTCAAAGCTCCATTCTGAAAGCTACTGTAGTTACCATATTATTACAGCGAAATGCCAAATTCTTTTCAGCACATGTAATACTGATAATTATGTTCATTAAGGACTTCCATATCCTTTTAATTACTTTTAGCAGGAATAATGATTCACTCCTTTCAAATGCTCTTTGCACTACCACTAAATTTAAAGATCAATATATAATTTTCTGAAGGATAAGCATTTTTTCCTTACTTATCTGGAAATACAATTGTACTAATTATTCCAATCACATCAGTAAAGCATTTCTTCCTATGAAATTATATTGTATATGTTTGTTTTTCTAAAGTATTAGGTATTGAATGGGTTTTACTGAAGTGTTTGGTTTTCAACAGTTTGGGATCTTTCATGCTTTATTAGACCAGTTAAGAACTGAAAAGGGATTTCCTTCTTGGTTTCTTATTTTCTCTTTTAATTCCTATGTATAATATATTCCTGACAATCAAAGAAAGACAGGACAAAGCTAATAGAGCCACTTCAGCTGGAGAAGTCAAGAAGTTCAGTTTCTTTTCTTCTACTGATTTAAGACCAATTCTATTTAAATAATTGTTACTACATCTGCATATAGTATGTTGCCTGATATTAACAGTAATACATTATAAAAAGTCATTAAAACTGGTAATTATTACATTTGTAATAATAATGGAATAGTATTATATATTAAAAAAAAACACCCCAACACATAAAATCTTAACTATGAGAGATGTTTACACCAGCTATTTTAATGTAATTGTTCTATATTATTCAGCTATTAGGATTGCTTCAGCAAAGAGGGAACTTAAATTCCTAATTTTGATCCTCTAAATCACACCAAAATAATCACTGAAGTAAGAGGGCAGAAAAGCAACTCCAAACAGCAAGGTACATACTGATCTCAGCAATGACATAAAAACCAGATTACAGGCTTTCTCTGAAAAGTATTGTGATAGATTCTCAAGTTGGGTAAACTTTTATTCTTTATTCCCATTTCCATTTGTTGTGGGATAGGAAGGCAGAGAAATTAGGGATTTGTATGAACTAGCTCACAAGATCCCAAACGGTGGAGCAGACTGCTGAGTCACCCAGACAGAATGGGGACATGTAGTGCAGAGCCCATGCAAATGTCGCCTCCCAGAAGTCTGCTAGTTCCTGTAGATAAAGTTGGTCATGGAGCAGTGGCAGCTTTCTCAGATAAGACTCAGAAAGAAACCAGAAAAATCATTCTTTCTGTAAAGTCATGAGTAAGAAAGCAGCACTTACATGTGACTGAGTGGTTAGGTCATCACATTAATTTCTTGTGTTCTATTCTTAAATACAAGGTTAGGCTGAGAACAACACTTAAAAGCACACTCAAGACTTAAAGATATTTTTCAAGGAATCCCACAACATTAATATACCATTAACTCAGAGAAGAAACATTAAAAAAAGAATTGGAGGTATTACTTTCAAATTTTACTTGTTTGGTTTAAACATATATGTGGGTGTATCTATCTATATAGAATCTCCTTTATATTTTATTTTACCCATATTGGTAATTGTACATGTTATGTAAGAACAACTGTATAGGATGGAGTCCCCCAAGATCAGGAATGAAATGGACAAAATATTAACAGCAGCAGTTCTAACAGTTTCAAGAATTCAGGGCAACATCCTTATCAGAGATTACATGCAGATTATGGCACCCCACAGAATCACAGAGGTAAAACTGCCAGGAATGAGATAAGACAACATTTGTGAGCTCTCTAAAATACATATGCAGGGGAAAATGGGAGGCTCTGGAGAAATAATTTCCTATGTTTAAAAGTATTCCTTCATATTATCCAAATTAAATGTAACACATATAATAAACTTACAATGCAACTTTGTTTTTTAAAAATAAAGTTGCATATGAAAGATATCTTTTCAAAAGTATAGCTAGCTCATAGCATGTAGTTAGCTAATAAACTGAGCATTTTATTTTACTAAATATTCTGTATAGGAAGCATTGAGACTAAGGAGTCTGAATGTTTGTTATCAGCAGAATGACTTACTGAACAAATATTATTAGAAGGTTGTTCTCACTTTAGATTATTTTTTTCCATCACAAGACTGAATTGCCTGAACTTTATACACCATAATTTGATAAAAGCAGTCTCGGATTTTACCAACAGGCCCTTTTCACTCCCTTTTATTGCTTTGATTTATTCCATTAACATGACAGAAGTCTGTTCTGTCTGCACAGATGTTTTGGAATCAGTTCTTTTCAAGAGTTAAATACACATATGCAAACAGGCAGGAATATGTGCAAAGAACCCACCTGGACGACCTCTATGAAAACAGATCTATTTTTTTGTAGATGAGAGTACCTTGATATCAAAAAGATTAAAATCCTTCAAGTCCAAAATCACTGAATCTAGAGATGTATTTACCTTACCTTTATGTGCTTGGATACTTCAGCTTGGATACATCCTTTTTGTTAGGATGCTGCAGGGGGGAAAAGAGGAAAAAAGAAAGAATAAGAACCATTCCTTCAAGCTCACATACAGCATCTGGTCTAAGGTAACCCATAAAAAGGCCAAATTGGTCTTGGAAATAACTTTCCATGGCTGCTTTTTGAAGGCATTTTCTTTCTAATGCAGAAAGCCCTGCCATGTTGAATGCTGTGGTTGCAAGACTGCTCTAGCAAAATGGCGTGTTTGGGATAAGGGATGCTAGAATCTAGCTATCAAAAGTCATTCAATTTGTGGAATTCTTCATGGTCACTCAGTGACCACACAAACCATTTCCTCAAAGTAGATGATCTACACATCATCTTGTGTAAAACAAAACTTTGCCATCTTTGACAAAGTTATGTACATTTACACCAACTGAGCACCTAGTTCTTATTTCTTCCTTACACTTTTTAGATTAGTATTTCCTTGAGGCCATATTTAAATATCCTCCCCCTCTTTTCCCCCCACCTTCTCCCCCCCCCTTTTTATTTTATTTTAGTAATTACTACATTTAATGTGAAAGAGCTGAATAATAAGCTGCTTGCACTGACACTGCTTTGATTACAGATGCTTGGAAGTTCATCTCTGAAGCTCCAATGTATGCTAACAAACCTCTGGAAAGGTGTAACTACATTCAGAGACTGGTGTATTTCAGCACCTTAGTCAATTAGCTTTTTTGTACTCCAGCAAACCTCTGAATCACTTTTATTTGAAGAAGCCAGACAAAGAACACTGCCTTGAATTTTAGTATTGAGTACACAGTAGCTATTTACAGATAAATAATTAAAATGTGTCTTTCTAACAGGAAAACTCAGACATATTAAACCCAGGATCAGAAAAAGCAATAAGGGCTGGACTGCCTTTTGCCCAGATAATGTTAAGAAAGTGAAAGATGCGATCAGTGCAATCGTAGCCTCCACACTGCCTGTACTAAAGCCACTGTTCTGCTGATCCTATTATCTTGAATTCTTTTGCCTTTATTCTGTAATACTGATTTTTGTCAGTTTCTTATTGCTCTGGTTGGGCTCATCAGCAATGTTTTTCACATTGTTTCTATATAGGGTAGCTTCTGATAAAAGCACAGATTGGATCTCCTCTCCTTTCACACACACCCCTCACCCCCTTTTTTAAGATGATCATCACAGTAATTCTTGATGCTCTGTCTCATAGTGGTTGCCACCTCATGTTTTCTATTTTGCAGAGGAAACTGTAATGATTCTGTGAGGTTCTGTTTACTTTGATTTATAATGTGCTCTCTGGTCTTGTAAAATATTTTCAACCAATCCTCAGAAGTTACTGTAATGTGATTTCTGCCTCAAAGCACTGGAATCTGATGGTGGTACCAGTGCTATGGTCTTCCTAATAATTCATCCTGATCAATAGGGAGCAGTTGCTTGATTTACTGAGAACCCCATTGGACATTTCATTCACTAGAGGGTGTTGAAAGGTCTATTTCTCCTCTATGTAGGGAGCTTTTTTTCTTTCATGTAAATGTCACTTGATGTTGAGGTTCCTCTAGTAGGTATTTGGAATAATTAAATGTATTTTTTAAAATAAAGTAAGAAAAATCTCAACAGGGGAATGAATTAGCATCCCTCTAGTGACCATCTTCAAGCACATGGGTGAAAAGTCACAAGATCATGCTATTTATTTCCCTATGCTTTTCAGAGTTTAGGAGAGAAAAACATGTTGTGTAAGCAAAAGAGAAATGGCCATAGATTCAAAAGTGGCTGTTCCAATGTCAGAGGCAAATACTTCTTTCACCAATTCCTTTTAGGTATGCCTCCCATTCAGGTTGTAATGCATAATATAAAAGTTACTTAGTTGAAGAGAAGTGCTTTTACATTGGATTTGCAATCTAGCATAGTACAAAATGTACCAAAACCACAGTACAATTGTAATACTGATGAGATTTCTATTACTGGTCTCTATAATTTGCTCACTGTTATAATGCTGGGCAGTAAGGAATATGTGAGTTGAAGTCAGCTCAAGTCCATTGATCTCTTCCAAATCATTTTGCTAGTTACACATTATTTGTACCCTGTGTTGGGCTGAGACACACATACATTCCCCTCATGATTGTCTGTCTAATTCAAGGAGACATTCACACCCTTTAAGTGAACTCAGGCCTAAACATTTACACCACCGGTTCATCCATGCAACCACTGAAAGCTGCTTATCTAAAACAAAGGCCATTTGCAGTCCCCTCTGTGTTGAGTGAACTGCCCAGGGAGGTGGTGGAGTTGCTGTCCCTGGCAGTATTTATGGAAATACTGGATGTGGCACTTAGTAATGTGGTCTACTCAATGTGTTGGTGTTAGGTCATAGGCTGGATTTGATGATATCAGAGGTCTATTCCAGCCTCCATAATTCTGTGTGATTCTATGAGATGAAATTATCTTTCTTTAAAAGGGCTGTGGTCAGCCACACCCTGAATTATTCTCTGAGCTTCACAGTCACACTACTCTTGCCTAGCTCCTCTGTGACTTCTTCTGTTATAGGGTGTTATTAGTCAGTCACAGTGGACTTCAGTAGAAATGAAGTGAAATAGCAGTACTTGTAATTACACTCAGATGTTCAATCAACCCTAAAAATGTCTTGCTTCATAACAGGGCCACAGAAATTCTCTAACCAAAGATAATGGAAGGGACAACCTATTCCCATGTAGTTGCCTGCTCTGTGATCAAAATTCAATCTGTTGTAATTTCATTCAGTTGTTAAATGCCTCTACTGCTCTGCTACCTCAATTTGTACAATGATGAATATTGCTGCCAGGTAGTGCATTTAGCATGCAAACCCTGTATAATTTTGGGGCAAAACATGATTTTGCATCCCGGGCACTAGGTTCTGGAAGCAGAGGCCCCACTTTCCAAGGCGAGCATTGTGTTGATGTATTTCCTCATTTTCTTAAGGAATGGGGAGCAAATAATTTTGTAACTACATATGCTTCTAAAATGTGACAGGATTATAACAAATCTTTGCAAAACAAAATGCCAGCCACGACCTCCAGATTTGTCTTTCAGTACAGGAGATTATTGTAGCTCAACTTAAAACTACATAATATTTCGTTAAATCTGAGAATCACAGAATCATCTTGGTTGGAAAAGACCTTTAAGATCATTAAGTCCAATGATTATCTAAGCCTACCAAGTGTGATGCTAAACCATGTCCCATAGCACCACATCTCTGTGTCTTTTAAACACCTTCAAGGATGGGGATTTAACCACCTCCCCAGGGAGACTACTCCAGTGTTTTCTAACCCTTTCAGTGAAGAAATTTCTTCTAATATCCATTCTAAACCTTCCCTGGTGCAACTTAAGGCCATTTCCTTTCATCCTGAGGAGAAGAGACTTAACAACTACCTTGCTCCAACCTTCTTCTAGGTAATTGCAGGGAGTGATAAAGTCACCTCTCAGCCATCTCTTCTCCAGGCTAAATAACTCCAGTTCCCTCAGCCACTCCTCATACGACCTGTTCTCCAGACTCTTCATCGGCTTCATTGCTCTTCTCTGGCCTTGCTCCAGCAACTCGATGGAGCACGTGAGGGCCCCACAATGAACGCATTACCTCAGGTGTAGCCTCACCAGTGCTGAGTACAGAGGGGCAGTCACTTTCCTTGTCCTGCTGGACACACTATTCCCAATACAAGCAAGGAAGCTTGGCCTTCTTGGCCACCTGGGTACACTGATGGCTCACTGTCAATCAACAGCCCCAGGTCTTTCTGTACTGTGCAGCTTTCCAACTACTCTTCCTCAAGCCTGCAGCACTGCATAGGATTGTTTGGACTCAGATGCACTTCACCTTTTTTAACCTCATAAAATGGGCCTCGGCCCATCAATCCAGTCTCTCAAAGTCCCTCTGTAGAGCCTACCTATGATTAAGGCGATCAACGCTGCCTCCCAACTTTGTGTTATCTGTAAATTTACCTCCCAGATGCTGTGGCTATAATTTGAACAGTCCTTGGCTCAGAGCAGGCTAAAGGCTTCTCTCTTGTGTGCTCCATCCCTGGTCTGTAGCCTCTTCTGGGATTCAATTCTCTTGGAGCTTTTCCCCTTTCTGCCTTGGTCTCGGTGCAAGGCCTGGGTGTAGTTGTTGCCTGTTCGTGCAGGCCCTTCAGCTGCTACTCAGGCAGCAATCGGCTCTTGTCACTGTCTGGGTGAGGACAAGGCAAGTTGCCTGACTTCTTGGCTGGTTTAAATACTGTCCCAGGACAACTAATGCCCTTTGGTAACAGAGAACCCTGGACCTATGAGATGGGACATATCCAAACATGGCCAGGGACACACACAGTCCACAGCTGTGTTACATTACACATGTTACATGTTTATCTGGATGCCAGGAACTGTCCAGGCTAGCACGTTCACAGGTGCTTAGCCCATTGTCTGGGCTAGGGTGTGTTTGGGGGCTTGACCCTTCAGGACACAGGTGTATGGATTGTCTCTGCAGGACTTGCTTCAGAGACAGACAGACAGCACTGCAGCATCCAAGAATCAATCCGTGTCTCCACTGAACTATCTACCTATCCATTTCCTTGGTTTTGCCTTCCACAGTAAATATCACACAGAAGTCAAATTGATACTGCACAAAAAGAAAATAATAATAATAATAATAATAATAATAATAATAATAATAATCATAATCATAATAATCACCACCACATCACTCTGCAACCTGCTTTAGGTAAACTTGCTTTAGGAATCCACCTTTAGATCATTCACTAAGTTAGTAACTTATTTCTGGGTTTAGTGCAAGTATCATAAATGCTGAAAAAAAAAACCAGTGATTTGGTTGTTCATTTTGTGACACCACAAACCTAAATGTATTAAATACTTTGAGAGAACTAATCCTTACAGCAATTGAACCTGTTCAAAGTTGATGCGAGGATGAAGACCCACAAAATAAAGGCACAGGTCCCCTATGTCCTCCACACCATTACCCTTCTGAGCAGTGAGAGCTGTGGCAAGTTCAGAGAGCACTTTAACTGAAAGCCAGATATGCTTGTGCTTTCTACCTTTGGTTTAAAGTGAAGGCTCAAAGTCTTTGAATCGTGTTATCTGTTACTTGTGTCCATTTGCATCCTACTAATCTTTATAATTATTCCCCTCTAAATGTTTTCTAACACTTAATGATGTGTTGGGTTTTGGATTTGTTTTGGTTTTCCTCTCAAATTCTTATGACTTTTTATATGCCACAGATATTTTTGGAAGCATAAATCACAGCCAGAAAGCTAAATCAACATTTTTTCTTAAATCATAGTATATATAAAGAGATATTTTTCATTCTTCATTCTAACAGTGTCTTCCAGGACTTTTTTCATAATGATTTTGTTTATTAGTAAGCTTTGGAGTGGTTTGTCCAGCTGACCAGCTATTTCTTTTTCCTGAGCTGTGGAGAATGATAATTTAACTAAGGTCAGCACTATTTGACATGCTAGCAAGGTGGGGATGAAGTGAAGCCTCCCGTGTCATGTGGCCAAATGGCACTCAAACTCCACACTGCTGCAAATGGCATGTGCCTAGGAAGCTTCTGGTGAATGACATTTGAAGAAGTATATGTAGTGTAAGTACTGGGATGTCATGAGGATATAAACACTCAATTTCTGAGGTTAATATCTGCAGGGCCTTACTCAAGATATATGCTAAGTGACAAATGAGGCCCAGGGTTCACAGACAATTCCCATGCTGACAAAGGAGTCAGGATGGAGCATATCTTAAGGATGAGTCAGCAACAAAAATGGGCATAGTCTTACTGTCTTCTCTATGTCCAGTACTTATATCTTTTTTTTCCCCTCATTATTTTCCTGATTGATTTAATAGGTAAAAAAGATTCTATGCATTTTATGTTCAGTTGTAACAACAGAACCTTGTATTTAAATGATGGACATGAAATAAAAGTATCACTGAGAAGGAACTGGCAGTAATTTAATCAGTTACAAAGTAACTAGTAAAATGGTGTGGCTTTCTACATGACATATCAGAAAGCTATCTCATACTTAGCAGTGACATCCTGTCTTTTAAAAATAACTAGTTTTATAAGCAACCTATGTATCTTATCTGTCATTTTCTCACAAGTCCTTTCAAATTAGAAATACAATGAGAAATACCACAGATACTGAAAAAACATATCATGGATTAACATTGAAAGATAATAATTTCAGACAAAGGTTTGGGAAAGAGAAGACGCAAAAAATGTGGTTACATTTTAATGAAGGGTGGAAAAAAACCAAAGGTATTAAAATTTTACTGTTTTCCAGGCCTAACTCACACTAAGGGTAGCTTCCTCAAGGGCTTACTGCAAGTGTAAATTCTGTTTCATATATTTTAAATTTTGCATCCTGCTCCCCATGAAGCAAAGACAATTTAATGTCATGACTGGTGATTTTCACCATAATTACATATACAGTGTTAATAGATATAAAGCACTTCAATTAAAGGCTACTTTCTCCTTTAGCAGGTACAGGGGACGATTTTTCCTGCTCCAAATTTTAATCCTATTATGGATGCCCAGTTGCTAGGAGGAGCCCTACAGGGAATGAGTAAGTATCTTGACTGATTCTAAAACATAAAATAACACATTAGGTATCACAATGAGACACACTACAATGGCCAAATATATAATGCAGTTGCACTTACACGAATTAAGAGGTAATTAAGATTAATCTAAACCCTACAACAACACTTACAGTAATAAAAGCTTTCCTTGAGAAAATACATTTAAAACCCCAGAATTCTGTGCTATACCACTACAGTGAAGGCCAACAAGGGAAAGGATTTTAATTGTAACTTCAACAATTATTACCAGAGACTCTTAAGGTTTGAATCAACCATCTAGAAATTTAAAAAAAATAATAAAATAAAATTAAGGGATCATAAAGTTTAAAGAATTTATTTATAAAATTTCAGCCTATTAAAAAAAAAAATTTAAATGTTCACCAAAGTATTTTCCTCTGTATTTTTGTGTTTTCTGGTTGAGCACCGTCGATATTGCTGAGAGTCAGAATATCAATTTTTGTATTTTTTTTTTAACTCTCTGAAACATTTTCCTCACCTTAAAATTGTGTTCTGTATCAGACTCTTTATACCCCTTGGGCTTTTCACAAGGTTGTACATCACAAAATCTTGTGTTCTGTTTTCAGTTTCTGTAATGGAAATGTGAGGACTCATACTGAATGTCAAGTGAACCACAATGAGTATTATTGATCAAGAGGAATCTGAAGTGTCTTTTTGATTAAATTGGCTACAGATGAAAAGTTTTAAACATCCTGCTAAACTTCAAACCCTACTTTCAATGCAATGTTGCTAACAAGGAAATGTAGATATGGTTTTCTTCATTAAATACTGTAAATACAGGTACCTTAACCTTACTTTCACTTTACCTATCAAAGTACATGGAAAAATTGCAAGGACAATTGGCAAAATAAAAAGTTCAGCTTCAGAGGAATCTAAGTGTCCATAACCTTTATACTCACTGACATCCTGACCCCAAATCCTGCACACAACATTCATTCTTGTGAGAAAGCTTTCAGTTACATATAGTCTCCTACTGACATCAGTGATATTACACAAATTAATAAAGTTGTTTAGGTTTTAAAATATTTTCTGAATCCTTCTTAGCTTTTTACTGTGCAAACTATATAAACTGCACAGATACCTAGTCATAATTATTTCCTGGAAAGTACAAACAGATTCCTATGCAGAATTTCAGAAACAATTCCATTTTATGGGTTTGATGGAAAAGAATCAGACTGATATTAAATCAATCTCTTGCTGAAAAAACTAGCGCAATTGTGGCTAGATAATCCAGAACAGAGAGAACAAAATCTGATGTATACTGAGGAAATACAGATTTCCTCTGACAATTTAAAAAAAAAAAGAAAAAAAAAGAAAGAAAATATTCAATGTCCAATTATGTTTGTGTCAAAATGAGACCTGTCAGTCTATCAATTCTATATTATACAGTAAAATCTGCCTAACAAAGCTGTAGCAGGTACAGAATGTATATCTGTAACATCATATATATATATATATATAACACCATATATATATATATATATATATATGCATCTGTGTAACAACAACTGGTAGAGACTTGAGAGACTCCCCTATTCCATTCAGATCCAGCTGATTCCCACACTTTTCAGCCTAATGCATCTCGGCTGCAAGTGTGATAAAGTCAATTGATTTACATTTGGAGATACAAATGTGATGGAATGTCATTAAAATGCTCAACATCCTGAAATTGCAAAAGCCAACTTTAAGGATGGAAAACCATTATTTTAAATAATAAAATAATTTTCAGAATATGTTAATCATTATCTCCTTTTTTCATAAGCCATAAATACTGATTCATTACAGAAGTTTAGAAGCATGCTCTTGCCATCAAGCAAAAGATCATAAGTAACTTTCCACAAAATGCTCTTGGAAATTGGTTAAAATAGTATATTTTTTTAAACTTCATAACTTACTTTATATAGTTCCTCTGAAAACACATAGCCTTAGTTTTTCAGCAAATGGTCTCACCATAAATTGCCACCCCCATGAAAGAAATCCTTAATCCTGAAATGACAATTTAATCAATATCAACGGTACATACAGCATGACTTCCCAGGCTCACTGGCAAATTCTGCCAATGTGCCTAGTTCTGAATAGATTCAAGTCTACCTTTTATTGATGGTTTCACACACATTGAACTTGAGAGATGGTGATACATCAAATAATAACAAACTACTTCACTTTTTGTTGGAATTACACCAGCAAATAAAAGGTACATAAGCGCAGCAGACACAACTGATGGTGGCAAATACCAGTGGGGTATTAATCTGCTTATCTTTTTTTTTTTCTAGAACTTAGGTTAATGTTCCTGAATAAAATAGGAGTAATCACAAACGCAAGTAAATAACAATACTTTTTAAAGTGTGCCATGTTTCCTTTACAGGCTGTGAAAAAGATGTGTTGATTGATGTCCTAACGCAGCGTTGCAACTCACAGCGACTCATGATTGCTGAGGCGTACAGAGACATGTATGGCAGGGTATGACAAAGCCATTTTATACTTCCATTACTGCAGCTGGGCAGCTATTCTCTCAACATCGGGCATGCTTGAGATTAATCTGGATAGGATGATGGGCCACCTTATCTAGATCTTGATTTTGACAAAGTTCAGACCACATGACCCTTAAAATCCCTTCCAACATGGTATTACACAGTTCTATGATTCTATGAATCCTATGTGGTCTATTGGCTTGTCTATCTGGTGTCATCTCATCCAAACTATTAAAGAAACACATACTATTTAAAGAATATTTTTCTTAATATTAGCCAGAATTCATCTTTGACAATTCAACTTTGACAATTCATCTTCGACAATTCATCTTCATTCACTCACAGAGAAAATGACTAATATTTTATTTAAGCAGTCTTCATAAACTGTGACCATTGAAATAATCCTGTCTACACATTTTCTTGTTCTTTTCAAGGATCTGATAACAGACCTAAAGGAGAATCTCTCTCATCACTTCAAAGAAGTCATGGTTGGCTTGATGTATCCACCTGCCTCCTATGATGCCCATGAGCTCTGGCACGCCTTGAAGGTTCTTGTCAAATTCAGAATTACTTAGAGCTGCAGTCACTACTTACAGTACTAAATATATGTTAAATTTGCAATGTTTCACATTTAAATGGTTGATAAACTGCTAGAAATTCATATGCTGGATGAGTGTACTACTATATAGCACACTAGGTCATTAGAAATAGTGATATATGAAGTTCATTCACTGTTATGCTAAACCCAGCATAAATAATATCCTTGTCATGTAACAAACACAACTCATTTAACACCCATGGTAAACTTGGGAAAGGAGTAAATATTTATAGAGGGAAATGTAAGGCCTTGATCCTGTAAGCATTTATGTATGTTACAAACAAAATTAATTCAAACAGCCAGCACCATGCACTGAGCCTCCATCTCTCAAAATACCATTATTTCTTTAGCAGAATATGCCTTTACATAAACACCTACAAATTACTCAATGACAAAGCAATGAGCCCTCCCTGTGATTTCCTTTTCTTCCCAGGGCTTGACCTTAAACAATTTATCTTCTGAAACAAACAAAAATATTTCACAGAATCACAGAATCACCAAGGTTGGAAGAGACCTCAAAGATCATCAAGTCCAACCTGTCACCACAGCCCTCATGACTAAACCATGGCACCAAGTGCCATGTCCATCCCCTCTTGAACACCTCAATTTCTTTAAAGATCATGTAATTAAATGTTGAAATTGATTCCCACAGGGTACTGTGAAGGCCAGATGCACAAATCAGTTCATAAAGAACTTCAATAAATTCTTAGGAAACAGGTCCACTGTTGAGTATTGATAATAATAATCCTTGGCAAATTCTCAGGAAAGTCCTAAATTGCAAATTCCTGGAAGATGGTAATGCATATTGGAGCTCAACAGTGTTTTCCTTTTCTTTCCATGAATATTTGCTACTGTCCACCATCACAAATAAGACAGATTATATGACTCTGAGCAAGGTGATCTCACATATTTTGAGAATCCTCTCACCAAAAATAGTAAAAGAGACAGAAAATATTAGCACTGTTTTATCTTGCTCTTCAGACACTTAAACTAATGCACTTTTTAGAACTACTGATATATTTTTAATTACAGTTGGCATGAAAAGGATTGTGAAATATCGTTGTTATCACTGGAAGCATGACTTTTATTGAAAGCATTGACAACATTGGGACAGTTATATTTTTTCCTAAATCAAAAGTTAAACTTTCTTATAGTATACTGTCTTGATCTAGATTCGTATGATCAAATTAAAAAACAGGCCATATGTGTGTCTCCCAGCTCAGACTCAATGTCATGGTCTCCCATTATTCCAAATGCAGAATACTCAGCAACACTGCATATGTGTTTATGCATATCTGTGGAGCTTCTTTAAACATCAAGTTCCACAGTAGACATTATAGATCATAACATTTTAAACAGACAGAAAGAAAGATAGACAGAAAGATAGATGATTGATAGATAGATGAATAGAGATAGATAGATAGATAGATAGATAGATAGATAGATAGATAGATAGATAGATAGATAGATAAAAGAAGATAGAAGCACAATATAATAGTTGTGCTCACATCTACTTCAGCTTACCTGAACACTTGCTGGAGATCTATGCTCCATATTTGCTTCTCATTTTTCTAAATTCTTAGTGAAACTCTGCAATTCTTCCCATTCTGTTTCTGCCAACACCAGTCTTGCATTATTCCCCACTTGTTAATGTACATGCTGAAATGCAGATTCAGAAGGAATATATTTTAAATACAGGGTTCTACTACTAATTTAAAGTCATTGTCTAGTAAAGCAGGTGGACTATGCAAAGGGCACTCTGCATTGCTCCAGCAGGAGCTGCTATTCTTCTGTTACTTCTGATAAGCACAGCATTGCTTTTTTCTAAAAGCTACGGTTTCTACTAACAACATCTTTTCATATTTCCTTCTTTCCACACAGGGAGTAGACACAGAAGAAAAATGTCTAATTGACATATTAGCCTCAAGAACAAATATGGAGATCTTCCAGATGAAAGAAGCCTACCTAATGCGTAATATTTTTTACAAGTAGCAGATGTACTGTATGTGCTCTGGATTATTAGCAGACCTGAACAGACTGCACTACAAAAACAACTTCTCAGTATTAGTCTGTTCCCTTCCCCCTGCTTTCCCATAACTATGTACAAAAGGCTGAAGCAAAATGTTTGAAGTCGAAAATACATCACAGAATCTGTAAGATGTATTGCTGCCTATTACATCTGACATATCTGGGAGCCATACGTGAGGATTTTCAGAAGCTTTTGCACACTTTATTCAAAAAAAGTATGTAAGCTGTTTTCCTTGAAAGAAGTGCTTACTGGCACTGGACACTGCTCACTTGCCTTGAAGGGTCATTTCCAAGTACCCCACAGCAGCAGAAGCAGTGTGGCTGTACCCACGGTGGGTTGATAGGTGAGGTGAGGCAGTAGCTGAGGGCCCCAAGGAGGGCAGAGCCTCCTGGCAGGGCCAAGAGAGACCTGCCAGACCCATGACTAGGTCAGTGTAGAACCCTGCACAGGTTACTGTGAAATAATCACGGCAGGAAATGGGCAAGTATTTGCACATTACTTATTCAGCCTTTGCTTGCCTACCTTTAATAGCACTATTCAGAGCATGCTGCCTTGTGATTTAGATTATGTTTTTGGTTTAACACAGAATATAATAATGATCTTCAACAAGATATTGATTCTGAGACTTCAGGTCACTTCAGAGATACACTCATGAACCTCGCTCAGGTACTGTAAAAACCAGTTGTGTAACTTATGTTTCTAAAAACTTCACAATAACTTCTGTTACTGTTGGAGAAGGCTTACATTTTACGGTGACTGTGGTTAAAGCTTGTTCAGTAGGGCCACACTTCTGAACAAGAGAGTGGGGAAAGCAGAAGAGAACTTGCTTCATCTGCTTTGAATTTGGCTTTCAGATGGTGGCAAAGGTCAGCAGACTATTTTATTGATTAAGTCCCTAGATATTCCTCTGCTCAGTCTGTCTCATCTCAAAAGGAGCCTTTCTGAATGAACAAGTAAGATTTTCTTTTTAAAACCTCTGCTTTCTCTGATGTTAGAATATATGGTTCATAATCCAGTCTAGGAATTACGTAACAACGCAGATATATCCACATTCGACTCTGAAAGAAAGTATTAAGTAGTTCTCTGGTTTAAACATTGTGGGGTTTGTCTATATTAATTCGCAGTACTTTTGCATGCACTTGTTACTAGGAATTCCACTGTGTGAAATTTGTACAATTTAACTAAAATATCAAATCATTTTTTAAACAGGAACGAGCTACAAATTAGTCATTCTACAAGTTGACAGCAAATATGCAATTTTAATCCTCCCTTTCACATATAGGGTAAAATGACTGTAAATTTTAAACTGAATTGCTTCAAGCATGTATCATCAAGGCAGTGATTACATGCAGCTTGAGATTGTTGAAGAGTTTTGCAACCAAGGCTGATTTGTATCTTACATGATGACTACAGTTAAAAAAATGACAAAGCATAAATTTACAATTATTTTATTTTTCTAAGAACTCTAGCTTGATTTGTGTAACTGAAAATCTATTAAATGTATGGGGAAATTCTTCTCTTGTTTATGTATCAAAGTTGTTAAAAATTTCCTAGCCTTAGATCTTAATTTTAGACAGTGATTATGAGCAGTCAGAATCTCTGTTATTTGATGTATTTGGTTCTATAGTTTGCATATTGATAAGAAATAATTAGTGAATGGTAAATGTTATTCTTTTTCTTTGTATACTATATATTATAGTAAGCAATATAACATCCATAGTACTGGAAATTGTGGTGGGATGGTGGTGGCAAGGTAAAAACTTATTTAGAATGGGACTGAAAATAGGGTAGGGTTATCCACTTCCTCCCTTTTTTTCTCTCACAAGACCATTTCTCGTTCCAGAGTTCCTCTTCTTAGAGGAAATGAAGACATAACCTGACAGATTGGAATATATTTTCCACAATTGTGAATTCAACCTTTAAATACACTGTTCCAATCTAAAAGCCCACATATGTTATCTTAAGGAAATGAAACACACCTTCATAAAGAGACAACTTTATATTCCCATAGTCTTTTAGAATTTAACTTTTGAAGAAAATGTATCTTTTTTTCCCCAGGGAACAAGGATGGAAGGATATGCAGATCCTTCTACAGCTGCTCAGGATGCAATGGTAAATGTAGTCAGATGTGAGCGTCTCAATCATTAAAAAAAATAACAAATACAAACATTAAAAATTTATTTAAGACTTTAAATCTTTTGCATTTTTACCCTTTTTTTTTCTGGTATACTAGATTCTGTGGGAAGCATGTCAGCACAAAACAGGAGAACACAAAAATATGCTGCAAATGATCCTCTGCAACAAGAGCTACCAGCAGCTGTGGATGGGTAATTCTGCAGTTCAGCTGTTTGAACACAGATTGGAAAGGAGAAATCTGATTTGCTAATAAGCCGTGGTTTACATACCAAAAAGCTCAGTGTGCAGCAGGGTATTAGCCTGAAACCTAAATGTGAATTGTTGGAGTTCTCAGACTCCCACTAATGTTAACAGGATTTTGGATGTAATGCAAAAATTAACTTTCTCTGATGACTACAGACAGCTGTAGATACAACAGACAGACATCAGGATGCCCTATGAAAAGAGAGCATGCATGACCGAAGAAAGGATGGGGCAGATTTTTCTTTAATATTCTCTTCATTTTTCCCTAACTCTTTGTTATGCATGGAAATACCTTAAGAGAGGCAGCTGGAGTATTTTCAATGAATGTTTGTATGTGAAAACACATTGCTGTGTGGAAGTTTTTCCTTGAAAGTTTCAAAGAAGGTTTTGATGGGAACACTTCAGGATCTGCATTCACTCTCCCATAATGAGCATGCATACATAAATATGCTATGGTTTAGTTGATTAGATGGTGTTGGGTGATAGGTTGGACGTGATGATCTCATAGGTCTTTTCCAACCTGGTTAATTCTATTCTATAGTGGGATTTTAAAAAATTATTATTTTTTTAACTCCATAATCAGACATGATTCCAGATTGGAAGGAACTTATGTGAGATCATCCAGATCTTCAACTGCAGAAAAGAAAACTGCTGTGCCTGTTTGGTGACAACTCTGAGATATCTTTTGCTCTGCTGTGGAAAATGAGTCTGTTTGGTGACAAATTTATCACTGTGCAGCCAGCTGTATTTATTATACCCATTTATAACAGTAACTTAGAACTCCTTTGCTGTCATGGATCAACAAATTAATTCTTCTGTCATGACATCTGTAAGGCTGGTGATGATACAATTAACATAATGTAAGCAATCTTCTCATGCTCTACTCTTTCTGTAACAGAGATTTGAGAACTCTGCCTGTAATGTAGTCCTACATATGTTTTGTAGTAAGCAGTGAGTTGAAAATTTTCCTCCTTCCCTAAGTCTGGATACCTGCATTATTCAGAGAGTGTCCATGTCTAGATACTGAAATGTTAAGCATGTCATGCCATGGCTTCTTGTCACAATCTGCGAATCTCTAGACAAGCTGACAAAGGAAGTTGTCTTAAAGACATGACATTCTTCCCATTTTCATAAACAGAGGTTGCTAGTTAGAAAATTTACAGAAGCTTCCTGTGAAACAAAGGTTTTGCCATGCATTCATTATATACTGTATACTAGAGAACCCAGAGAAAGAACATCCTGGAAGGCAGGCTTCAGGCTGTTCATTTAGATTGGCTTACCTGGGGAATATAAACATAATGAAACACAGAGAATAAATAGGGAAAACAAGAACACTCAATAGCTATAGTACTGGGGGAAGCAAGGAAAAAAAATAAACAAATTTTAAAAAAATTTAAAAGGGCAAATTGATCATTATTAACAAACTGGAATAAAACAAGGCTTCTTTTTTTTTTCTCCTAAGTTTTCCAGGAGTTCCAAAATATCTCTGGGCAAGACATAGTAGAGGCTATTAATGAATGTTATGATGGATACTTTCAAGAATTACTAGTTGCAATAGGTAATGTAAAGGTATTCCTTTATACTAGCAGTAATTTCTTAATAAATATCTAGTATATCATTGATGAATCAAGAATATTACTTTTCTAATATTTTTATCCATTTTACTCTCCTATAATGTTTCAATCAATTTTCAGAGCTAATTAGAAAATAATCTTAGAACTACTACTGTTTGTGTGAATCTGAAAAAGTATGTATGCAGCACTAGATTCCAACTGAGCAGAACTAGTATCTGTTCTTTATTTGATACCAAATTTTGTGTGATCAGTGATAACTGCAGTAGCAAGTGGTAAAGTTTTCAGACTTTCAGTGGTATATAAACAAGTTCTAAGTTTTATATGCCTTTGTTTTCTATTTATAGAATAAGGATAATAACATTTCTACCAAAAAAGTCATGTGAGCACATTCATTGACATTTAGTAAGTTCTTCAGTGCAACAGCAATGAGTACCCACCCAAAATAAGTACCAGACTTTGCAAAGTCAAAATATACTTGGGAAAACTTGTAGCTTAATTATAAGCTGAGTCATAGACAGCATTACTTAGCTTTATATTTCAGGGAGCCAAATGTCAATAAAAATTATTGTATAATAATCTTCTGCTTACTTATTGCAACTCTTCTCTCCTAGTTCTCTGCGTTCGTGACAAGCCTTCCTACTTTGCTTACAGGCTTTATACTGCAATTCATGTAAGTAATCCCTCTTCTACACATATCATAAAAATAGCTTCCCCATTTTTTCTTGTCTGCTTGATTATTCATGAACAAGTGCTCACAAATAAGTCCATTTAACCACTACATGTTTTAAAATTGTTAGTACGTACATAAATTTCACAGAATCACACAGAATCACAGAATGTTAGCGATTGGAAGGGACCTTGAAAGATCTAGTCCACTGCCCTGCCAGAGCAGGATCACCTATACCAGATCACACAGGAGTGCACCCAGGAAGGTTACAAATATCTCCAGAGAGGGAGACTCCATAGCCCCCTGGACAGCCTGTTCCAGTGTTTCGTCACCCTCACAGCGTAAAAAAGTTTTCTATGTGTTTCCATGGAACTTCCTATGCCTCAAGTTCCATCCATTGCCCCTTGTCCGGTCATCGGGCATCACCAATATGAGCCTGGCTCCATCCTCTTGGAACTCATCCTTTACATATTTACAAACATGAATCAGGACACCTCTCAGACTCTTCTCCAAGCTAAAGAGCCCCAGCTCCCTCAGTCTCTCCTCATAAGGAAAATGTTCCACTCCCTTAAACATTTTTTGTGACTCTGCACTGCACTCTTTCAAGCAGTTCCCTGTCCTTCTGGAACTGAGAGGCCCAGAACTGGCCACAATATTCTAGATGTGGACTCAGCAGGGCAGAGTAGAGGGGCAAGAGAACCTCTCTTGACCTACCAACCATACCCCTTCTAATACACCCCAGAACGGCACTGGCCTTCTTGGGGCCACAAGAGCACATTTCAAAGCAGTGGCACCAAAGCAATAGTTATGATTTAACAGTAACAGTAAAAGCTTAAATATTTAGATGCCTTAAAAAATATTAATCTACTAACTGTCAATTATTTTTTTAATTGAAAATCTGTCTTTTATGGATAGTATCTCCCTCTGCTGTGTAGAATGTGCACTTTTCTTGCTAAGTGATTTTTATCTCTAGAGATTTAATAATTACCACTAAAAATTAAATCATAACTTAAAGTTACATAAAAATAAATGGTGATATTTTCTTGTGGGACTTGGTGTACGTATGCAGATTCTTTTATCTTTGTGTGTAAGTGCTAACATACTAAGACAAGTGAGTGCCAAGAAGAAATGTGGGGAAATGCAAAGAACCACCTACACATTTTTCCTACAAGAGGTCACTAAAGACATTTTCTTTTGGTTTTCATTCGTCGGTGAAAATAATAAGGCATTATGTTATAGAAAAAATAGAGTACAATTTTTTAAGGCAAAAGTACCAGGAAACAGCAGCTAAGAAAAAAAAGGAGTTTCTCAAAGGTCTTGTATCAAGACCACTCTTCAAATTAAAAACTCATTTTTAATTTTAAGAAATATCACATAGATAGTTTTATTCTATGTTATATTCAGATGATGTATGTGATGCAGGTAAAGGTTTTTCTTTATTAAGAATATACATTTGCCTTTTGGTTTAATTAATATTTTAATCTATTTTCTCAAAGTGTTTTAGCAAACAAATAATTCTCACAAAAATACAAGAATTTAGAATACTGTCTAGATTTTCAGCCAAGTTATGTCTAGATTATACAGAAATCTTTTTATACATTTATTTATTATGAGAAGAGGCTGAGAGATCTGGGGCTCTTTAGCCTGGTAAAGAGAAGACTGGGAGGGGATCTTCTACATGCATAAAAATATCTAAATTCTGAGGGTCATGAGGGTGGGGCTGGGTTCTTCTCACTGGTGGTCAGTGACAGGACAAGAAGCAAAAGATATGAACTGGAACACAGGAGGCTTCACTTGAACTTAAGGAGAAACTTCATTCCTGGAACAGGCTGCCCCAGAGAGGTTGTGGAGCCTCCTTCTCTGGAGACTTTCAAAACCTGCCTGGGTGCATTCCTGAGCAACCCGATCTAGGTGTACCTGTGTTAGCAGCAGGGTTAGACTAGATGATCTGCAGAAGTCCTTTGCAACCACTACCACTCTAAGATTGTAAGAGTCTAATGCTTGAAATCACAGTCCATAACTTTTCATATAAAAGATTTTAAGACAGACATCAAACATGTATCAGATTCTCTATACGCAGTTTTTTAATGTTGTGGGGTTTTTTTGTTGGGGTTTGGGGGGGGGTGGGAGGGTGCTGGGTTTTCTTTGGGTTTTTTGTATGTGTAAACAAGATTTCAGTGTCAATGGCTAATCAATAAAATTACAATTTATCTTTAAACAATCCGAATGGGTCATCAGGCATCCCAAACCTAAATCCGTTTTGATTACTTTTACTGCCACTAGATGTCCCCATTCTCCACACAATTACAGTACCAAAATTTCTTTAGAAACACTTAAAACACAGCTGAATACAAGCGATGTACGTTCTAAGTAAATAATTTACAATCCCACTGAATTTACATTCAGCAGCAGTTGTGAAAAAAAAATCATTGGTTTCATTATTGTTTGAATGGACTCCACAACAGCCACAAGTTACCTATAAACTGAATAACCAAGACTACTGAGAGAAGTTCATCAGGTTTCAGCCCATGCTATTCAGTAACATTAATTCTGTTGAGTATATGAAAACTCTGTAGGATAAAACCTTTGAATGTTTGGATTCCTTTAAAAGCTCGGTTATCTTTACAGGTAGCCTAATTGATTGGCTTGTCTTTTGAACATTAATGTGAACATATACAGCTAGGTAAACATACACTGTCCAACTGCCGGATTTCCTCTCATCTTCTTTTCTTCCCAGGACTTCGGGTTTCACAACAAAACAGTTATAAGGACTCTCATTTCCAGGAGTGAGATTGATTTGATGAATATACGACAGCGATACAAAGAGAGATATGGGAAATCACTCTTTCATGACATTAAAGTAAGTTTTTACATACTTTTGCATATATTCAGCACTGGCACCCCACAGACTCTGTCAAGTGGCTGAGACAAAATGACCAAGGAATCAACTTGTGAAAATATCAGGAAATCTTGGTGGACTGTAATTTATCTGTGACTGTCATGGGTTGTGTTGAATCTGCTGATGATATTCAAACCCATGCTGCTATTATGCCACCTTCAAAATGAAAATGCTGGCTGGAGCAAAACATCATGGGGCTTGAAGTTCAGATTTTAACATGAGAGGCTTCCTGTTCTAGTTGCTACTTTCTGTTTCCAGGTTTGGGTTGTTGGTCTCTTCTGCTCAGCTGGCTGTGGGTTGGGGGTGGGGGAGTCGCTGGCTTCTAGTGCTGCTTCTGCATTTTTCTGCCCTTGCTTGAGAAATTAGGATAAGGTAGTTGTACATGTTATCATCTTATTAAACTCCTTATCTCAAGCCAGAGATTTTTTTTGTGTTACCTCCCACCCTGGAAGTGGGAAAGGCCTTCACTTGTGATAGCAGACTGTGAAACCAGAACATTAAAAAATTACTCTTGCAAAGACACTTTACCTTTTGTAATTTTTGCTATAATCCAAAGTAATGTTTGGGTTTTTTTCTTGCAGCATTTTGCTTCAGGGCATTATGAGAGTGCTTTGCTTGCTATCTGTGCTGGTGACAGTGAAGATTATTAAGGAATGTGAAGATCAACTTTGAAAAACTGCATAAAACTCTTAAATAGAACTGAAACTAGACACAAAACACTAACTGTATGAGATCCCTACCCTACATTTAAAAATCAGTGCTATACATTTGCTCATATTAAATCTTTCTCGAGACAGGAAAAAATGTTGGCAGGAATATGGTTTTATCCCTAGTTCTAATTAACATTTCTGTTTCTATGATTAATGGAGCAAGTAGAAAAATATCTCCATGTAAGCATATGTTTATCATTCAGTCTTATAAAATCCCAAATATTAGACAATAGGCTCTGGAAGAATTTATTGCCTTCCACACTGACGAGAAAAAAATGTCTTGTTTTACTTAATTCTAGCAGCATGATTTCTTCCTTTGAGATTTTTTTCCCCTTCTCTTTCTCACCTCTTACACCTCAGATTGTACATTTCTTTTTCTCCTGTGGCTACAATATTTCCAACTTGACACAGACTCTTAAGTATTTTTTAAAGAGGTACTTTCTGAAAGTAGATCTCAGTATGACTGAATAAAGCATTACTACAGACATGCAAATACACATTTGCTTTAATGCTGTTTGCACCTGTCCCTTATAGAATCATAGAATCATTTAGGTTGGAAAAGACTTTCAGAGTCCAACCATTAACCCTACTCTACCAAGCCCATCACCAAGCCATATCCCCAAACACCATGTCTACACAGCTTTTAAACACATCCAGGGATGGTCCATCACTCCAGTCCAAGTCCCTCTGCAAACTTCCTCGATCTCTTCATCAAAGTCACTGATAAAGATGTTAATACTGAAGTGGAACCAATAATGAACCCTGAAGAACACTACTTGTGACTAGCCACCAGCTAGATTTAGCTCCATTCACCACCACTCTTTGGGCCTGGCCATCCAGCCAGCAGAGCATATGCCCATCCAAGCCATGAGTAGATTTTTTTTTCCCCAGAAAGCTATGAGAAACAGTGTTGAAGGTTTACTAAAGTACGATCAGGTTCATCAAGCAGGACCTGCCTTTTATAAACCATGCTGACTGGGTCTGTTCAACTGGTTGTCCTGTATATAGTGAATAATGATCTGCTCAATGACTTTCCCTGGCACCAAAGTCAGACTGACAGGCTTGTAGTTCCCCAGATCCTCCTTTCAGCCATTCTTGTAGATGGGTGTCACATTTGCTAACCTCCAGTCCATTAGGACCTCCCCAAATAACCAGGACTGCTCGTAAATGATGGAAAGAAGCTTGGGAAGCACATCTGTTGGGGATTGGTTTAAGCAAAAAGGACATGAGTGTGGTGGGTTAACGCCCTTTTCTGAAAACAAAGTGGGGTGGAGGGTTTGCGGGTACTTTACCCTCCCTGTGGGGTGTTTTCCTCTAGGAAGCCGAGTCTGTTCCACTCCCCCCTCCCTGCCCAGCTAGGGTATAAAAAGCAGGACGTCATAGCTGTTGGGTCTCCTTTTGGCTCCTGCCTCTGCTGGATGAGAGCTGCTGCATCTGCCCTCCTGCTCCTCAGCCACGTGGCCGGACCTGATCCTTCTCCCTGCTGCCTCCACACCTCCTCAAAGACTGGTTTTGTATTATTCTTTCTTGTCCCCTTCCCATCCATCCTTGTTCCTTGCCCCTTGTGAACCTTTCCTGTTATTGTGTTATATATATATATTGTTTAAAGAAAAATTCCTCACCTCTCTACTTCCAAGCCGACTCCAGATTATTGTTTAGTGGATTTGCTCCTTACCCTTTTTTTCCCCCTCTCTGTTTTGGGGGGAGGAGGGGAAGTGGGGGGAGATTCTCAGCCTTTCCCCTATCTGGACTTTTAACTCCCAGCTAAGGCTCAAACCACTACAATGAGTCCCAGGAACACCTGTGTAAGTTAGGCCTTGAAGGATTTTCTGTTGAAAATATAGCAATGGAGTAGGAGTTGTGGAAAAGTTCAGATTGCTTGGTATGCTAAGGTCAAGCTGCCCCTGAGAAGAGGCAAACAAGATAAGGAGGAGACAAGAGCTGGGAAAAAGAGCAATCAGACTGAGTAGAAAAATTCCACGGAGTAGTGAAAACAATGATGTAACCTTTTAGAGAGAAACCAATAATATGTGTTAAATTAGAATAAAATTAGATATGTAAAAGATATGACTATAAATAATGAAGTGTGGAACAATCAAGTTGAAGCTTGCTTATCAATCATATTGATTGCTGCGAGTCTTTCCTCATTGTGCCTCGCTGTTGGATCTATTCTGCAACACACATCCACCAAATTCTTCAGTAATCTTGGCTGTAACCCATCCTGCCCCAATAGACTTGTGCATGTTTAAATGGCGTAGCAGGTTACTGACCATTTCTTCCTGAATTGCGAAGGTCTCATTCTGGCCTGTTTCTGCACCTTTAAGACTTTCTTCTTGAAATATGTCCAACCTTCCTGGACTTGCTTACCCTTCAGGACTGCCTCTCCAGGGACTTTGTCAGTCTCCTGAACAGGTCAAAGTCTGACAGCTGGAAGTCCAAGGTGGCAGTTTTGCTAACCCCTACACCTTTCTTCCCCAAGAATTGCAAACTCTATAATTTCAAATAATCACAATGCTCTAGACAGCCACCAACTGTCACCCACAAGTCCTTCTCTGTTCATAAGCAGCAGGTCAAGGAGGGCACCTTCCTTGGTTGGCTCCCTCACCAGCTGCATCAAGAAGGTATCTTCAACTGTTGTTGCTCTCCTATATTGTACTTCCAGCAGACATCTGGGAAGTTGAAGTTCCCCATGAGAAGAAGGGGTAGTGACATGAAACCTCTCCCGGCTGCTTATAGAATGTTTCCATCTGCTACTTCATCCTGGTTGGGTGGTCTGTAACAGACTTCCACCACAATATCAGCCTTGTTTGCCTTCCCCCTGATTCTTGCCTGTAGAAACTGAGCCCTATCAGTATCATTACAAGTATTCATACATCTCCCTAACATGGAGGGCCACCCCACTACCTCTTCTTCCACACCTATCCTTTCTAGAAAGCTGGTAGCCATTGATTACAGCACTTTAATTGTGAAAGTCATCCTACCAGGTTTCCATGATGTCATAGAAAGAAAACTATGTCATAGTTTTCTTTCTGCTCAATGGCCTCCAGCTCCTTCTGTTTATTGCCTATGCTGTGTTCATTGGTGTAGACACACTTCAGCTGGGCTAATGATCCTGCCACCGTTTTGGAGGGAGAAGTCTTAATTCCTATCTGACCATTCTCAGCTACTTCCATGGTTACAAACCTACCAATGAGCTCTGTGTTCCTGCTGTTGCCATCACCAGGTGGTGGATCATCATCCCCCACCTCCACTGAGATGGCAGACTGCAGGGTTTTACCAGTACTCTATTACACAACCACTGGTATTGCCACACCCAGGCTTCCCTCTAGCAAGCCCAGTTTCATCCCCATCCCCCTCTGCATCTAGTTTAGATCTTTCAATGAGCCCTGCTAATTCTTGTCCCCTGTTCCTTTTCACCCTTTGAGACAAGTTTACCCCATCTGTAAGAGCAGGTAACGCCAGGGTCAAAGCCAGGAACTCACCTGGTGGCTCTTCCTGTCTAAATCCCCATCACACCCTGCAACTGCCAGGATAGAGGAGAACACTACTTGTGAACCCCATCCCTTGACCAGCTGTCCCAAGGCTGTCTCAAGGCCCTTCAGTCTTTGAAAATGTTATTGGCAGTGTTTTTTTCAAGTACTGTATGTTACAAATATACTAATTCCTTTGAGTCCCTATTGACACATTTCAAACTATTTCATGCAGATAATGAAATTATTAATCCAGACATCAGAAGGAACGGCTCTGGGTGGCAAAAACAAGAACAAAAAAGAGATTTTTTCAACATTAACGAAATTCTAAGTTTATTAAGATTTTACAACTACAGTTAGAGGTAGCTATTAACAGCGGTACAGCGGTTAACAGCCCCGCGGAGTGACTTTGCTTTAACTCGGTGTGCTTGCAGACAGGACTAAGTGCACCTTTCTTAACCGCAAACTCCTCGTTTGCACGGTGCTTCTCAGACCGAGGAGCTGCCACCGGGAACGAGACAACCGCCAACAGACCTTCACAAAATGGCGGTGGCCCTAGGGCGCGGCGGCTGTCCCGAGGCGCGGCTGTCCCGGGGTGCAGCCGCCCAGCAGGGGGAGGGGTCCCAACTCCCTCCGCCCTGGCCCCCCGCCGCTGGCACGCCCCCACCGCGATCACACGGCAGCATCTCCGCGCCCCGCCCCGCGGCACCGCCTCACGCCCCCGTCTGCTCTGACTGGAAAGTGGAGGTATCAATCTCGCATACTCCCCAATCGTCAAAGCGACTCTCCTTGCTCCACCCACTCACTACCGGGTTCCACTTCCTGGGAAGTTGGCGGTTGGAGTTCGCTGTTTTTTGGAGGTTTTGGCTCTCTTGTTCTGGCTTGTAGCCCCTCTGTGGCGGGGTTCGCTGTTGCTGAGCTGGAGGCAACGGGGCAGCGGGACGAGCCGGGGGCGCCCGTCCGGCCCGCCTGCGAGTCAGGCCTGGGGCAGCAGGACGAGCCGGGGACGCTTAGCCGGCCCGCCTGCGAACCGGGCCTGGGACAGCAAGACTGACGGTCTCGGCCGCCCGCCTGCTTGTGGCAGATGGAAGCCAGTCTGACGTGCGCCGTGTGCCTGTCCCTCTTCGAGGAACCAGTGACGCTGCCCCTCTGCTCGCACAACTTCTGCCGGGACTGCGTACTGGAGTGCTTGGCCTCGGCCGAGACCGCCCGCCTGCAGCAGCAACGGGGCCAGGGTCAGGCCCGCCTTTCTCGGGGGGGGCCGGGGCCGGGCGGGGGCGCGGCTGGCACACGTGTGTCGTGCCCACTGTGCAGGAAGCTGTGCCCGCTGCCCCGCGGCGGTGCCGCCGCGCTGCCCGTTAACACCACCCTGGCGGAAGTGGTCAAGCTGTACAGGTCCGGCATGGCCGGGGCCGCGAAGGCCGGGGAGGCAGAGGAAGGACAGGGGGCTGGCCCGCTTTCCTCGCTGGCTCTCGGGGGAACCTGCCAGAAGCATCCGGGCGGGCTGGTGCAGCTCTACTGCCGGATGTGCCGCCAGGCGGGGTGCGGGCTGTGCGTCTCTGAGGAGCATCAAGGTATCTTCCACTCCGTCAACCTCATCGAGACTGTGTACCAGGAGGAAAAAGTAAGCACGGTGCTGCTTGTCTTCGCCAGAGGTCCGGCTGGGAGTTCGGGCTGTCCCACAGGGCTTGGGTTGATTTTACCCAGAAATGCAAAGGAAAACGCAGTGTGGTAGCGAAGCGAGAAGCAGCGAGAGACTGCAGTTGGGAACCAGTAGTTTCGATTTGCTTGTGCGCTAACCCAGGTGCCTCCTGCTGCCATCGACTTCATCCCCCACGTACAGGGGGCAAGGGGATATTACGGTGTCATCTACCAAGGCACCTCAGAAACTGGGGGAAGGGGAGTTTGTGTTTGTTGGGGGTTTTGCAGACTGGAAAAAAACCAAAACCCAACAACCAAACCAACCAAAAAAAAACCAAACCCACCCAAAACAAACACACTGATTCTGAGACTTTTGCATTTCTGGATCCATTTTCACATTCAGGAGGATGCTAGTTCTTCTAACAAAGCCAGCCACCCACAGGTATTTTGTTTATAGGCTCTCTGAGCTGATACAGGTAATTTAGGTCATAGATAATTGCACATTTGAAAATGGGTGGCCTAACTTAGCAATTTTTTTGATAGACCCAAAATGTGTTCCTCTTTGCATGAATAAAACAACTGCCTGGCTTAATAGTTGATGGCCTGGTTGCAGTGGTGGTAGTTGTGATTTTTTTGCCCTGATAACTACCGTTGGGGCATAATAAACTTTTTATGCCCTATGCAGATAGAGTGCAGGGTGACATGTCATACAGCAGTTCTGCTGTGCAGTAACTGAAACAGCTGCAGGGCAGTGATGAAGAGAATAGGCATAAAAGTGTAAGCGCCACATTGACTATTCCTTGAGCCAGATGTCAGTTTTTGCACTGATTGCCCTTCTGCTTCTCCTGTCACCAGTATGTGTCAGTTGGGAAAACAAGGGGGAAACAGTCTTTGCACTAGACTTACGATGTAAAACAGTGATACTATAGTGAAGTAAAGGACCAAAAAGTAGTGACAGTCTTAGTGTAAAACTTAGTTGTGGACAGTTTTCTATTAACGTGAGGCATAAAAAATAGTGACTATCATACAGTTGCTTGTCAAACTGGAGTAGCAGCATTATAACTTACTTTGTGATTCTCTGTGAGGTGAGAGGTTAAACAGAAGACTGACAAAAACAATGGTTTGTCAAATAACTGTAGCCACTCTAGCAAAATGCTTTGCAGTTGAACCTAAAAACATTACTTGAGAACAGTGAAGGCAAGTTTGTGTGCAGATCCAGGAAAGCATTAAATGATGCTTTGAATCCGTGACCTTCATTTAATATGTTGTACAAATCATCCCATGGTGTGATTCTGGGTAACCACTGAAATGTTTATGGAGTGGATAAAGTTGTAGTAAGTCTTTCAACTGTCTTGCAGTTAACCTTCTTCAGCAGTCTGAAAAAAATGAGAATAATAAATGAGAAGCTGATGAATGAAATCTCAAGTCAGCCAGATGATATGGAGGTGAGTTACAGATATTTTTATATATGTATATAAATGTCTTTGTTTCTGTTTTTGTGATAGGTTAATCACAACATGGAGCACCCTGGTGGTTCTTGTAGCATAGGTGTGCCTGAGCTTACTTAGGGAAGTGACTCTTATGTAGACATTGCTACTGCATTTCATCTCTTCTCATGCTTCTAGATGGTGCTGAACAGTGATGCAGAGGTAATTGCACTGGAATTTGGAGAAATTTTCAAAACTCTGGAAATGAAGAAGCAGCAGTTGCTGGAAGATGTTGAAAATCAAAAAAGTAAAAAAGAGAAAGAATTTCAGATTTGGAAGAAAATGAAGGAAACTCATAAGAAAACTATTGAAAATTTTTTGAAGGATTGTGAAAAGCTTGTCCATGAGTGTGATCCTCAGCGTTTCCTGGAGGTGATGGTCTTTTTGTTATCATTTGATATTGGTATAATGAACCTCAAATGTCATAGAGCCTTCTATATTGTGGATATGGTAATGACTGGATAAGGAAAAACAAACACAACAGATGACAAATACAGAATACAATTATTTAACAGTTCATAACTGTTTTTTATGAATGAAAGACACTGTTATAATGTGTGCTATACTATGCTACCAGCTATGAAAGTAAGCTGTCTTGGTGCTGGGTGGGGAGTAATTTGCTAGTAATACCTTCAGAATTGTCATGTTTATTTGCTTTTTCGTATGTATTTTGAAATGCTTTGTGCATTGGGCATGTTCATTGCAGTTTTAGACTTGTAAGATGTTAAAAAGGGTTTCAGTAAAAGATTGGAGCCAGGTTTGTCTGCTCTGCAGAATGAAGTGCTGTGTTGGGGATACTTGAGCTAAGGCAATTGTACTGATTTTAAAACTTGCTGTAAACCTTGCACCAAGGTGTGCATGGAGATAAATCAACCTATTCAAAGCTACCTTAGATATTTCTGACATATATGTACTGTGTAGTATATGCACTTTGTAGTATATGTACAAGATAACCCTGAGGGTCTTCCTCGTAGTATTTTAAGGAAACTAGTGAAAAACACTGTTTCTGATTCAGAGTGAAATGCTAGAGAAACCCAAGGCTCTTAATATTCTTCACTGTTGCTAAGGTAGTGTTGACCTTTGCATTTCGCTTACGTCAAGCACTGTGGCTGCAGTTGTGTGGAATTTAGGCAGATGGTAGATACATGGCAACATACTTAACTACTGAATTTTGTGTTCAACTTCAAGGCTTACACATTCCTAAGAAACCACAGTGTATTGCAGTTTTCTGCAATGAGTCTTTTTGTTGCCTTCAGAGAAACGAGAAGCTAAAAAAGCACTTCAAGTCTGCCTAGGTTTCTGGTAACAAATTGTTAAAGAAAATTTCACTTTTATCTGAAGTAAAAGCAGCTCCCTCTTTTGAAAGAAATATTCTGACACCAGGGATTAGTATGCTTTAAGCTTATCACCTTTCCACCTGTGCTCCTTAACAGTGGAGAGCTCATCCAGTACAGTAAAATTACAAGGATTTTATAGAGAAGCAGCTAGTCTGTGATCTGGGCAACTTTTTACTTTTCATTACCCATTCTTTGGGAAGTGCAATTTGACTGATGCAGTACATTTCATATTGCCATTAGCTGTCTGATTTAAAACAAAAAGATACCTTAACATCTTGAGAGTTAGAGCAGGGGCTTCCCTCACACAGAAATACAAATTTCAGTGCATACAAATACCTGAACACCTGAAATGGATTAGATAACCATGATTCAGGATTTGAATGAAGGGAACCTAGAAGAAAGCTGGGGAGGGATTTTTTTACAAGGGCTTGTAGTGACAGGACAAGGGGGAATGGCTTTAAGCTGGAAGAGGGCAGATTTAGACTGGATATTAGGAAGAAATTCTTTATAGTAAGGGTGCTGAGGTACTGGAACAAGTTGCCCAGAGAAGTTGTGGATGAAGGTGTTCAAGGCCAGGATGGACAGGGCTTTGATCAACCTGGTCTAGTGAATGGTGCCCCTGCATATGGCAGGAGTTTCGAACTAGATCATCTTTAAGGTCCCTTCCAACTCAAACAATTCTATGGTTTGGCTCTGAAGGAGTTCCTTCTGTCTATAATGCAAAATATTAAAGGATAAAACATTGTCCTAGACATGCTTGCTTTTCCTACACCCCATCCCCATTCCACTCACCCCCATTAAACTTTTTACTTTTAACAGGTCTGTCTCACAGAGTGTTAGGGGCTGGAAGGGACCTCAAAAGATAATCTAGTCCAAACTTCCTGCCAGAGTTCCTATAGTCCTGTGAAATAAAGATAAGGACTGCAGTCTCTGAAGTAGTTTGATAAAGTATTCATCTCCTTCCTTTGAGAGTTGGAGGAAGTCATATCTTACAAATTCTTGTTTTATTTATAGGTGGCCTGTGGCTTGAATACAAGGTATATATATTTTTTTTTCATGCTTTGTTAATTCCATAGTGTAATTTTAAGATTTAAAAAGTAAGAAAGTAGTTTGAATATGGTCAGATACAGCAACTTAAAAATATCAGCCAGTAACTAGAACATAATGCTTTCACTTTTTCTCAATGCTCCATATTCCAAATATTCGTAAATATGTCAAGTATTTTAGTGAGGTACTGTCTGGCACTAGAGGTAATGAATCTTCTGAATTGGCTTCCTGAAAAGAACAGAGTATAGGAATTCATTAATAGGTAATGATTGGATACTTTTAGGTATCTTATTTAACCTCAGGAATGCTGAAGCATGCCTGGAGTTTTTTACAGAAATGATGTAAATCTTCTTATATATGGAGATTCTTCAGTGCCTCCATTTTTGTTTGCAGTGCACGTACACTACATACTTCTTTCTAAAGGTTCATAATTATGTTTCCTGTCACTTCTTAAGCAGATTTTAAGAAAGAATATTGGAAATGGAGTTCTTTTAAAGTATGTGGTGGTTGAGACTAACATTAGTAATGCCCTGTGAAGAAATAATAATTCACCACTAAGAAAAGTGGTGGCAGTAGTGTGTTAATCTTTTTGCTGAACTGTGGGCACTACTTGCAGTTTTCTTTGTGTATGAAACCTAATTTCAAGTTAATTGTCAAATAAGTTTTAAGGGAAAAAATACCTAGGAACCTTGACTTCTTACCAAAGACTTGTTCTGATTTCTTCTCCATCTTGGTGATTTCTTTTTAAAATAAGGGGTTTGTATTAGGCAGGTGTCATTTAGTTGTTGGTATGTGAACCTGAAGTGTTTGTTCGTGTGTTTGTTTTTCCCTTTTCCAGAATGAAAACTCAGCTTGACCTGATGAGTATAGCATCCAGCTATGAAAAATCACCAGTGTATACTCAAAAGAAGATCGATATCAAACCTGTGGTTAATGAAATCTTGGCTTTGAAGTTCATGTCCATTAATGAAGGTACTGTTAAAGGTACGGAAGAGGGACAAGACTGAGGAAGTAATTTCAGAAATCTGCAGCTTGTGAAGCAGGTTGCTCCTGTGCAGCCTGCATTACAAAAGTGTGCAGAAAGCATCGGAGCAAATTAGTGGATGATAAATTCATCCAAGAGCTCTACAATGCATTTAATGAATGTGCTTGTTCTAGAAAATCTCTAGGCTTTATTTCTGGAACCTGGGGGGAGTATTGGTATCATTTTCCAACAGAACCAGTATTGCTACTGTTACAAATGTTTATTGTTGTATGATATGGGTGTTAGTTGTAGAATAATATGAAGGTCAGCTGTGCTCAAGAACCTTTCATTATTTTCCATACTTAATATGCTCCTTATCAGTGTTGTATTCTTTCTGCTAGATCTACCTTCTGGAGGAAATGACAATTCAACAAAAATTGCTCTCTTTAAAAATAACATAAAGCAATGGCAAGTGCAGAAGAATATGCCCAATGCATTTCTTGTAAGTTACTGAGTATGGAACTACAACACTGCACTATTTTTGTTTATTTTGTCTTACCAAACGGTCTGTAACATCTGCTGCAAAACATTTTTCAGCCTGTAGCAGGACAGGAGGAAGTGCTCACAGATGGCAGCAGGATCTGTACCCGCCTAATGTCGATATCAGAAATGTCAGCATTTCAAAATATGAGTCATGAGGTATGACTGAACATCTGTATTAAGTATGGCTAAGTTACTATTTGTTATGACACAACTTTCTAAATAAACTTTTATATTTTCCAGTTTTCCTACTAGAAATTTACCTTTCCATTTTTAGAATGTAAATTGGACTAGACTATTAAAACTGTTACGATTTTGCTCTTCTGTTTTATTCAGAAAGCTGGAACTTAGTCTTGGTACTGACTTCAAATGCATATATTTTCATGTGACTTTTGGAGACATATTTGTAGCTTTCTAATCTTTATAAGCTTCTCTATCTCCTATTTGGAGAGGGAGTTATCTGCTGAAGATGATAGAACTCTTCTAAGACTACCTAAATTCCTAATAATTTGACATGAAACTGGATCCAGTCTCTTTCGTTGTTGCTGTTTTGTTTTCTATGATCACTAGACACAACTAGATTTTTTCACTAGATAGAACTAGATATAGTAGCAGTTCCACCTGAGTGGCTGAGTGAGTATTGTTCTGTACAGAATGATTCTAGTTACAGTTATGAAGCATGGCTGGTGGTGAATCTATAACATGTGTTCTGAGAATACCAATGACAGATGATTGAATGAAAAAATTGCTTAGGTCCTTTAAATACAGACTTTCCTTTCACTGTATTTTGGGGACCATCTATTTTCTGTTCCCATTGAGAATACAATTGATGTGGTTCTTGTATCTGTATTGTATTCTGGCAGTGACTTTAAACACCTTCTTCTATAGTCTCCCATTTCAAAACCTACTCTGTCATCATGGTTCCTTGTGTATCTTGTTCAATTGTTTTAAAGAACTTTTACCCATAATGACCAGTGTTCTGTTGCCTTCTAGCAGCAATGGAAAAATAACATCATAAATGCTATGCAATATACAAAAACTTCTGTAAGTCTTACAACTGTTTGTAAGTTTTGTAACTGATGAATCCACAGATGCTGTTTTACTTAACAGGATTCTTTGCTCTAATTGTAGGAGTTACGTTACAAATACTATATGGAACGGCAGAAGCTCACCAGTGAGTTCAAGACGCAAACTTCATGTGCCAACAAAAAGTACAAGTTTGTGACTACTGAGGCTTTGAAGTACAGGTCCTTAGGAACTTTTCTGGTATCTTCACCTGCTGAAGCAAATAACACAGATACAGTAAAAACGGGTCCCCTGCAAAGAGCAGGTGGCTTTTCTGGAACCAATAATCACAGTATCCCATCCACAAATACGAATGTTTTTGAAACAAATGGTGACTTAAAGTTGTTTCATGAGAGGTGTTCCCAGGAAGTAACCACTCTAGCCTCATCAGAAAATTCAAAAGACTTAGTAATTAAAGAAAAAACACCAATTCAGGCATCAGCAGTTACTGTTACTAATGAAATGGCCAGAAATTCTAGTGCTTCATTTGGCTTAAACCCAGCAGCATCAGTGGCTGTTACTGTTTCAAATTCAGAAATTCTGGATGTTTCTGGAGAGAGACTTTCTGCTTCACCTTTTGCTTTCAGTGCATGTAACAATTCATTACCCAGATTTATGAAAGATGCAGGTGCATTTTCCTTTAAAAAGAAAGACAGGAAATATGTTTTCCCTCAGTTTTATCTGGGAAAATGTGATCGTGCAGATAAAACCAATAACCAGGATGGAAACAGTTTTAGAAAGCATGGTCCTGTAAGCAAACCCACGGCTTCTGATGCTTCTACCAGTTTCAATTTAGACTCGGCAGAAAGTGAGAAGCCAGCTATTCCATTTCTCTTTGGCAATGCTGAAAGAGATTGTTTTCCAAGATTGGGAGTCAGCAATTCATTTAAAGTTTTACCATTTTCCTCATTTTTTAGCCAATCCAGAAAGCCATCTGACAAAAGTACATCATCTCACATAAGTGATGAAACATCTTCTGCAACAGAAACTGGAGAACATCATACACAGAAACCATCTGTTTCATGGGAACAAAAAGGTGGTACCTCAGAATCCATCACAACTTGCAGTGCTTCAGAAACCACCGCGGCGTCTGGGGTGAATGATGTCTCTGATTCCTCACTTGTCCCCAGTAACTGTGTGTTCTCCTTCAATAGTAACTGTTTGCAGTTTGCTTCACCAGTATTTTCGTTTGGAAGTATTGTCAGAAATACTGCTGATTCACTAACTTCCTCCGTGTGTTTGTCAGGAAATGCTACTGAAAAAATGGAAAAAGAGAAAGTGACATCTCTGAACAAAACACCTTTATGTCTAGGGAAGTTTGCACCTTCAGAGTGTTCAGAGTCTGCTTCTAGACATAGTCATCCAGAATGTGAAGGATCTTTCCTGCATGTGAACTTGCCTAAGAAAATGGGAAGCGCAGAAATGCCTGCTAGCAGTAATTCTTCTTGTAGTCAGCCTTTATGTTCCATCATCTTTCCTGTTAAATGTGAGACTGCATCTTCTACTCAACTTAATACAGCAACAAAACAAGAAATAAAAGATGAAGAAAGTGAAACTGTTGCTGAAAATGCTTCCTGTCCTAAGAGGGAAGAACCTGAGTCTGTACAGTTTCAGAATGCAGCTTGTTCTGTATCTGGCACGTGCAATGATCTATGTTCTGGAGGTTCTGTGCTTAAGGTAAAGGAAGCAGGAGGAATGTCAAGTGACAGTGATTCTGACACTGAAGAGCTAAGTCAAACATCTGTCTCTACTGATACCAGTAGTTCATCAGAATATTTTTCTGTTGCTGAAGACAAAGTATCTCCTAGAACAAAAACAGAAACATAAAGAGAGTGAAATGGAAGATATCTGTGACTTTAGAACTATTCTCCCTGATTCTTGCCAATTGAAATATTTTTGTGTTAGAAACAACTGCTTATCAGTGAGTAAAATGTACTAAAGTGATTTTATAATGCAAACCCAAAAGGAAAAAACAACCAAAAATGTCATATCTTGTTAAAGACTGAAGTATGACCATGTATACTGTATCTTTAAGAACGCTGTCCTGAGATGTGCCACTGCAGTATGTGTGGGTAATGGGGGCCTGAGGTGTCTGGGAAAGCAGGTTCAGTGAAGCTTCAGAAACAGGAAGCAGTATTGCTCTACTGGTACTGCACAGCAGCACCAGTGGTAGGGTTAAATCAGTCAGACAACAGCATTCACTGCACATGCAGACAGAGAAGGAGGACAGCTGTGGGGAACAAAAGGATGTTAAAGGGTGTTGCAGAAAATTGGTTTTCAAATATCTGTTTGGCTGTTTTCTTTTTCTATGATTCCAGTGTAATTCCAGTCATTTCTCTTCTGCTTTTGAAATTGAAACACCACATCAATGTTCTTGTTATACACAGTAGAAGGGTGTCAGCTGCCTTTATGAAATTCTGCCTTTATGACAAGTAACCATCATTATAACTGATACTTGGTTCCTTTTGGCAACAGTTTGGGCGTCAGTGGACAGGAATTAACGTGCTGTTTTGATGAAAGCATTAGGAGAGTCTAGTTTTTAAAACAAAACAAAAAAAAAATCCCCTTTTAAAACTTGTGTAACAGGAAAACAGCACCCTGCACTCTTAAGTATTAATGATCCAAAAGTCATTGACTATGAAATTTAATACAAAGTGAGGATAAAAAAACATCTTCTCTAATTATTTTGTTGCATCCAAGAGATTCTCTAGCTATTAGAATATGCAGACAGTAATACTATTGGAGATTACAGCGCTGTTTGGGTTAGTATCCATGCTCCAGCAAGAGCTGGTGCCAGATCTTAACTCAATCCTGCATTAGAGTAAACTGCCAGGTGTTAGATCAAAATGCATAATGTTTAATATTCCCACTGGCAACTACCCAGCCATCTTTTAAAAAAAAATAATTAAAAATTCCAACTGCTCTTGGCAAGTTCCTCAAAATAAATACATTTGAAAAATCTCTGGAAGGCTTACTAACGCACTTATTGTGATGATACTTAGAAATGCTGTTCTTGGTTTAGGAAGCATTGACCAAATTTTAATTTGGTTTGCATTAAATTCTTTGCTCCAGTTTTTCTGTGGGAATGCATTCCTTTATTAAATGTGCTGAAAAATAGTTTCTGGAGTCTATAAAACTTATTCCTCCTCCCTTCACGTCTGCATTATAGCGAGGAAGGTGGTGGAAATTCTCTTTGTTATTAGTTTTATGGTTCTTTATGTTCATCTCTTAAGTTTTACTGTATTTCATGTTTTTCCTAAGAATTACTCTTTATTTCTATATATGTCCTGCAGATGCAGAAGAGAAGTGTTAAAAAGGGTATAAAGTTACATTATTGAAGGACAAAAGCTGAACGTGATGGTAATGGCAAAGAGTAGAGGCAGGGGTAGAGGCTGGTCTTGCAATAAGGACAGCAAGAGACATGGAATAAGTTGGGACACCAAGCACCCATAAAACTTGCTGCCAGAGGATTGTAGAAAATGTTTTCTGCTACAGTGACAAAAAAAATAGGAAGAAAAAAAAAAGGTAGTTCTTACGAGCTAGGCTAATAAACACTATTTAATTTCTTTAAATTGCTTATTTTCAGTGTATCTTCTGTTAATTTCTCTTACAGTGTTTCACAAGTGTTTGATAAAGTTACTCTGTCTTTTAGTGAAAAGATGCTATTGTAGAATAACAAAGCAAATAAACAGAGTGTAATGCACTGGTTTTGAAAGCAGAAACTGTTGGTGTGTGGGTTCAATATAGCTGCTTTTCAAGCAGGGCAAGTTACTGTCCAAATGCATTATAGTTCAGCATTGAGGTTTTACAAGGAAGATGAAGGGCAAGCAAGACATTTTATTTACAGTAAGTCATCTCCTGGGTTAACGCAGCCACCTCACTGTCCCCCTCTCCCCATGCAGTCGCGAGGGAAAGTAACACAAACAAATTCTGGGTTGCAATAAGGAGTTTAATGATCCCATACAATGTACAGTTACTTTAGCTTAATTTTTCAGAAAAGCACAGCAAAATGCAGAAGCAACAACAGAAGCCAGTGACTTCCCCCCGTGCCTCTCAGCTGCAGCCAGCCCAGCAGGAAAAGACCAACACTAAATCTGGAGACCAGAAGCAGCAACCGGAACAGGAAGCCTCTTGTGTTGCAATTTGAACGTCAAGGCCCATAACACTTTGCTCCAGCCAGCACTTTAATTTGAAGCTGACATGACAGCAGCAGATTCAACTCAATGACCGTGACTGTCACAGATAAATTAGTCTACCCATACTTCCCGATGTTTTTGCAAGTTGATTCCTTGGTGTGCCAGTCACTTGGTCATCATTCATTATTGACTCCTTACTTAAAGCCAAAGCAGGATTGAGGTGCTTTCCCCATGTTACTTAAAATGACATGTTGACTACTGTTACTAACACTTTAAAACACATTGCAGCCTTCAGCATACAAAATTAGTACCCTATGATGACCTGCTAACTTTGCAATTCTACATAGGATTGCAACATTCTATTACTAAAACTGCATTACACTGACAAAATCCTGTTTGTTTATTGTATTAAAAAATTTGTAGCCCAAAGCTGCAGAACAGTTTAAAAACTCCTATAATGGTTCATGAAGGCACTGCTAGCTTAATAGTAACTTTGGAAAATAATTAGAACAATGTGATTATAATTGCCAAAGTGATTGCTGAATAACCTTCTGAAATATAGCGGTGTTGTCTACTGAGAGACTGATTTTTCCAGGTGCCACAACTGTTAACATTTGTTCCATATTTGAAAGCTGTGTTGACATGCATATCACTACCTAAAAAAAAGAAAACGGGGGAGGGGGGGAGTGCAATTGAAAGACATGTGAAGTTATCTAGTTTTGAAATCTCTCAGAAATAGTTATTTGGATTAGAGCCACTAAAATGACAAAAAGTGACATTTAATTTTCTAAAGTAAACTATTACTGATATTGGATGAAACATTTTAGAACTCAGACGTAGTCACTGTAACTTAAAAGGCAGCTGATTGGTGTGGTAAGAGTGTTTATTTTGTACTGCTGCTTCTTCAGGTAGCACACTTCAGTTTCTCTTCATAGATTTCGCCCAGTTGTTTAAATGCCAGCAGAACGTTATCATTTGGATCATCACACAGTTCACTCAGTGATGTTCTGGGGTTTAAACAACAAAGCAAAACAGAACTGTTTAATTCTAAGTTGGTTTAAAGATTAAATGCTTTATATTAAAGAGCACAAGTTTATCATACCCAACAGATTTAATGAGGAGTGCAAAATCCTTCAGTGCATAGTAAGCATCCCCTTCATTTAACCTAAAGAAAGGGAAAAAAATTAAATTGATATGCACTATAATACACTGTTTCACCATTAATAAAGTCAAGAGATGTCAAAAGCTTAGTCAAATGATAATGACAGAGATTAAAGGAGTAAGTCATCATTACTTTTAAATAACAGAGGCAAGAGTGTAAAAGAACAGATTAAATCTCCTGTTTTGGAAATGCAGAGCATAAGTGCTCCAGGAGGAAAGAAGGAGGGCTGCACATACCAAGTGCTTGAACATACAAATATGATATATAGTAGCTGAACAGCTTGGGCACAGTTTGAATTATTAGGGCTAGTTGCCAAATGCTTGGAAAAGGAGGAGTATTGAAGCAATACTGATACAAATACTGAATTACTGGCCATTTTTGCTTTACCACTGTGAAAGTCAGCTTCCTGCAATGATGCTCTTCCTGAACCATAAAAGAGCTTGTGTTTTGTATGCTTGCGTCTTTTAACAACGATGATGAATTCTTCCTTTGATTTGTTTTTGTATTTATTATTTGACTAAGCTTTTGACATCTTTCTTGTGCTGTGTTACCATCTTCTAGACTACTGCATCAGGCTTCCCCATTTCAGGGATTTTCCTGACTTTTTTTCCTTGTGGCAAAAACCCTTTATTAAGTTAAAAGTAAAAAACAAACAAACAAAACAAAACATGTGAAGAGCCTTTCTAAATAACCTGTGTCTCTGAAGTCAAGGCTTCTATGAAACTATTCTGAACACCTTCACAGCCCTTGCACATCAATGTAGTATATGTTTTATTCTCATTAAAACATTAATCCAATCTAATCATATTTAACAGCTATTCCATTCTTATGTTCTGGAAAGAGAAGTTTTTAAAAGCAAAAATATGTATTTATTTACATATTGTAAACTGGTGCTGTTTAGCTTTGTTAAAAACAGTAGTATGTACCAGTTATCAGTTGTCAACGCAATCAAAGAACCATGCTTATAGAAGTCCAGTGCATATGCATTGAGTGGCATCCTCCTTTTCCAGTTGTCATACTTCAAACAAAGCAGGGGGCAGTTTTTGACATTAACTCCAAGGGAACGTAAGACAGCCTAAACAAAACATACAAACAAAAAAGTATCTATTTAATAGCTACTTTGGTTTTATTTATATGCCTGTTTTGTGAAAGCTACACCTATAGAACCACATCTGGAAAGTCTCATGCTTTAACTCCTGGACCACTCTACAAATCTTCCTAAGTACATGTAGACTGTAGAAAAGGAGAGTTTGTTCATAAAGTGACTTATACCGTCAGTTCAGCTGTGGGACCTTCTGAGCAATTTAATGTTTGACTGGGCCACTGGTGCTGTCTTGCATTTTAGGTGAAGCTTTTTCCATATGCATAGATCATGTATTCAAACTCACTGATATTTTGAACATATTAATCTTAAGCATGGAGCATTTTAAGGATGAAGGTAAATTTCAAGTCCCCTGTTGTAGAAATAGTTTATTTACTTATTTTTGTATTACAGAACTAGAAGGCATGTGGTAATTCCCTAATACTTCAGAGACCACAGGAAAATGCAAGCTGACAGCAAACCTGCTGATGTGCCTTACAGTTAAGCTAATTCATATGCTATCGCGCATAGTTGCTGAAATCCTAGCTGACAAGCAAATGAAGGCGCAATAATGCATCCTTTTTCCAGGACCCTTGCAACTTCTGTCATTAATTTTTACTTTTAAAAAAAACACAAACACAAAACATAGAACCACAGAATTGTTAAAATGGAGAAAACAAAATAGGGATGTGGTTTGAATTTGAAATTTTAGAGTAATTTACTTTTCTGAGAGTTGAAAAGAACAAAAGCCTTGCAAGGCAGTAAAGTACACAGAGTTTCCCTACATCTACTCTGTGTTTCTTGCACTGTGATAATGTGGTGTGCCCTACTCAGTGCTGCCTGCTTTTGTGTTGAGACCTTTCAAATCGCTTTTCCTAAAAACTGACACATCATCACATGGTAATAAGCAATTTTTATTCAACTGTAATAAAATTCTGCCCCTCATGAAAAAACAAACCAAAGCAAAGCAAAACTTACTTTATTAATTCCTTTCCCATGAAATAGATCGTTATCAGTCGCTCCAGATAAACAGGCAAACGGTGAGATGGCAGATATGCTTTTGGTACTGTCCATCAAATAAGATGCTAGCTCAGAGCCATGCCAATTCTTAGATGTAAAGTCTAGAGAAAAATTTTCAAATACAGTGTAAGCTATGCAGACACAAACTCCCTTTCAGGACCATTATGAAAGTGAGAAATTTTGCATTCAGTGGATAAAGATACAAAATAATCTTATAAAGTTAAATGCTTCTTGATGTGTTTTTGTTTTGTTCATAAGAACCCCTGCGCAGTTGATTACAGTATATAAGAAAGAGAATTCTAGAGGTGAGAATAATTACATCTCAGTCCCCCTGCCTCACAACTTCAGCGTTTCTTCTTGACTCATCTGTAGCCAAAATTGCTAACAGCATGAAGATGTGCCAAAACCAAAGGGAATGTTTGAAGACTATTAGAAGACTTATTCTTACCTTCATATTTTATTCTGTCCTACACTGAAGAAAAACAGGTTTTTTTCAACCTGTATTCACAGGTCTTAATAGCTAGACATCTAATAATCTTTAGTCCCAGTCAACATTTTTATTAAATCATGGAGCTCTAAATAAGGAATATTCTAGCTGAGGCACTGTTAGGGTCAAGTATGTGAAGGCTGTCACGTTCAAGTGCTCTGCTCTATGCAATCAAGTATAAATTTCAGTTTTTACAACAACACGGCATTTCAGCTGGCTCGTGGTCTGCCTGAAACTTCAACTGCTGTCTGCACAGCTGTAGTTATTTATAAGTATATTTGTACTTTTGATTTTCCTTTTCTAAATAGAAACTTGTTATTTCTTTCTAAATCATAAACAATACTTTCAATCCTTACACTTCAACCTTTTGTGCTTTGTGTCATGTTTAAGTATGCGGCAGTTACACTGTTTGTGGCATTCAGAAAAAGAATCATAGCAGACTGAAAGCATTGATTGACAGTATTTTTGGGGTGTTTTTTTGCCGCCTTGCCCCAGGTTATGGTAGGTGCAAAAGTCTCTGCCATCTCAAACCACAGGACATGGTTTGATCTTGTTTTTCTTCTTATGTAAATCTAAGGAAAAACAGTTCTTGCAAAGTGCAATAGCTTCAGCAAAACGGGGAGAATGCAACCACATTACACATTCCATTTAAGCAAGAAACTTTACCACTCAGGTTGAAAAGGAAATTAATTTTCAAAGCTCACATCCTAGGTAAAATTAACATTAGTAACATTAATATATAAAATTATTACATATCCTGAAAATGAAAGGCAGCCTGTGCCTTGCTCTTCTAAATTGGAACGCCATCATTCTATTATTTATAGCTCTTAATTTTCTCTGTTTTTCAGGTAATGTATCAAGGTGTGGAGTGCTTCAATTGTTAAAAAAAGTTTGCTTAGATTCAATATGAAAAAATAAAGTATCACTGTACTGTTGATAGCATTACACCATTATGCAGCACTTTACAGTGCTGTGTACTGGAAATAGGAAATTGTTATTTACCATCTCAGACCATATGACAATTTTATAGTTGTGCCATTTCATATTGTTTGGTTATTGGACATCATTTACTGACATAAGTAACTCAGATGTAAGAAATGCTGCAATGTTGTTCTTTAATTGTTACTTCAACAATGTTCAGACATTGAAAATTTAACCTTTGTAAGACTCTAAAAGTAATTCAAATATCACAGACATTTAAGAATCAGCAAGTGAATTGATGATTAGTTAAAAGGTCTTTTATTCAGTAATTAAACAGTGTCTTTCCTTTTATCCTTTTATCCTTGATCTTTATTTCCCCTACAAAATAATAAAATAGCAACAAAAATGATCCTTCTCTTGTACAAAACCTTTACTATGTACAATATCACCCACAATGCTTGTAAAATGAATGTGAAAGAGAAATTGTATCCCTTTATTAGTGTGTCTGAATTCACTATCTTATTTCTTTACAAAATAAGAAGTAACCTGAATGTTCTAATACAATCAATTCCACATATTATGACTACGCACTAATTTTTCACTTCCTACCTGTCTTTGACAGTGGAAGTCTGTATTCTTGTTCCATATCTGCCAGCCTGGCAGTTGTCAGAAGAAAGTGAGCAAAATTCTCCTTTACTTTGGTGTTGTACTCATTTAGAGCATCTGCAAAGTCTTCTGGCAGATCTTCTAGAAAAACCTGAAATAACAGGCCATGTTGCTTAATTCCGGTCATTTGTCCAAAGGTGCCTTTCTACATTGGTGCATACACTTGTCAGACTGCCTGACCATCTAGAATTAATGTATCTCAAAAGTGTGTGAGAATTTCATGCAGAAAAAGGTATGGAAGAGATACAATATGTATAAAATGCCTAGGTTTTTACTCACAGAATAGTTGGCAAACAACTTTCTCAAAGGTGTTTCAGCTAGTCTTTCCCAGATCTTCTTTTGCACATCTTGGTGTTCAACATGACAGACTGATGCTTTGCTACCATTAGCCACACCAGCCCCATAATTCTTCTTTTGTGACTAGCCACTTTTCAGAAACAAGTAACATTTTTCCTCTTGGAATGCTTGCTGGAAACCGGCCACGCAAATTATTTCATCTGGAAGGTGTTTCCCCAGTTGTTCCAGCCATAGCTGTGTCCTCAAAAATTTTAAGGCTTTGCATAAAAGAGCACATTACAAATGTTTCACTTTCTGTCTGTGCCCATGTTTGGTTAACTTTGTAAATAACTAATATTAATGTTCATCCTACTAATATTATCCCATTTTTGGAAAATGCTCTACGTCTACAGTGTCATTTACCACAGAGCTTGCTGGTATGCCTCTGAGTTATTAGTATGTGTTAGATGGAAACACAATTCTAGTAGGGTTAGGAGAAGAAAGTATATTGCTATTTGGGGAAGAGATGCTTGAGTTGTGTAGTATAAAGAAATGCTGTGTCATTTATACTTCTAGATTTTGCAGTATCACAACAGTAACTGTATAATCATGTCAGCACTGAAACAGACTTGAACAACCTGGTACTTTTCATTCAACCCAATACTCAGCTGCTACTTCTGTGGTTAAATCAAGGCTTCTTTATTTTAATCCACTAAGTACTTTCTTCATTATTCTAGCTACTTGTATTGCATGTAAGTGTCAAGATGCTGGCAGGGTGTGAGGCAGTTCAGGGCTGGCTACTGTGAAAAGAGGCCAAGAAATCCCATGTCACAGACACAGCCAGTTCATGCCCCATCATGGGACAGAGCTGAGTTCAACATTTCTGTGAAAAATTAGTAAAGAGAGGGCAAAAATTTCACACAAGGAGAGTGAGAAACAACAGTGCAAACTCCAAGGTCAGAGAAGAGGCGAAGGAGCTGCTCCAGGTGATGAAGTGTATGAAGTGGCAATTCCCCCGAGTCTGTAGAAGAGAGCACAGGGGAGCAGAGATTTCTCTGCAGTTCTCAGTGGCGAAGACCATACAAGAGCAGATATCCACACTCCAGCCTGTGAAGGACCCCACACTAGAGAAGCTGATTATTTCCTGAAAGAACTATGGCTAATAGAAGGCCCACACTGGAGCAAGTTTTTCCTGAAGGACTGCAGCCCACAAAAAGGATGCACACTAGAGTAGGAGTGAGAGGTGAGGAAGGAGTGGCAGAATGAGCTGTTAAGAATGGATCACAACTCATTTTTCATTTCCTGTTAGCCCTGATCTGCTTGGGGTTGTGGGTAGATAAAGGAGTCAGGAATGAGAGTAATGTTGAGCCTGGGAAAAGCAGGGGGAGGGAGGAGGTAGTGTTGAAATTTTTACTTTTTGTTTATCACTACCAAAATTTGTTTTAGTTGGTAACTAATTCATTTAATTTTCCACAAGTTGAGGCTGGTTTTCTCTATAATCATAACTGGTAAGCAATCTCCCTTGACCCAGGAGTTTTCCGTCTTGTTTTCTGTCCCATCATGTTGAGACAGAGAAGTAGCTGAGTAGGCAGCTACCTGCAGACCCACCAGGAGACTGTATGTACCCTCCATAATAATGCTCTTTTAACTTGCCAAAGAAAACAAGTTCATTGAAGTGGTACATAATGTCAGTTACAGTAAAGAATAATGCTTTGTCTACCTTTGACTGGCAAAACTTGTATTTGTATTTCCTGGTGCAGGCTGGAAGATATTTTCTCCCAAATAGGTTTGCTAGAATAAGCACTAGCTTTTCCAGGACATCATCTGAAAAAACAGTTGTGCCTGTATCGAAACAGAAAGTGCTTAGGTTAATTATGAAAATATTTTTTTTAAAAAATAAAATAATTAAAAATCACTTAAAATAAACAGCTTCTCTTCAGGAGCTGCTTTTCCATCTGACATTGTCATGACAGAGGTTATGTAAAACTATATTGGATAATGATCAGCTCATTACATACAGACAAATCTTGTAATTAAGCAACAACATATAGTAATATGTACAAATTAATAGTGTATTCTTCCAAGTTCTCATAGTGCAGCACATCCCAGGGCACAGAATGGATTTGACTCATGTAATGAGAATTAGAATCTTTTTTGTTGATGTTCAGAGCCATTGTCTTATTTGCTACATGATTCAAACCTTGCCCTGATGTCAGAGTTACTAATTTTTCTATGTATAGCATTCTCTTTTACCTTATCAGACTGTTTCACAAATAGTAAATTTAGGTTCGTAACAGCATTGCCATATGTGTGCACTGGCTTTCACAGACAGAAATAATAGCACATGCAGGGTGTGTAGAGGCAGAGGCCAAGAATATAACAATGAAGACTAGGCAAGCAAAAGGGGTAGCAGCAAGAAGGCACCCAGAAAATTCAAGAACCGTTTTAAGTTACAGAGCCTGGCATAGACTGCAGTTAAGATGTATGGAGTGTTATTTACCTTCAATTGGCTGGCATAACTTGTGGAACAAACCTTTTGCAAGAAAGCTCACTAAAACAAAATTTGAGGGTTCATGATAGAACAAGTGTGTCACAAGTCCAGCAAATCCCATGGGGTTACCTTCTTGATCCAAGTAGCCCTATATAATTTCAATGTGTAAACAAACCAAAACCTTAGTTGTGAATGATGAACCTGGATATGTCAAAAATATTAAAAGGTGGCATTCAGAATAGTCCTTCAATTTAATGCATAGGTACCTATTGAGACATTTAATTTCCAGTGAAAGGCCTTACTAAAAACAAGTTACTAATTACTTGAGTATTTCCAAGGGAGATTTTCATTTCCCTGTGCAAAGCATGAATCTTGACTTCACAGTTTTAGTGCCATTTTAGATCATATTGCAAGTGAAAAGTGCATATAGTTACCAAAGTAAGATTTGATGCAACTTTAATTTTAAAAAAGCTATTAGCCCAAATGTTTGATGGGATAAGAGCACAGCAAGCAGTGATCTGTCAAGCATGTTGTTGCAAGATGTTTGGGTGCTTATACAGTTTCCAATAGCAACAGGGCAAGCTCATGGACTAAAACTCCATTAAAGGTTGTAAAATCCAGGACACCTGTAATCTCAGTGATATCACACCCTGTAAGAAAGGAGGGAGTATCCAGAGAATGATTATATGATGTTTGCCCTTTTTTTTTTTATATACACTACCCTGGGAAAATTATCAGAGACAGGATATGTGGGCCATGTTTTGTCCAGTTCCTATGCTAATTGTAACTTATTGGAAATGTTACTAATCTCTCTTGGTCATATTCTTCTCTTTAATAGGAGTATCAGACTCCTAGTCTCACACAGAAGGGGCACCCCCAGCAGAGCAGGCAGATGTTTTGGTTAGGGCTCCTGTCAGGAGCAGGTCTGGGAAAGCTGGGCACAAATGACTTGTTAATGTAATCACATTATTGGTGCCTCCTTATTGCCTGTAATCCTGAGCTGTAAGTCAAAATGGAGTCATGCATAGAAATTTTCAAAAATGGTATCCATCAAATTGAAACTATTACTGGGGAGAGAGACCACTATTTTTCAGCCTTCTCTACGACCTATTACCTAATTTGTTTATTTTTTGTTAAAGGTATAGTTTGTTTCAGCATTTTGGAAATGAACTTGCCCTCAATATTTTTAAAAACCCTATCAGTTTACATGCATGAATCTTCATATACAATATAAATGCTCAAATTTTGCTTTCCTAATCACTTTGCAATCATATAGACCATGCCATGTGACTTTTCCTATTGAAACATTTATAACAATTTTATCTGTTTCCCTATACAAAAGAGATAGCCTATTGCTATGGAATGTAAAATACATGGCTCTTAAAAATTAAACCATACTAGCACAAACAAATGAGAATCTCTACATATAAGTACCATCCTTCATGAGAATGAGCTAAAACCTACCTCCTTGATAAGAAACTGCAAGGAAAACATGAAATAAATTTTTAATATTTCAGCATATCTTTCTTTCCTGAATGCCATCAGCGGGTGCTTCAACACTGACAATGCCTGGTCAAACAAACAGGAAGAAAGACAATAAAAAAGAAGAAATTAGAAATCCAAGGTCTTATTGATGTTGTAACAAGCAAAGAAATGCAGTATCCAGATTCGATGCCTTGTTTCACCAGCTGGCTTTCAGAGTAAAAGTGCTGGGTGAGAGTTACATTGCAGATCGAAGGCCTAACTTTTGGAAACCCTTGTGAAAAATGTCATCCTCTCTCAGATGTGTGTTCGCTTTCTAAATTTGTGCTTCTATTAAGGTTTTCAAAGTTAATTACATTACATTCACATGGTGATCTAAAAGATAAGAATTTAAATATCATTAAACTAAACCCAGAAAGTTTTGAAATTATTCCTTCCATTTTAATACTATTCTAATATTTAATACAGAAGTTTACCAATTCACTTTGTTATCTTGTTATCTTAAGAAGACTTATGTCTGAATTCACTCAGTGAGTCTTTAAAGATAAATGTCTATATGCCTAAGTGGATGTTTAAATTCAGATCAGCTGAATGCCAGAGTTCGTTAATAATTACAAGATGAGATCTCTGACCAATTTGTAACCATGGCCATGGGTTTTTCACTTAAATCACTGCAGTAAACGGCAAAAATAAGAATCTTTTGATTCCAGAGAATTAGTATGTATATTTAAATGAGTGAGCAATACATAGAATTTTATCATTGTTTCCACTGAGACAGGATTCCACAGCACCCCTCCTCCCTGTGTGTGATCACCTTTGTCTCAAATCAAGGTGAAATTTTAACTATTGGAAGACACTCTGATTTTCCAGGTTGATGCAAATACTGCCTAGAGCAAGTCACTAAAAATACCTTCCTGCAGCATTCATTCTGATGATAATATTTATTGCAAAGAATAAATGCATGAAAAAGCACAGGATAATACTGTGGAGAAGATGGCACATGTACTAGAAGCAGTACAGCAAAGTATGTGGTTTCATTTGGAGGCAGATAATGCTTACTTCTGAAGTTCATAGCTGTCTGCTCATTTTAAGGAGACATAGTGTAACTTAATTGCTTTTAAGAAAACAATACTAAACCTTTGCTCGGGCATCTGCTTTGTCATCAGCCTTTGCAGCCAATAGCATGAGTCTCAATATTAAGGAAACAGTCAGAGGAAACTGGCCTTTCAGCTGAGGTACGTTGGACTTGATAAGTCTTTCAACTTTGGGATATGGAATGTTGTAGAAGAACACATTACCAATCAAATCTTGCCCTCGTCTTCCAGCACGTCCTGACATCTAAGAATATAATATTTAATAATTATATTATTACAATAATAACTATACATTTTAAAATCAAATATAGCTAAGTTGTATATACTGGTACTATCAATGCAGTCTTAATAAAGTATTTATGACAAATTATTACAACAATGTGTAGAAAATGATGTGTACCTCAAATATAGATGGTTTACAGGTTTGGTGGGTTTATTTATTTCTTAAAATATGAACTTCCAAATTTGATAGAAGACTTTAACACTGGCTAAGATGGTTAGGTTCACTCACATACCCTTTTAACATTTTTATTTCTTCAAGGTAAGATTTAACTTAATTTGTACCTATATACTAGTTTTGTTTTCAAGTTACATTATTTCTGGGTAGACTTGAGGCAGAGACATTTGCAGTATGAATAAAGAGCAGAGAATATGAATGAAGAATACAAAGAATCATCTTAAGGATGTACTCCCTTGCTTGGGTCACCTGTTCTTGGTCAGGTCCATTGTGGGGACTTGCCAGAGGGTGTGACAAAGCTGGAGTCATATAATTTATCTGAAGTGGAAGGTTGATGCATGTAGGTCCAGTTACTGCACAGAACCACTCACACTGAGGGAGAGCTGGCTGCTAGGTGATATGAGCAGCTATATCTGGCCTATATGACCTCCTGAACCATATGCAAGCTGGCAGTACTACATGAAAATATAGGTTTGGAAAGTAGCACAAGAGCAGCAAACACAAGTAAATTTGGGATTTGGGATTTGAGATAATGATAATGAAGAATCTCTCAGCCCATCCAACAAGTTGTGCCATGACTAGAAGCACTCTGCTTTATTGTATCTGCAATCTCATCTACTCACTGCTGTATTGCATTGCGTGGAGTGCCACTTCTATGATGAAAGGAACTCAAATGTGCTGTTAATTCAGTGAGTAATTTTTCTTGTCTTCATACGTCCCCACTGTGTGTTCTTATAGAGTATTTTTCACACATTTGTAAAACCCTGGCTAGAACAAACAAGAGCTTTTGTCCTTCTGGCTTCCATAATGGCAAGCTGAATCTATGCCTTTAATTCACCAAGCAATTGCAATATTTTCATTATTGAAATAAGTCTCTTGACTGTATACATTATTTGTGGGCTGTCAGTCACGCAACATCAGTAAAATCACCTTAGCTAAAACTATTGTCACCAAAATGAACAGCTAAAATTCAGGACATGCCTAGAATTATATGTAAAAGAAAATACTTATTTTCTAAAGTTGTGTGTGAAGACAGCTACATGTGTACTGTTCTTGTAATAACAATTAGGTGTTCTATTTCTGTACCTGTCTGTAATTTAGGGCATCTAAAAAGACTGAATCTTCAGCGAAAACAACAGATTTACATGGCATGTTGATTCCCAGAGCAAGTGTTGAAGTAGCTGTAACCACCTATAAAACACCAAACATGAGTATATCTATTAGCAAAGGCAATATCCAATTTTAGAAAAAACACCTGTAATATTCAACTTAAACCCTAACAGGAATTTTATTATAACTTTTCATTTGCTGAACCTTAGCTATGAAAACATACAAATTTCACTCTTTAGTGTATTTTGCATAGCCATTACATGTGCATATTAAGAAATAGTACTTGGGATACAACCCCGTGCAACAGTACAGGTTTGGGGAAGAGTGGACAGAAAGCTGCTCAGCAGACAAAGACCTGGGGATATTGGTCAAGATTAGCTGACTGTACGCAAGCAATGTGCCCAGGTGGCCAAGAAGGCCAACAGTATTCTGGCCTGCATCAGGAATAGTGTGGCCATCAGGAGCAGGGAAGTGATTGTTCCCCTGCACTCAGCGCTGGTGAGGCCACACCTCAAATACTGTGTTCAGTTTTGGGCCCCTCACTATGGGGAATTGCTGGAATATGTCCAGAGAAGGGCAACAAATCTGGTGGTCTAGTGCATACGTCTTATGAGGAGCAACTGAGAACTGGGATTGTTTAGCCCAGAGAAAAGAAGGTTGAGAGTAGACCCTACCACTCTCTACTTGAAAAGAGGTTGTAGCGAGGTGGGTGTCAGTCTCTTCCCAAGCAAAATGTGATAGGATGAGACAAAATGGCCTCCAGATGTGCCAGGGGAGGTTTAGGTTGGGTATTAGGAAAAATTTCTTCACTGAAAGGGTTGTTAAGCACTGGAACAAGCTGCCAAAGGAAGCAGTTGAGTCACCGTCCCTGGGTATTTACAAGACATGCAGATGTGGCACTTACGGATATGGCTTAGTGGTGACCTCAGTATTTATGGTTGGACTCAGTGATCTTAAGGATCTTTTCCAATTTAAATGACTCTATCATCCTATGATATACTGACCTGAAGGATGGAATCTCTTAATCAGAAACAGGGTTCTATAGCTATCAATTCACCCAGTTTACATTATTTATTCAGAAACCTTCTTGTCAACATCTTTTCAATGAGTATAAGTCAATGCAATATGTATTTATGACTGGTGAAAGGTACACTATATTTTTAATACAAAATTTTAGAAGAACTGATCCCAGTTGACCAACCTTGATATATCCCATCCTGAAAAGCATCTCCACTACTTGTCTTGACTTGGCAGACATAGATCCATGATGAAACCCAATGCCCCTCCGTGCCATGCTTTGCTGCAGATAACATTTTCTGTCAAACCTAGCTCGATAGAAAATCTTCTTTAACATCTACAAATAAAAATAAATGTTAAGTGTTAACCACAACCAGGTGCTGTTAATGAAAGAAGACTTCTCTAATGAAGTTCCAAGCACTATAGGGAAATATAACTGTTCATGATCTTCAGTCAACCTGAAGCCAAAAGTACACAATTATGTACCATTAATAGCTTCATTGTGATGACAAACCCACTTCTACACACTATCAGATTTTGTCACCTTTGCAACAAATACTATGACAATAGCATCAACTGTCATACCACCCAGCTAAATGCAACCATGCAGACATGGCAAGCTTGCCTGTTCACGACCTTCCTACTCAAAGCATGGCCTTATAACCATGTACTGTGTGCCACTATCACAGCATAAATTCCTAGGTAGCTTAATGAAACTGATACTTTTTTGCTTGTTTGTCATCCCTGCACAGTACTACCATCTCATTTCACAACATGGCTAGAAGCTTCCCTTTCCCAAACTCAGAAATAGCACAATGTATCCTAGTCCATTAAAATATTCATAAATCATTTTAATGCCTGTAATAATTCATTATTTCATATTTTTACAAGATATGAAGGGCATAAAAATGTTTTGATAAGTACACAAAGGTGCTATATAGCCTATGCTAATGACTCACTCATAAAAAATAGGAGTTCATGATCTGGATAAAGTGATAGAACTGTACTGCTGGTAGTTCTTGGAAATGAATTAATAGTAGCATACATTTCAGGATGGCTATCACAACATCTTTTTTGTTGGCAGAAAATTGCCCATACCTCTCAAAATCAAAGTTCTCTGATATCTGGAATCAAATTTTAAAGGAAATATTCAGAATGTATCATGAAGGCACTGTTATGAAGTACAACTGCATCACACATTATATGCTTTTATGCATTTATGCAAAAATGCATGCGTTTTAGACACACAAAATCAGAACCATGCTATAATTATCAGTGAACCACTTACGTCTTTATCCACTGCTTTAGGATCAGCATAACTACATGCAGAAGGGATAGCAGTTAGCCTGTCAAGTCTTTTATCTAACTGCTGTTTTGTAGTCACAAGAAGTTCCAAGTTTTCCATTTTACTAGAGTTCAACTTTTCAATATTCCTGTACAAAATATACAATTAAATTACCATACATTTATCAATTTCGAAATATTCATTGTGTACTGAAAGAGACAGACTTATTCCCTTTTGACCTGCATACTCAAACATGTAGGTAGATCTGTTAATGTAAACTTGCTGATAATGTCAACTGCTTCATTTTATCATGGCTTGTATGCAAAACAGCAAGTAATTCTGGGTGAAGAAGAGAGAAGGAATTACAGTGATACACTAACATGAAGGAAGCTAACATAAGTACCTTGCTTAGCAAATTAGAAAACTAACGAGATTGCACAGTAGAAGAATTAAAAGTGAAAGAGAAATGTGATGGATTTACTGCCAATAATGACTGTAAGGATTTAGGACAGGATTTGAAGAAGACAAGGGAGGGCAAACAACTTAGAGGAAGATTTTCAAGCTACATCTGTGTCTAAACATCTGTCTAAATTCTGGATTTTCAAGTTCTACCTTACTACTACTACTACTATTAAAGGCAACCAAGTCCATTCTTTCATGACATTTCCAAAGAATGCACTGTCAGTTGTAATGATTAGGAGGACAAACCCATGATACTTCATACTCCTGATAATCATGGTAACTACAGCCATATTTCACTACCAAATGCCTCATAAAAATCCATACTCTATGATCACAAAATCAAGAAAATTCAAGTTTACAGTGAAAAAAATACAGCATAATCAAAATGTCTTCAAATATTCAAAGAACACCTCACCAGTCAGGTGAACCCATACTTGAGAGACCTGCCCTACACAATGTCAGCAACACTGCTATCTTTCTGCTCCCTGACTACACACTAGGTACTGATGATTGATAACCTGCCATACAGCTGCTTCTGCTGTGAGAGTTCTTAGAGCACAGAGGAGCAGGGACTACATTCTGCAACTCAAATGAACGTGCTGCTGAAAGCTACATCCCCAAGGAATAAGTTGTCACAATATACAAGTTTTTAATAACACATAGTTAAAATACTTACTGAGAACAGACTTTTGCTAGCTTCTTATTCAATTTTCTTTGTTCATCCCTCAAATGTTCTTTTTCCTTCTCAGTATTAGGGTCTTGTTTGCATCTTTGTTTTCTCAGCAAATTGAGGAATATATTCTTGGCTGAACGTTCCACTAACTCCACATTAAAACTTTAAGTAAATAATGTACAATATATATGTTAGGTAAACTCTATTTAATATAATTTTTATGTGTTACAATAATATTCATTAAGCCTTATCACCTGTCAATAGTTAGAACCTAATCATTAGAAGCATATCCCCACTCTACCTTCACATCATAGTTCACATTCACTTTTAAACTGCTATTATTCCAAAACTGAGTGGTAAAATGTAAAATGATTATGCCAATAAATTATCTCGAACAAGTATGCTCAACTCTATCTTTCCCTAATATAGGCACTCTTAGATACTGAAAAAGTTTAATCTTTGTAATTCTCCTCAATTACCCAGCTGAGAATAAGAGCCTTTCTTAGTCTTCTACACAGCTGTTCTACCTCATAGCTTTTTCAGTATTGGACTGTTTGGAGTTTAACTGGGATGGGGATTTCTCCAACTTCTCTTTCAAAAACTGATTTTTTTTATTCTTGTTGCAGTAGGCAGATCTTCTTAACTACCATAAAAATTGTTGGCAACATATGGGGTGAGGTTGTATCCTAGTCCATTAGAATATTTATAAATCATTCAAATCTGGTAGTCACCAACAACAGGAGCAAAACTGAAGGACTTCACCTTTTTATCCAGAAAGATCAAATACAAGTATTAAGGCTAGCAGGGAACTTCTTAAGCTTTTCACATCTCCATGGATGACAGAGGTCAGTAACACTTGTTTGCCATTTACCCTTTTCCCCCGCCTTTGAAGCTCAGACTGTATGACCTCATATCTCTCTGCCACTGGGTTTATTTGGCCATAAGGAGTACTCAAGTAGTGCCAACCCATTCTTTCCCTCAGTGGCTCTAAGAAAAGAAAATCAAACTCTAAGTACTCCTTTCTCCTACCACTAACGGCATCTACAGAACTGACACCTGCTGTCCCAGGAGTCTCCATTAGTTCCACACTAACATAACACCGTGAAGGATGACTGCTTTGCAGCTCACTCATCAATAATATCTTTGGCAGAAAAAGCTTAACAGTGCCAATGAAACATGACTATCAATCTATTACTCCAAGTCACTGTCTACTACTTGTGATGGTAACTCATACCCTTGATTTTCATCACAATTTCTCAAGACTGGGACATTTAACTGGAGATTCTTGATTTTATTTTTTTTAATCTTGTCCCTTGTCAGACTATGAAGACACTGTGGAGGTCTACCAGGTACTGTTACACTACAGGTAACAGATTTCTGTAACTCATCTCCCAACTTCATACTACTAGGGTTCTGCCTCAATGTTTACTGTCATGGGATGTATTTTTATCTCACTGTGATGTTTCATTCTCTACTTGCAGTGCCTTGTCGGAGTCATAAACCTCCAAGAATTTTTAAGGACTGTTATCATTCCAGGGTAGATGAGGAGAAGACATCTATCTGTCTGCCCTGATGAGAAGCACCTTGGAACTTCCTACTTAGTGCACCTAAATGATGTTGCAGTTCACACAGCAGCTCTGAAATGGTTACTTGAAGGAAGTACAAGTATCCAAATGTCCTTCTGAAAACTGTCAGTTTCAGTTTGAAAACAGTCACAGCATTAATATACAACTATATTGTCACAGAGAAATAAAAAAATTAATAATCTATCACCAACTACTTTGAGATGTGCCATCAATATACACATTCACTTTTTGCTTTTTCCTTTCTAAAGTCCTTTCAGAAATACCTTTTTATCAGTAGCAGTCATGTGTGAACTGAAATGGCAGTCCAATATAAGGAAGGACAAGGCTTCATACCGAGCTAAGAAAACTTTATCTTTTTAAACAATCGGTCCTGTGCATTATTAGTGAGAATAGAGTAAGCAAAGCTAGACAACTGTTTACTGATAAGCAGCTTCTTTTTATTACAGCATCCAGCACTGAGGGACATACCTACTTTACTAATATTAGCAATATCACTGAGAATAATGGCATTGTCAGTAGCCTCAAAGGGGTTCATTTTACATTGTGTAATTGCATCTCACATATATGTAAAACTGACTGATGCATGTCACTGCATGTAAGATGAGTCTGCTAGAGGCTATGAAATGAAACCATCACCATGTGGCAAATATCCACATTAACAGAACCTTATTCCACCCTTTTCCCTAGCAAAGCTGACCCTACATACATCTTTTGCACTTCTAAATAAACATAAAGCATTAAACACTTTCCACAACTGTTCCCCAGTGCCCACACTGGGGCAAAGCAACTGAGGCTAGGATTCTCATTGGAACATGATTCAATTTCTTGCAGTTTCCTCAGCCAGCATGCATGGATTCTACCCTTTCCACAGAGTTTTATTTCAGCTAAACCTTTAGGACCCTAAAGATACAAGGGTTGATAGAGCTTGCAGGTCTTTTTAAAACACAGGCAACATATACCATAGAAATGGCATTTGCCAAGCCATATCTGTGTTTACCTGCAATATTATTTTTTCTGAATATAAGTAATACACATATAATATATGAAAGCTAAATACTTACATAAAAAATATGGCAGGCAACTTATTCATCTCATTTAATTTATCAACAAAGTGTGGAAAATTACTCCACTTCTCCAGTTCTGAGCAATCCACAGGTTTTGGCTTAAGGTGCTCCAGCAGCTCATTCACCTGATCAAATTAGTATTATTGTCAAGATTTTAAAGGCAGAAAGTTCAGGCTGGGGACTAACAAATATGAATACTCCATTTTCCTGTGCCATCTTCTTTCAGTGGACACCTTACTGCTCTCTACAACTATCTGAAAGGAGGCTGTAGACAGGTGAGAGATGGTCTCTTCTCCCAGGCAACCAGCAACAGAACAAGAGGACACAGTCTCAAGTTGCACCAGGGGAAGTTTAGGCTCAAGGTGAGGAGAAAGTTCTTCACAGAAATTGGCCATTGGAATGGGCTGCCTAGGGAGGTGGTGGAGTCACCATCCCTGGAGGTGTTCAAAAAAGGTTTGGACATGGCACTTGAAGCCATGGTTTAGTTAGTCATGAGATGTTAGGTATTAGGTAATAGGTTGGACTTGATGATCTCTGAGGTCTTTTCCAACCCGGTTGATTCTACAATTCTATGATTCTATCAGCTCAGCTTGTTAAAATCATTCAGAACTGCAACAGTCACACACAGCTCACAAACTAAAAAGTCTGCAGGCTATCAACTGACTTTGGTAGGAGCTCAAAATGCAAATGGTTGTACCATTCATGGTTACCATCACTGTGAAGATAATGTATTACTAACATACTGACTATATTTAAAGTATAATATTTCAAGAAATTTTAGGGCTTCTTCCCACATATTCCTTATTTTTGCCTTGCTGTCCTTTCACTGCCACCTCATATTTCTTTTTATGATACAGGAATAGGTGGCTTTCCATTAAAGATTTGATTTTCTTCTCAATGCTTTAATTTCTATCTATACCAATGAGAAGCAAAAGAGACAGGACTAAAATAGCAGAGTAGTGGTGCAATATTCTCATTAATAGTAGGAGGTACTTACAAAGAATAAGGAATTAAAATGTCACAGCAGTATCAGAAATCTGATTCCCAGAGAAGTTTGTGAAAATACCTCCTTGAAAATGTTTACAGAAATGCCCCAAATCATGCCTCTCTTTCAAGTACAGCACCAGATAAAACTGATACGTAACTATGGGAGAAGCAACTTTCAATTATTATATAGCTTGACTATATAATTATTATATATTAAAGCTGCATACGCTCTTCAAAAAGTGTCCTGTCAACAAATGTTACCTTCTGCCGTTGGCCAAGCATAATCCATTTGCATAGTTCCTCCTTTAGTTCCTGTTCATATTTCCTCACATCTGCCTTTTTTATTACTACTTTATTCTTGAAAAAGATAAACTCTTCAGGATCTAGTTCCTGGAAAACAACATTAATATAAAGTATTGCAGTACTCTGTTATCTGTTTATTTTGATCTCTTTTTCATACAACTGTGTATACACACCTGTGCCCTCGGCCACTCTTGCCAGACTTTTACCATCATGTCATAAAGTTGGATGCTCTCTCGTGGAGACAGGGAAAGATCTGAAGGAATACCATAATTCTCAATCTGCAAGGAGTTTAAACAAAAGAAAAATAATTAGAATGGAATAGAATATAATAGACCAGGTTGGAAGAGACCTTCAAGATCATCGCATCCAACCTGTCATCCAACCCACCTAATCGACTCAACCATGCAACCAAGCACCCTATCAAGTCTTCACCTGAACACCTCCAATAATGGTGACTCCACCACCTCCCCGGGCAGCCCATTTCAATGTGCAATCACTCTCTCTGTGCAGAACTTCTTCCTAACCTCCAGCATAAACCTCCCCTGGCACATAATAATTTTGATGGAATCCATGTTTCCTAAAAGTAACATTTGCTAAGCAATGTGACATCAGTATTATGCTTACATGATCCACTGTTAATACAGCACATGGATGACAATGTTCAATGATAAAATCACTGCCCTTTAGAGAACATACGTACTTTTCCAAATCATTGTATCTTTCTTCATACAGAACTGTGAAGAGACAAAAATGCTGTCATGATGCACATGGCTCTTTTAAAAAGTACTTAATCCTGCAATATTTGGTTTTATATAAAATAAAAACTAAACTGAAACAAGCTTACATTCTCATACAACGACTAAAACTTTTGCAGAAATATTAAAATCTATTTCTTCAGCACAAAATACTCTGATACCCACCTAGCCTAACACGATAGGATTTCTTTTGTTCTCGTACTTTACGTTTCACTTTATTTTTTCTTGTGAAGTTCATTTCAGAGTCTGCAGAGCTTTCTTGCATTGTATTCTCAGCACATTGCCAATATCTTTTGACAGACTGTAACCAGCTTCAATACAAGAATAAAATAAAAATAAGAGTTATAAAAGTATTTTAAGAAAATTCCTACAGCTATGATAGATTAATAACCACAATCTGCTCAACTTCTCTTACAGATTTTCCAGTCCATTTCTTACTATCTTTGGGGCAATTTTCTCCAGATTATGCAAGGGTGCAAATAAAAATGTGAAATAGCACCATTATATATAAAAATACAGTGCAGTTGTCTACTCTGATTAATGATGAGCAAGTGTGCTTTTTAGGTTTTGGCAAGTCATATACATGTAAAAACCTTTTAAATTCCTCTGCACAGTTCAATTATAGGGTCTGAAGGAATAGTAGGGCTCCTTCTCAATACAGAGTTAAGAGTTACAGTGTTGTTTTGTGTCAGACGGGGGAATTACGTTAGCATAATAGATCTTGCATTATAACTCCAAATCAGTTGTGTCCTAATAGCAATTGACCTCTCTATGTCAAACAACTGACATTCAATTTAAATATGCTAAATATGTATTCCATACATACTCTGTTAGGTGTTCTGGGTTACTGACAGTAGCAGAGAGTGCCAAAAATGGACATCGAATTGTTACCAAAAGATGCTCCCAAACCTCTGCTCCAATTTCACCACCAAGACAATGGACCTATGTTTTTAGGATAAATTATTAAAATAAAAGAAGAAATGGCCTTTATCAAAGTGCACTTCTAACAGGAGTTGGTTTGTGCTTTGCAAGAATCAAGAGAGTGTCAAGATCAGTACTGAATAAATCTTATGTTGGAGCAAATGACCGTGAGAAACAAATCACATGTCCAGTAAATCTCTCTCCAAGTTAGTCTAACTTTCAATACTAGATTTACTGACTGTACCCTAGATACAAACTAGCATCATTAACAATACATTTTTTATGCAAGAAAGAATACAGTAGACATTTTTAATTTAGCAAGATTAATGATTTACTTTTACCCTAACCGACAAATGCTGTATGATATGACAAGTGTATAATCCGAGTGTGGTATACTCTGTTTGTGCCATTGAGGCTACGGTGGCAGATTTCAGTTTTTCAGTTGACTGGCTTGAGAGAATAAAGAAAGTTCCTGGTATCTTTGGCTGACCTGTATGTCTCCTAAGAACTAACAGCGTTTTAAGTTCTTTTACTGGAGCAGATAAACACTACCATTGAACACAAAAAAGCATGTAAGACTGAAATACTATTTCTGAATGTTGAGGGGGTTTTATTAGCAATAATGTATGTACCGAAAAATCAAATCACTAGCATTTTTCCAAATTTTCTTTTTCTTTGTTAAATTTGTTACTATTAAAAGATGCCTACCTCATCAAATATAACATATTGTATCCTTTTGGTCCATTTCTGGCAACGAGGAGACAGCATCAAAATTTCTAAACATTGAGGCACGGTCACTAGTATCTAGGAAAGGTTTGCAAAGCATTATTTTTAAGTAAACTGACTTATCAACTACAAGTAGATTCAGCATTAAAAAAATAAATTAATACACATGTATTTCAAAAATGAATGAATGATTTGTCACTGCTATCTTCAAGAAGGGCAAGAAAAAGGCCGCAGGAAATTGCAGGCTGGTCAGCCTCATTTCATTCCCTGGGAAGATGAAGGAGCAACTAATCCTGGAAATCACTTCCAAGCAAATACAGAGTAAGAAGGAGTATTCAGCATGAATTCACTGAGGGGAACTCCCAAATGCTATGATGAAATGACTAGACTGGTAGATTAGGGGAGAGCAATGGATGTGTTGTCAAAAGACATTTGAAGACGTCTCCAGTAAGATCCTCAGAGAGAAGCTATTACGTATGGGCCAGGTGAACAGAGTGGAGGTGAATCAAGACTAGTTGGAAGGCTGGGCCAAGACATTGGTGATTAGTGGTACAAAGCCTAGCTGGAGACAGTGTAACCTCAGTGGTCAATGCTGGGTCTGATCCTGTTTAATATCGTCATTAATGATCTGGATGATAAAAAGTATACCCCCAGCAGGTTAGCTGATAATACCAAATTGGCAGAAGTGGCTGATCACAACAGCAAATCATGCTGCCATCCAGCAGGATCTAGGCAGGCTGGAGAACTCCATAAAGTTCAACAGGGGGATGCGAAAAGGAAGAACCCTACACCACAGTGTATACTGGGGGCCATCAAGCTGGGAAGTAGCTCTGCAAAAAAGGACCTGAACATACCAGTGGCCATCAAGTTGAACACTGGGCATCAATATGTCCTTATGGAAAAGAAGGCTTAATGGTGTCCTGGGCTACACTAGGAGGAATGTGCCCAGAAAGACAAGGGATCCTTCCTCTCTTAGTACTGATGAGGCCACACCTGGGGTCCTGTGTCTAGTTCTGGGATCACCACTACAAGGAAAAAAACCTAGTCAGCTTCTAAAGTGACTACATCAGTGGGCAAGGGAAGAGCTACTGATGCATTCTATTGGACTTCTGTAAGGCATCTGCTGTGTGCTGGCAACCTAAAGATCTTAATGCTTTTTTCTTTTAATTAGAGCAAGTAATCAACTGCATACCCCATAAGGGTGAGTAGTATGGTTTTGACATAGACTGAAAGGTTCTTGTGAACAGTACAGGTATGCTTAGATTTTTTTAGTAATGGTACAATTGTTAGAATTCACATTTTCAGAAGCCAAATGGCATACAGAAGTCACTATTACTATGTGTTAAAACATCCATTAAAATATACCTGAGAATTCATTACATCACTGCGGTAATCTCTTGTGAAGACACCACACACTGCCACTCCATCTGGAAGTTTCTTGGTGAATTGTTTGTATACAGTTGCCACCACTTGGTTTACAAGGGCCTGAAATAAAGCATGTCATTAACACAACTAGACACTGTATATATGAAGGTATATGACATTCTAAGACACATAAAAGTATTCAATTTTGTCAATGATACTAATGCAATAGAGTATAATGTGCTGTGTAATGTGCTATTTAATCTACTTGAGTTTCAGTTACAGTCAAATGCTTTCAAATAAATTTAGTGTTGTGTAAATTCAGTTTTACTTTAGCAATTCTCTATTTTAATTTTTTTCAAAACAAAAGTAGATCACATTCTACTGCATCTACAAGTACTTTAATGATCTCAAATTTCAGTGGCTACAGGCATTAAAAACATTTCTGCCCCCAGACTGATATTCAAATGATAAGATGATTTTGATGCCCAACCTGAGTATAACAGGTTTGGTTTACATACAGGAAACAGTCCATAACGATTTCTATGAATAAGAGCACATATAATTTATTATTAAAAAATCATATAATAGCACATTAAAATAAGTTTTATAAGAAATCAAAACATTGCCTAGATTTTTACGTTTTCTTTTGAAACATCTAATGGTGAACTGAATGAGGAAAAGACAACCGAAGATGACTTGCTTGGTCATTGCCCTGTTCCAGTACCACTTTCAGCATGTTGGTAAGATTTGGTACTTTCATCACTTTCCTAACATGCTACTTAGAGCACTTTTGTGGGCATTAGTGTTTCTGACCTTAAATGAACTGTACAGATATTAATAGAGAGAAACTTTATATTATATTAAATATTTTGAAGATTTTTTGGTGAACAAGCCATTTCAAATAAACATAAGTGTAAACCAGAATGTAACAATTCCATTTCTAATAAAAACCCCCAAATGTGTATCAACTAAATTTGTGTAACAAGTTACCCAAAAGATTACAGAATCATACCAAGACATATCATACTCGTACATACTGAATATGTCATAGGATTCAGCCTTACCTTTGTAGGAGCAACATACACAACTACTCCTTCATTGCTTGCTTTCAGAACTTTTTCCATGCAGTAGTATGATGCATATGTCTTTCCTGATGAAGTGGGAGCAACAATCACCGCAGACTCATTATTGTCTACAATATCAAGAAGCTCTCTCTAAGAGAAAAACAGTTAACTGCATTGTGATGGTATCACTATCACATACATCAAAACATGTCATGAAGTTCTTAGTGAGTAAACCAGGTCTTCCAGTGAAAATATTTGCATTCTTTTCTCTTTTCTAATGGAAATATTTGGAACTACAAATTATAACTTGACTATTTCAATTATTTTATTACAGATACTGCTACCATAACATTCTGAGTTCAAAACTGGACATTTTCAAATTAAAAAATAAAATCAATTAACTCAGCAGTGTATAATTTATTTCCCAAAACTTCAATATTCTATACAATGCAACATTTTTTTTCTTACGCTGTATTACATCAATAATGAATGTATCTCTCTTTTGCTTCTAGCATATAGTGTTCATTTATCTGTTTTCTTCCCAACTATTGTCATCCTCCATGTGCTCTCCTGCCCTACATATGGCTGTGAAAGGATTGGAAGTGGAGTGCAGAACTGGAAACAGAAATAGTACTAACACTGTCTTTCTCAATTAGCACAAATGCCAAGTTCCAAGCTGCTTTTCAAGCAAGTGGCTCTTTTGCAGATAGGGACAAGCAAAGCAGCAAATTTGTTTTGTTTCCCCAGTCCAGTAATACAAAAATCTGAGTTAGATTTATTCTGTTTTAGATAGAAAAGCTCTTTTTCAACCCATAATATGGGTGATTCTTTAGGGACAAATGAGCAGAAAATGAAGATTCTCAGGTTATCTAGATGGGGTGTTATCACCATCAAATGTAGTAACAAGCAGTGAAAAACCATGGACTCAAAATTTCTTATGTGAAATTCCTCGGGCCGAGCTCTTTATAGAAAAGCTCTCAGTGCAGAAAGGGAATGGAATACAGTCCAAAATAACCTACTGAGTCTGTTAAGCATATTGCAAAATCAGATTTGTTAAATAACATTACTTTTAACAAGTAGTAATTTCTAATGGATTTTTTTAAATTAAAAATCAAAGATAATTTCTATTTACTTCATGCAAAAAGTTGCATTACCTGCCATGTGTCTGGTATGAAATGTTGCACCCGAGGATCTGGATCATTTCTCTCTTCTCTGAGCAAGTAATAATCCATGTATTGTAGCTGAAAGCGAGCTGGACTCACTTCGATAGCGTATTTGCTTATATTCTGATCATTACTTTCTCCTACCTATAAGGTCAAATGAAAACTCAAATTTGTTTGAAAGCTAGTGAGAAATTAAGAAAATAGCACATGCTTTGCTCTGAGGAACTCTGCAAACTTTGAAAAACATGAAAGTGCAGGTGATTTTATTAGACATGAAGTCAATAGGCTGTGAGCTATATCATCCTTCTGCCTGACAACCCTTTTAGTATCTCTTCTGTTTAATGATATCCCATCTACACACAAAGGTATCAAACTACTCTTAACATTACGTTAGCCAGTATGCAAGTTGCTAACATGCAGAAAAGCATAAGGGCAATCCATAGAGAAAGTATTTCAGCACCAAATTCACTGTAGCTACGCGTAGCCTCATCTGTGCTAGGAAGGATAAGCAATTAAGTATCTGAAACTGTTTCTTTCAATGTGATCAGTAACACCATAACAACAAAGGTAGTTTTCACCTACCTCTGCAGTCTCCAAGATTTCCTTTTCTAAAGCAGTACATTTGAGCTTGTTAGAAAGCAGCTGCTCATCACTTAGCTTTTAACAGTTGTTTTTAACACACAGGCTTCAGCTGATGTGATTAATTGAACAGTAAGCACCTCTAAAAGATGTCTAAGGCCTCAGGAAGGTGTACAATAGGAGCAAATTAATCTTGGTACAGATTTCAAATAGTATCCTTGCAGCCATATACAGTTCTATTTACTGAAGAGGAAGTGGCCCACTGTACCATCTAGCACTCACATCAAACAGGGTGATGTATCAATGGAACTAAAGAAAAGTAATATCTGAAGCAAAACCAGTTCAAAATCCTATGATGCAGTAAAAAATAAAACAAGCTCAACATAGCTCTTCTACATACTATTCAATGCTCAAGAAAACACTGTTGACATTAGCTACACATCCAGCTACAGCAGAATCATTACAGCCTATAAAGTTACCTGGCCAGATAGAGAGCATGCCAAATTCTTAAATCCAAGAAGTCTTAGACATGTGGTAAGCTTTTGAAGATGTGGATTCTCCAAAAGATCTTGATATTTTTCAAGGAGGATATGAATTCGCCTCATGACCTGAACAGCTTTGCTTAAGTCTTTAGATTTATTACCTTTAAAACAATAAGCCTACAGTTATTTGCGAGGCGATTATATCATTTGGAGTCTTGTATTTTTAGAACAGACCTTACCCACACAACCACATTCATGACAATCTAAAAATGTATTTTATTTGAAGGCAAGTAGATAACCCACACTCCTGCGATCTCTACAAGGAATGCCACTGATGACCAAGCACCCAAGAACTTTTACCTGCTTCTGCACACTCAGATATGCAAGAAGTCATACTGAATTCTATGCAGTAACTGAGTTCTCTCAATTCACATTTGCCAACTCACATTCACCATGCATTTGTTTGCTCAACATTACTAGCAACCTATTTCACTTCAGTGTTTACAACACTCCTCAACACAATCAGAGCAGTGTGTTCAGACCATCATAGCTGAGGGTATGGACTTAACAAGTTAATTCTGGTGAAAATAGGAGGCCACAGTAGCCCAGATTTCTCTGCAAGTGGCCATCATCCAAACTTTTGAGTTAATCACCTCAGCTAAGCAAACGATCCACTGTACTTTTAGTATTCATGATACATAATCATTGAAGGTATATACAGTAAAATAGATTATTTAAATATATGAAATATTTACAAAGCAGAACAGGAAAATATCCACAATTTCACCACATATTTTGTGGTTGGCTCAAAGGATCTTGAAATTGTGAAAGGGGACCAGAGCCTGTTAATTCTTAAAAAAATCTTTCATGCTTCTGAAACAGGGCTGTATTCATATGTTTTTATTCCAGCTGAGAATGTCCAAGTCATTTACTCTGATGGTTAAAGGGAGTTGAAGTAGAATATTGAACATGAGTTTAGTTACCATACCTTGCTTTCTGCAGTGTTCCTTCCACACTTCCAAGCAGGCAGACAGTCCTGTCATTTCTACACTGAGCTTCACAGATTTGCTTTTAAGAGTTTTGAGAAACTTCTCCAACTTATTTATTCCAACAGTCATATCTGCTTTTATTTCCTTTTCAGTTGGTACACACAAGGCTTTCCATTGCTCCCGCTCTTTGTTTTCTTCTTTAGCTTGTAGTCGCTTGTTGTTTTCCTCTACAATTGTTTCAGCTTTAGTTTTCTACCCAAAAAAAATAAGATATTTAGAACCATCACTCTGTGTGCAAACATAATCTGGAAAAAGCTAATCCATAAATTCAATTGCAGCAGGTGTGTTCATTTTTTAATTTGTGTGATGTATGGTGTTTTGGGAATTGTTTTAAATAGTACTTCATTTTGAAGGCGATACTATTTCTGTGGTTCTACAATACATGCTGTTTAAGAATGTTTCCATAAACATAAGTCAGTTTTAAGCTTCACAAGTAGTATTAAAAAATAAAATAAAATAAAATAAAGACAATGTCTAAAAATATAACTTCATGCTTTTATATATGGATAATAGTAATTCTGACCACATTGAGGTGCCTTTCACTAAGTTTAACAAAATTAAGAGTTCAACCTTACTTGAAATTAACAAAGTTATTTTATATAAATACTTTTATAGGTAACTCAAGAGTCTGTGATCTGTGATCCAGAGAATGGTCTATTATGAAATCCTGCTCAAATTGCCATTGCTCAGTATTGTTCATGAGTATGCCAGTACACGCTACACAACCTGCAGTGTCTGGCAGTGTTCACACAGTTAGGATTAATTGCAATATCTATAGATTTTTTTCACAGAGAATGTTTCCAAACAGTGCAAGGAAAAAAATATATTAATAATGCTTTTTCCAGTATTTCTCAGTAGTTTCTTAAAGCAAAATTGAATTAATGAACTCCAGTTTCCTTCACTCCACATTTAAAGTACTGGCCATGAGCCTTCACAGAGTTCATATTTACTAACTTTATTTACTTGTGCCTGCTAATACTCAGTATTCCTAACTAGAAACAAAAATCCTTTTGCCAGCTAGCTCATTAGCTGATTAAATCTCAGGTACAAAGGCAATTCACATTTTTACATTTCTTCACCTGAGAACTACTAGCACATTCAGAATATAAAACTTCAGCTGTGAGACTCAGAGTAGAAATTCTTTCCTGGAAAACAGAAAATAAGGTTTGGGAAAAACAGCTTGAATATACTCACATGCTTATTTTGTGGTTTCTTGACAACAGCATTAGCATTCCCTGACACATCCTCTTGAGGTACAATAACTTTCGAAGTGGTATTTCCCAAAGTACTTCCATAAAAAATCTGAAAAGTCTGGAACTTTTGTATTTGTTGTCTTTCTTTTGCATCTTTGGATTTTGCTACAAGCAGACATAATTGGTTACAAAACACTGTGAAAGAATTACAAAATTACTCATTTCCAAGAAAAGATACCTGGGTAACAGATGAAGTTCCTAAAACTTCTTCATTGACCTAAAGACCAAAATCACATTTTGAAAGATGCTGGCTACTAAGACTCAATAAAAATGGACAATACTTGGCTCAAATTCAAATTTCTTTAGGCACACATGAAAACTATTGGAAAATTTAACAAGCAGGAAGCCTGGTGTGGTGGGTTGAGATTTCCCCTCCACTAACATTAACTTTGCCAGGCCAGCTCAGTTGGAAGCAAATGGAAGCTGCATTTACAGGCAGAACTACAATCTACAATGGAATGCAATGAATATGTACAAAATATACCGTGTTTACAATATTTACAGATATTTACAATTAGCAAACAACACGAAACCCGCCTTGGTCAAAGACCAGGATTGCTGTCCCTCTGCCCCCCCACCCCTTGTGGAAAAGGGAGAAAGGAGCAGAGAGAGAAAGTAAGTAGCTGTTAGAACCTCACCAAAACAATGCAGCCAAGGTCAGGCGGAAGCAGGCTAACATCTCCCAAGCGAAGTTAGCAGAGAAGAGAAGCCCCTAGAATGTTTTGGTACGAGCAGTCTTACAACAGCTATTTCTCCAATGGAATCATTTAGAATTATCTTTAGTTTTCCTTTTCACACCCAATGGTGATTTATTTATATTTTTCTACTTTTCTGCTTGAAATCTGTGACAAAATTTTAAAGGCACAGCCTAAAACTACCACACCTGGAAAGCAATTATAACTGTTTAAGCAAAGTGCCTAGGCTTCTTACATGAAAATAGAATAGAATAGAATAGAATAGAATAGAATAGAATAGAATAGAATAGAATAGAATAGAATAGATGGGACAGAGTCTTCCAAAGGAAATTCAGATGATCATGAAAATACTTCTTCCTTATGAAAATAAGGGTCTGGCATCAGAACATAAATAAATGAAGTTGCTGGAAGAAGGAAGAAGTTACTAAAGCCTACGTATTTCTGTTTGCCCTAAAATCAAAACAAAAGCCAGTTCCTGAGTGCGAAGACCCATTTCAGATCTTTCTAGTTTGGACAAGAAAGACTGAGACAACAGATGTCAGCACTGAGAATACTCATGCACACAAAGGTAAAGAGAGGGCCCACTCTTCAATTATAGTGGACATTAACCTTCAACTCCAACATTACGGAAGGTGTTCTAGCTACTATTCTACAGGCTATGGTCTCCAAAATTCCTACTGAAATCACAGTGCATGAAATAATACAAAAAATCACCCAGTCAGAAAGATAAGCATAAGGAACCACAGTTACATAGATCAAGTGGTGCAAACACCACATTCCTAAGTCACAGAGTGAAAAACAATATACATACTAACAGTAATCCATGACCACTCAACTCAAGGTAACTTTTTCACAGTTTTATTCTCGGTGATGCAACAGATGAAGGGAACATAATGGGATTTGTTGTGAAAACTGTAATAACATAAGGGTGTTTAGTTACGGCTGAGCAGTGGTTACAAAAAGTCAAGGCCTTTTCTGCTACTCACACCACCCTGCCAGAAAGCAGGCTGGGAATACACAGGAAGCTGGGATGGTACAGCTGAACACAACTGACCAAAGGGAGGTTACATACCATATGATGTCATACTCCACAACAAAAGCTGGGGAAGAAGAAGGAAGTGAGGGTATGTTCAAAGTGATGGCATCTTCCCAAGTAACTGTTATGCATGATGAAAGCCTGCTTACCTAGATATGCCTCTAGATGCCTGCTTACCAATGGGAAGCTGCCAATGAGTCCCTCATTTTGCTTTGTGTGTGCAGATTTTTCTTTACTTATTAAACTGCCTTCATCTCAACTTACAAGTTTTCTTGCTTTCACCCTTTTGATTCTCTAATGCTTTCTTCTGGGGTTGGGGGGTAGTGAGCAAGTGACTGTGCAGTACTTAGTTGTCAGCTGGGGCTAAATCACAACTCTTTTATTTCTTACTTTAATTCTGTTCTCAAAAGATAAGATTGGTTATGCATGCACCGTCAAACATCTGTGCAGATTTTGCACATGTATGGATATTCTAATTAAGCATTATCCAAACTATGTATTTAAACATTAAACTGCACATATACATACAGCTTGCTTATACAAAACTGTGCAGGGCTTTACAAGCAAGAGAACGTATTGTGAACGTCTGACCACAAGCACTCATTCTGTTACACTCATTAAACCTATTTAAGACAATACAAAATGCATACATATAATGCACAGGCACATCAGTTTATATATGTAATTAAGCTATTATAATAACTCTAGTTTGACAAATATTTATACAGATGCAGATCCTTCTCCAAAACCATAATAACCTTTTCAGTACTATGCTAGGCAACACAGACAGACGGATTTCATGTTAGTTTTTCTTACCATCAGCATTGCATGGGACTCGCTCATACTCCTCAGTCAAAGGTCTGTCAGAATGCCAGTGACAAAGCTCATCAAATTGCTTGTATTTATTAAGTGAAGTAACTGCAGGATCGTTGCTGAAATATAGAAACATAAAAGCAGAGATTAAAAATGTTTTCTGGAATCTCCAACAAAATATTCAAAACAAAAACCTGTGTATTTACCAAAACACAGTTTTGTTGTGGCAGAAAACCAACATAGAGTTTAATTCTATTCTAAACACAAACACAATATGTCAGGATAAGACTCCACTTTTTTCAGAAAGGTTTACTAACAAAAAAAATAAAACCTCAATTTTTCACTTATTTTCATACAGATTAACCACAGAATGCAGTGTAACTACATAACTTACACACTGACTAAAAAATGATCATTGCATAGCACAGAACCTACTATCAAAAGGAGCAGAGCAAATGCAAGGGATAATATTTACCTTTCTAAAACAGGTAGGTCTTTCAAAACATCTCCAGCATAATCTTCCACCAGATCAGATTTCACTGAGATTAGTCCAATGGCAGGAATTTCTTCTTCATGATCTTCACAGCATAAAAATAATTGTGCAAGTAAGAGTATATATAATTGCACATTATACTTGAAAATTTTATCAAGTCACATCATAAATTAAATTCTATAAAGTAAAATTTGGTAGAAGTAAGCAGCAGTTGACTAGTTCCCTTTTCTGTTTCTTCTCAAACATGGGAAGAAGAAAGAAGCAGACATTATTACTGCTTCCAAGTAGATATTCTCATAATTCGACACCTGCTACAACTCATTCCATCTCATAAGCATAGGCTTTGCTGCACCAATTCCATGAAGAGCAAAGTCTCCTAAATATGCACATTCAACTGCACTTACATTTGATTGCTAAAGGTGCTACGTAACATAGCTTATCCTTCCCACATTTGAAATCTATCTGCACCTTTGGTCTTTGAGTTGTCCAAAGAAGGCAACAAATGATGTGCCAGAAGATAACTTAAGATCCCACAAAAACAAAGAAACTGTCCTTTCTTTCTTCCCACTAGAGCCCACTTTGCATCTTTGACAGCAGCTGAATTATACCAACAAACTCAATTAGAATTATATTCCAGCCTTTACAGAATTTATCATCTCTCTCTTCTAAAGATTTATAACATTTGACAGGTTTAAAACAAACATTTGAAGTTTGTAACAAAACTGGTCCTCAATAAACATCGGGTATTGGACAAAAATCTCTACCCTACTCCTTTCAAGATATTCAAAACAGGTCATGTAAGGGAGGAAAGAAAACAAAAGATCCCCAACACAGCTGTGCACTTCCGCAGTTATGGGCTACTAAACATGATGATTGTGTAATGTAAGACACTTAAGGGCAACCCATATTTCTACTAGCTTCAAGGATTACAATATGAGCTACAGTGATAGACTATCATTAAGGCATCAATCCTGTATTTTAGTCAATTTTCTGTTCCCATGTTCAATGACTGCATAACCCTATCTAAACATGTACAAATTAATTATTATTGTTATTAGTATTATTTTTATAACACCAATTGTACTGGGGTTTACAACACACAAAACAGATTTGGGCTAGCAATCATGGACCTAAACCAAATACCTACTGAAGTTAGTAACAATACTTGTGCTGCCTACAGTGGACTGAGACTTTCACCCACAAGGCCTGGTCAGACTTATTTAGGCATCATCTGTAACATTTGCTAGTGAATTGAAAGGAAGGAATATAGGATTCAAAAAGCATAGATTAGATTTGTGATCACAATAAAATCAAAACACTACTCTTAGACCTTTTAGTGTTAGTAATTAAGATCATGCTTCTAACTCTGATTTGTGGAGTTATTAGTACCTCTAAATAATGTTTGTTTCTGTTCAAGAAATAGTTGGGAGGTCTTTCGTACTGGGAAAGCATCTCCAAAATTGTATTTCACAGACAATTTTGTTACTGTGTCCCATAAGCTTTGGTATTCATCCTCCACTTCTTTTCCCAACTCCTTTTTTAACTCTGATCCTGCACAGGGAAGAAAGCAAACAAGCAAGCAAACAAGAGATCACTTTAACATTAAGTTCACTCAAAACAGAACCTATACATTTGTATGCTGCATCAAACACAAAAACTCCAGTCCTATCTGAGGTCTTTGATCATTAGAACAAATTAAAACAGATTATTGTACATTCACAGTATTTAACAGCCTAGGGCATAAGTAACTAAATGGACTGAGAAGATGCATTTTGCAAAAAAAGCCAGATTTGACTGTGGATGTCTGCAAGCTCCACAGCTAAAGATTTTGTATCACCTTCACCTCCAGGAGGGTAGGATCTTGCATTGATAACCAATCATAGATACCATTATAAAATTAGTATTTTATATTTCTAATTTCTATTTCCTTTCAAAATTCCTTTACATTTGCCTTACTGGCATACATATAGGACATACTGTAGCTAGACTGATAAAGAAAATGTTCTGTTTTACTACCAGGAAGACTCATGGTAGACAATTTCAGGTAAACAGAATTACTCTGAAAGAATATTTACTATAAATCTTTTTCCACATTTCTTGCTCAACTGTTATAACTATTTTTTGAGAATCTTAACGTGACTGATGGTGTTCTGAGAGCTCCAGAACCCAAATTCACATATGATTTGCCTGAATTAATCTCATCTGAAATTAGGACTATTATCCAATGTCAGAATGACAGTAGGCATAGAATACACTTTGAATTCTGACTGCGTTACACTAAGACAAAATTAAATGGATAGAATATCTGCTAAAAAACAGAGATGAGAACAGTCAGTAACAATGACCCAAAGCTCTTATGGCCTATGCAATATCCCTTTCCCTTTGCATACATACACAAGACATATCAAAGATTATGATAAGTATTCCAAGTGTATCCTGGTGAAAGACACTTTCACAGATAATTTTCTAGACTTGGCTATAGAAAAATGTTTCTCTATTGTTCTTTGAAATATATCAATTATTATATGGATATTTAGAAAATTGTGCTCATTTCTGCTCGCACGTCTGCTTCAGTTTTCATTTTGCAGCTTAGTAAAGTTCAAAATCTAAGAAAGCAAACTGTTCAAAGATGAATACCTTCAGTATATTCAACCTCGTAGTAATGTGCAAGATTCATGAGAAGTGAATCATCATTTAAGTCAGGAAGGTAAGTTAAATCCAGTTTCCAATCATTTGTATCCCTTAGCTGTGTCAGAGCAAAATGCATACACAACTGTTGCTGTTAAAATAAAGCAAACAATTCTTATGGAGCATCTTTTCATGTGGAATGATCAAAGCATCTCCAAAGCAAGGTGAATTACCACAGATTTAGAAATGTGAAAAACACACTATATACTTACACACTATTACTTACACACTATAACTTCTGTGTGAACAGGGCCTTCACTGTTCTCCTTCACTGTAATAACCAACTTTAAACAATAGAAGTGCTTTCCACCAAATTTCCCATACTGGAGAAGACCAAAAGGTCAGTCTAGTCCAGTATCCTAACACTAACACTGGCTAACTGGAGATGTCTAAGAAAAGATCAACTATAGAAATACTGCCAAAAATATTCTACTAGCCCCACTGATTTGTGGCTCACAAGATAAGGTTTGCTTCCAGCAAGTACCTTACATTCTTTGATCTCATCAGACGACCATAGTAGCATATAAAGGCAAATGAAAAACTGAAATGACAATTGTACCTGATGTCAGGGGAAGTAAGACACTGTTACACATACCATTTTTATAAATGGTGAAACTTGCTTAGTCCAGCAGGATTTCTTGATCCTAATCTGAGCTCTATATGAAAGAGGCATATGAAGAAGAAATGCCACTGTAAGACATTGCATTCTGCAGAAGTCAGCTGCTTCTTCTGGACACAGTGGTCTACTTCTCTGCTGAGAGATGACAAGGAAAAAAACTGACCATGTCTTCAGTAAAATAATTGTGTTCACCTCTACTTAATTCAGTGGTTTGCATTTTGTTACAGTGGCTAATAATAATATTGATCAATTTTTTAAAAAATTACACTGTAATGACTTGGGAATACAAAATGAACTCCTTTCTAAAAGAAGGGTAACTAAGAAAATCAAGACAAAATGTAAAAACAATTGCCAATTTCTAACAGAAAGGCATAGTATCAAGGTATAGGCCTACATTCTTTTCTCAACTGCACAGGAAATCCAGCTGTGCCAACCAACTCTATCTGTCTTGTAGTCCACTGAATTGGTGTTTCATAAAATACCACTGATATACTGCATCTGTGTTAACTTCATGAAAACATAAGGCTTGTAGTATGGTCACAAAAACAATGTCATGACTACAACTCAACAGAAACCTTTCTTTTGCCTGAAATGTCTTGTTAATTTAAGAAACATGCTTTTCTAGGAACCTAGTAGAAAAATAAAAGTAGTAAGTGCAACTAATTTCTAAGGTTAAATCTCCTATGAAAGTAATTGCTCCTAAGGTAAATCTTTCCCCAGGAATAGCTACTGCAGGACAGAACACAGTGCCACCCACAGGGAAATCATGCTCCTTTGGAAAAGCTCTGGATGCAGCAACTATCTAAGAAAACCAGACAGAGTGTAGTCACAAAAGAAACAGCTGGGCCTCTCTTCAGCTTGGAACATAGGGCAGACCTCTCTCCTGTTAGCAAAATGTTTATGGTCATGGTCCTGAGAAGACACCAAAAAAAATATCTTACTCTTGTTGACTGCCCTGTCTTTGCTCTCATTGAAGTATTTGCACTTTCCAACATGGTGCTGTATATTTTTAATCCCACAGCACAAGCAAGAACACAGATCACACGCCGAATGTCAGATCCTTCAGGCCACAGTTGTTTCAACAGACGGGTGGTCTGGTGAACCTGTAGTCATAACATCATGAATAGCACAAATGATTGCTAAAATAAAAATTGCCAAATCAAAAGCAAGTCCTTTCCTTTACCACAGTTCCATCAGAGCAGGGAACAAAAAGAACATAAAAACTACAGAATGAAAAGCTCTTTTTTGTCACGTCCGTAAGGGCACCAACAGCCATTACTGTCTCCACTCAACCCATTGAGGCATCCTCCCACTTGCCCCAGGCCTCATTTCAGCCCCTTACAACCATCAGTCACTACCCCAGCAATGTTGCAGCAGTGCTGGTCTCCAACTTCCCATCACACAGCAGGCTGACAACCTGGTCTGATCTCAGCCCATTCCCAGGTCGGTGCCTGATACTGAGGGCTGCAGTTGTCCCCAAAAGCTGCCCTGCTCTTGACTAAGATAGTGGGCACTGGATACCAGGCTCTGCCCTGCCACACCCAGGGGAGCTTCCACAGCCCCAATCTCAAGGGGACTAATGCCCACCCTTGCTGTACCCTGACATTTTGCTGCTCTTGGAGTCTGCAATTGTTGAATTTGCCTCAAGAAAGATAATCACAATAAAACAAAGTATTAGCAATAGATAGACTTTAAAATGCTTTCTGAATAATACTATTTTTTTTCTGGACTAGAAAAAAACAGAACAAAACAAGACATCATCTCTCTGGACCAGTATCATTCCCTTTGAAGTCCAAGGAAGCCTTGCTGTTGCTCTCTGCAGGAACAGAAGCGGAGTTGCAACAGTAGTGCAACAACACCCAGGAAAACAGTAGGAGTACATTAGGCACTAAAAGTGATTATGATGCCATAAAAATACCATTTTTTAAACAGTTAAAATACTGTAAAACCACTGCTTTAATCATGCAAGCATAGACCTTGCAATTGTAATCAAGTTCTTAAAAAATTCCCAAACTATAAAGTTTTTAGTTTCTGCAAGATTCAGCAGCTGCCATAGCAAGTTTTAGATTTTGAGATGTCCCTACAGACGAGGCTGCTGCTGGCAGCAGCACCAACTCTTGCCCACTGCTGTTAAATGCACCCCTTCATATTCTATCTTTTGTCTACAAGACAAAGGCAGCATCCCATTGACCATCTTCCAGAGGAAACATCCTACTTTAATGAATCTTAAAGAAACAACTTGAATATACTGGGAAGAATACTGGACACAGAGAAGACCTCTTAGACTCAGGGTGTCACCTCAGGAAAAGAGAGCCCTCAGTTCTGGCTAGGAGAGAATTTCAGGTAAAGGAAAGAAGGAAGACAGTCAAACTGAGAAGGAAAAAAAATCAAGAAGGTCAAATTACCTCTTTTTTCATGCTCTTCAGGCTCAGATTGAGATGTTCATAGAGATATATGACTGGGTCCTCATACATGACTAACTTTTCAGAAGTACATTTCAGATCTTCTTTGTACTAAGAAGTGCAGAAATCAATGTTATATGCAAAATTCAATAGATAACATCTACACTAAATAATATTTTTTTCAAGTCATATACCTGGCCTAAATATTAGTCTTTGCCTGGCATAATACAAGTCAACCAAGACATATGACATTAAAGAAATGCGAAAGGATGTATTTGAAACTATCATATCTCAAGCCAACAATAATGTGAAAATCAGCTGCAGAGAACAGGACAGAAATTTGCCACCAATCACAATGCTTGCCTAGGAAGAATTTCAAGAGCCATTGATCAAAGAAACATAAAATGAGCCACATTTCAGTGCTTTATAATTTTAATAAGCAAAATCTAATATTCCTATTGAGGTATTTTAATTAAATCTGCAGCACAGAACTAACACTGTTATTTCAAACCAACAACAAAGTTGTGTATCTTACCTTTTGAAAAAAAATGTGGTGTTTATGCACATTCTGAACATGATATCCATAAACTCTAAGAAGATCATACATTTGTCCTGAAGCAAGCACAATGTTGACTTTCTTAGACAATGAATGAGCAATTAAAATACATAAATAGTCTGTCTGACGACAGCTTAGTCCTATATCAGACACAATGATGAAGTAAGGATAACTTTGCTTCAGGAAAATCTCCCATTTGGATGATAAACAATTGGAAAATTCCGTATGAACAGTGATGCTTGTGTTATGCCTCAGGTGTTCTATTAATGCAGTTCGTAAGAAAAGAAAGTGAGGATATGGAAAGTACATCTGCTCGGCATCCTACGGGAAAGAAAAACAATGGAATTTTTCAGTTATGTTTGTTGACACAATGAACAGTTTCCTTATCCTGATTAGAATCAAGATGTTGGCTTTGAAGGAGTGCAGTAGTTTTAAGTGGAAACAAATGTTACTTGCTTAGTACCTTGAAGAAAACAATGACATATTTTGCTCCTTTTTCAGTGAAATCCTGCAGGAAGCATTCAACTTGGTAGAAGAAGTTTAGATACTGTGTATCCTCATCCAAAAACGTAAGTAGTAAGGAATCCCCATCTATTACAAAGAATTCAGACTCAACAAAGTCTTTTAACAGACTGACATACCTGAAAGAAAAGGAAGTAGTATGTACATAACACAACTCCAAGAAAAGTTGAGGACCTCAGACTGAGTGAATTTGCTTACTAATAGATTTTAAAACAGTTTTGTTAATTAAATAAACTAAATGTATAAATTAAATTACAGCAAACCATATTTCTTGGATTTGAGATTAGTGCTAAATAACTTTCAATCCTTGCAGTTACTGAATGAATTAGCAAATACTTTCTTTACAAGTCCAGATACTTTTGTAGTATCCGGGGCTTCTGCTACTTAGGTGGCACTTCTCCATACCTGTTCATGCAGAAAATGTAACCTGGTCTTTAAGAAATACTCTCAGGATAGGATATAACCAGTAAATATACTTTGAGAACCTTCCTGCCCAACTTTCCATCTAAAAATAGGAAGTAGGTTATCAACAACAATCAACAAAAATGACTACTACCTCCCTCATCTAAGGAATATCTGTGGCAAGAAAAATAAGAGCAAAGAGTAGTGAAATCACAATACACTTCCTGTAGTGATCAAGGAATTAGAATACTTTTTCATCGACTTCCTATTTCAGAAAACTATGAAGTTGATAAAATCTGCATTAACCAGTCTTAGGTCAAATTTTAAACAATCCTTTGCACTGACAATGGCAGTTAAACTGGTAGCACCTAGCTACCAGCATCCTAGGAACATCCTCCAGCTCTCTAAGAGCTCATGGAAGTCCAAGGACGTGATATCCTACCCAGGACAGACCAAGGAGTCAGAAGAACTTCTGCAGGTCCAGGTGAAGAAGATGCAAGCCCTTCTACTTCAGAGTCTATTACATATTATGCTGATAATGCGTACTAAGAGAACATCCATACTCTAATGGTAAGAACATGCTTGTTTTCTTCAAGGCTGTCAAAAAATGCCTGCTACACATCACTTAAGATCCACGCCTAGGAAGATCTTGCTTTCTTTTCTGGCTGGTTTACAGGCCCAGTTTGTTATTTGATTCAGTGAGTACCCTTCCATGAACAAAAGATATGTAAATTTCTGTCCTGTACACTTAAATCATCTGCTTTTAATTAGTAAGAATCTCTAGCATGTCAGCTTCAGAATGCAGAGGAGACACTTCACTGTCAATGTGAATGGCACCACTGCTAATTTTTTTTCCATATCAAGCATAGAAAAGAATCAGTTTCGAGATACAGAAGTTCATACAGGAGAACTGACATACGAAAATATAGGAAGTATATATGAAAAGTAAATTTTTGCAGGAAAACTGGAAGATAGTGTGGCTCACTTGGTAGCACATAAGATGCTTAATGGGAAGGTTGTGAGTTCAAGCCTGCAGTGGGCAGTAGTGACAGGTTGGATTTGATGATCTTTGAGGTCGCTTCCAACCTTAGTGATACTGAATACTGAAAAGTAGCAAACTTAAAACACATGGGGAAACCTTCAAAAAAACCCGAAATCATGACAGAGAATTGAAAAAGCATAAATAGTTTAAGTTGTAGATAAGTTCCTAAAACATTTAAACAATCTCTCTGCTCTTCATACAGACTTTCTATTAGGGATCTTCCTTCATGTGGCTGGAGGAAGTATGGCATCCTAAGCATGCCTTAGGTCTCTTGGTTTTCCACAAACCGAGATGACAAACACATCAGGCTGTTTACTACTACACTGGGATGTCTATGTAGTTCAAATAAACTAATTTTATTACCATTTATTGCATTTCTTTCTGTAAACCTTTCTGTACTTACTGAGATCTTGATAGGGATGCCCAAATGTGCAGCCTCAGCTTCTTCAGAAATCCAAGCTGTTTTCCTATTCCTAAAATAACCACATGTATGGTTACTAATAGAACCACATAACTCTAAATCATTAATTAATTATGAAAGAACCAACAGGTAAGGCACTGTAATGAAGGCTACAGGCAAGAGAATAAGCTAAATAACAGCTCCTCACCAGGGCCTTGGGAATCACATTTACAACAAAGAACTCTGAAACCCTTGTCTTCAGTTTCTGATGCCTGTGGAGTCACTTCTTCAGTGTTACTACAATCTGGGTCTTCAGCTTCTTGTTTTCTCTCTTCCTCTTCTTTAAGCATCTGCACAACAGATGCTTCCACACTGTCACTGGTCTCATCCTTCTCATCACTGTCACATGTACTCCCACTCTGTGTATCTTCCTTTGTTGGACATTGGCTATCCTTATCATCATCACTAGAACTCTCATCTGAATCATTACAAACAACTTTCTTGAAATTATCATCTGCAGAATCCATTTGGAAACTGAAAAAAAAAACACAAAACAACCCAACAACAAACCACTTAAATAGTAAATGGATAGTTTTCAGGAAATACAGTATGCTGAGGCTTAAATCAAATTATCAACTTCATAATCTCACTGGAATAAAATGTTAAGAAAAAATCATAATTAATTTTGTGAATATTTTAAAATCAAGAAATATCTTTATGAACTATAAGAAATTGCTTTTAAAGTTTACTGGAGTATTACATAGCTGTTTCATGCTTTGCAGGAAGCAACCCTTGCAGTGGTTGGTCATAATTTGCTTTATTGTATATATTCATGTATATTTACGTATGTATTTATATAGACATAGTGGTCTGTATCTCTTGGTTTCAGTGACTTGTATCTTCACCATTCATGCTAGTCCAAGCCACAAATAGGCATGCCAAAATATCATCAGTATATGACAGGGGTAATCATGGTTTTGTATCAATTTCATTTTTAATTCAGTTTTAGGGTTTTTTCTTCCTTTTTTTCAAAGGCAGAGTTCTCAAATCTTCAGTTACCACGTACCTGTAATGGTCAGGGTAACTCCCCACTTTATGAGGTCTCAATGTTCAGGTCCTTTGAGCTAAAGAACAAGCAGCTTGGCGTAACACTACCCACTCTCTACCAAATCAACTCAGTTCATTTGAATTAGTTTTCTCTAGTTTCCATTCCAGTAATAGCTGCATACAGTGTTTATTTTTTCAGTGTTTGCTGTTGCAAAGTTCATACTATGCCACTGGGTGGGGTGAAGGGAGGGCAGCCCTCATTCCGCTGTCCCTCATCCCCCCGAGTGGGGCCAGTCAGATTAAACCAATACAGTGTGCTACATTACGGTGGTGTACTTAACTTTACAGCTGAATGAAATGTAAGCAATTTATATGCATACTGCTAACCACCTTTTGCGTACCTGCATACATACTTTTTGTCAAGGCAGTCGTAAAACTGAAACTTTTCTCATTTTCCTTATCTAAATGGAAAAAGCTGTATCAAAGGCCTGACAACACCATTTTGAGATGAATCACATTTTTTGCATCCTGAAGCTGTTGCTTCCCTAGAATACGGCCACTACTTCCTCAGTCTCCTAAGAAAGCGTTAGACTCTCCATGACTCTCGTTCCAAGCTCTCAAAGAAAGCAAGACTTTAGCTGTACATACTCACGTATGGACTGCTATACTGCCTTTCAAAACCAAACTACTTTTGTTATATCAGTGCTTTTCTGCAATGCACACAGCAACATCTGTGGTGTGGGCAGAGAACTAGGTATCTCCGGTGCCTCTTCACCCTGGAGGGTGCTCCTTTGCTGCCTGCAAAGTCCCAGATATTCCTCCTGCAAGCTGTCCAGCCACCTCGTTCATTGTAAACAAACTGCAACCCTAATGCAAACCCCAATCACAGCCCCAACACTATGCCTAAACCCGCTACCTGCACCCCAAGAACTAAACCCAACCTTAATCCTAACCCAAATTCCAGCCTCGGCCCAAACTCTGCCCTAACCACAACTTTTAACAAAGCTCCGCTCCACCAGTACCTGCCGCTTGTGCCCGATCCGCTGCCCGATCCACCGCCCGGCCCTCCTCTGCCGCCACCGCGCTTTAAAGGGTGGGGCGGTGGTCGGCGGACCCTGGATAGGGCGCCGTCTCCAGAGCCACACGCTTTCGGTTTCCATTCCCGGTGCGACTCTGCTGCCAGGTTTCAGGTTCGTTTCCGAGGTGCCTGCGTCACTACAAAACAGCCCTGTGGAGAAGGACGTGGAAGTCCTGGTGGATAACAGGTGATCCAAGAGTCAACAATATGCCCTTGTGGTCAAGAAGGCCAATGGTATCCTGGGGTGTATTAAGAGGAGCATGTCCAGCAGGTCGAGGGAGATTCTCCTCCCCTCTACTCTGCCCTGGTGAGACCTCACCTGGAATATTGCATCCAGTTCTGGGCTCCCCAGTTCAAGAGGGACAGAAATCTGCTGGAGAAAGTCCAACAGAGGGTACCAGGATGACTGAGGGACTGGAGCACGTGCCCTCTGAGAGGAGAGGCTGAGAGACCTGGGGCTGTTTAGTCTGGAGAAGACAGGGGGAATTTGATAAATGTTTATAAATATCTGAGGTCTGAGTGTCAAGAGGGAGGGGACAGGCTCTTCTCAGTTGCACTCTGTGATAGGACAAGGGGTAATGGATACGAACTACAGCACAGGAGGTTCCACCTCAACATGAGGAGAAGCTTCTTCACTGTGAGGGTCACAGACTGTTGGAACAGGCTGCCCAGGGAGGTTGTGAAGTCATCTTCTCTGGATACTTTCAAGACCCATCTAGGTGTGTTCCTGTGCAACCTGTGCTAGATTCTATGGCCCTGCTCTAGCAGGGGTGTTGGACTCGATGACCTTCAGAGGTCACTTCCAACCCCAAACATCCTGTGATCCTGTGACCACTATTTCCTTGCTTCTCTGAAATTGTGCTTTTTACATGTGGCAGCTTCAGCTAACTGCCCAAGAGCCATTCAGCCGTAATTGCTTAAGATCAGTGTGCAGGTTGCACACAGGGTGCAGAAAACACCACTTTCTATTTCTGTTCCTTTCATCACACAGTCTCTTTTTCTACCAGCCCACTTTCTTACAGTAGGGAATTTCACATAAAAATATCACACAACCTTTTCACGTTTCCAGCAAATCCTTCAGCAGAAAGAGTGCTGGACCCCTAGCACTTATTTTAAAATAGCAAAACCTCAATTCAGAAGGGAACATGGGTGCCCAAGTACTGTTGAAACAACATTTAGGAAACCAAAGTTTGTGTATTACATTGTCTTGGTGAGAAGTGACAGCATTGCTCTGCTGCAGGATGCAGCACAGAAAACTGCTGGGGTTACATATGTAAATAGTCTCCACATGAATCTGGGTAGGCCTTCAACAGCCTTCCCAGTGGACAGCTGACATATAACACTTGCCATGTAAGCAGATCAGAGGTCTTCTCCACACCCTTCATTTTGTTTAACACCTGTACAAGAACAGCAGAAACTCAGGAGAATGGTATCGATTATAGTCAGCTAACCAAGATAAGCCCCTGCTCCCTTCTCTAAGTACACTTTGGTACGTAACAAGTTGCAAAATAGTTGGAACCTTTTGTTTCCTCAAATTAAATGGAACACAATATTTAGCCTAATGCTTTGACAGATGTTTAATACAACTTTTCCTTAGGACCTGAAGAGGAGCTTTTAGTTTCAGTTCTTTATCTACCTGGCAATGCATTTTAGAGCTGCTATTCATTTGACTAAAAGGAAGATTGGACATTTTACTTGAGGAAACTGGTTTCACCTCCATGAAAACATAAGAAAGAGCTAAAGCAGCACTCTGGCAGAAGCAGGGGTGCTGAGCAGGGTGGTGGGGAGTGTGAAACAACTAGTGCTAACAGGAAGATCAGTTGCCCCTATGGAGGACCCTATGCTGGAGCAGGTGGTATGCCCTGAAAGATCCACAGGCCCATGGAAAGCCCACACTGGAGCAGGTGTATCCTGAAAGACTATAGCTCATGGACAGGACTCACACTGGACAAGGGTTAAAGTATCAAAAAAGCTGTTATGTCCTGAGCAGCCCCTACAACCCTCACTCCCTATGCTGCACTGGAGATGGGGAGGGACAGAGGAGTCAAGAATGAAAATGTGAGGTTGATCTGAGGAAGTGGAAGATGAGGGAAAGGTGTTCTTTAATTTTTTTTATTATTTGTTTGTTAGTTTGTTTTTCACTAACAAAATCTACTTCACTTGGCAATAAATTACATTACTTTTCACCAAGTCAAGTCTAGTTTGCCTGTGATGGTAACTGATAAGTAGTGTCCCTAGCTTTGTGTTGACCCACAAGCTTTTCCATCCTCTTTTCTCCTCCCTCCTCTTGAAGGAGGGGAATGAGAGTAGCTGGGTGACAATATGGTAGTTGGTCAAGGTCAACCTACCACAATCTTTTAAATATCTCTATATCATGAGGCAGAGGGAAGGGGTACGGGTAGATCTTTGAGGTGAGGATCCAAGAAAGCCATTCTTTCAAGCATGAATCAGAGTGCCTAAAATCATCAAGCAGTTGTCAGTAACCATCTACTATAGAATAACAGCTGCAGAAGTTTTAACTTGAGGGAACATTTAAACTGTAACTGCTCAGCAATAGTAATTGGAGTCTGAGAAATTATCTAGTCCTGGCAGAGGGAAAACCAGGTTAACCAGAGACACATTAAAAAATATAAACAGGGATACCAAAGGTGAAACAACTCTCTATGAGACAGAAAAATTCTGTTGTTGATAGAGGAAGAAATGCTACAGTATTGATTCATAACAATATGGCTGGTGCTGGCACAAGCATGTATAAGGAATCTGTTCATGCCACATCTTTGCAGGTTCCCTGTAGAACCACTTAAGGCAGTAGGACTCTGTCCAGTGATTGTCTATTAAATCACTTTATACTGAAGCATGGGTGTGCATTTAATTCATTTCAACACTTCCTTGAAGTTGTCAGGAGCATAAAGTATTGTCAGGAGCATAAGTGCATAAATGCAAATTTTGCGTATTGTGCCCTCAACTGGTTTTAGAATCTGTCCTTAAATTCAATACACATGGTACAAGACTGACACATATCTGAATGGGAGAAATTTTTGACCCAGAGATTAAAATAAATAGATTAACATTTTAATTTATTTGTTAATCTTATTCTACCAATGCACTGTACAGAAAGTAAAGATTATGGCATATTTTCCCTTGAACTTTCTAAACAGTAAAATTCCAGTCATGCTCATCTCTTTCATTTCTTAAGACAAATCACCATATCCAGTATCCAGAATTTCAGCTCCATTTCCTAATCTTCAGATAGATTTTTATACATTTCTGTTCAGCTTATAGGAATAAGGAACAAACCTTTATCAGACTTGAGGGATCTGCATCGACTCATAATGTATACTAGTTTACATGGTACACTGCAAGGTCATGAAGTAGTGGAATTTTACTGGAGGCTTTGGTATTGTTCATGATCAGGTAAAACAAACTAAAGGACATCACCTCATCACAAGCAGCCCAGGCCTGAAAATAAAGAAGTATAAAAGGAACTAGCCAAAATTCATCACTAGTTTCTGTTTGTACTTATTTAGTGCAGTAGCAAAACCCTCTGGGAGATCTTTATTATCTACGGGAAAACAAAATTTACGCTAATGTTTCCAAGCAGGTAGAAGAAAACATGAAATGCTATAATAAAGTTGTGAGAAAGGAGGATATGATTCGTATTAAATATCCTGTGGAGAGAGTAGCTGGTGGGATGAACAGCCACATGTTTGCTTAAAATAAATTAAAACCAGAAGTGTTATGTCACCTGTACCATAATAAGCATGCATTCTGCTTAGAGGGAGACATCCACCTCCATCCGGATGACCAACAGGAGGAGGAGGAGATGACCGTGGGCCCATATGGCACAGCCGCTGGAGACACCACACCTATTCTAAGAACTATTTTACATGTCCACACTTTTTCTAAGAACTGTTTTGAATATTCATATCCCTCCAGCATAAAAGTTTGGCTGTAACTGTTTGGGGTATGTGAGCTGGTAGAGCACAAACTGTCCCCACATCCAGCACTGTTTGCCTTTTATCTTACAACACAAAATTCTCATAAAACTTTAAAATTTATTCTGGAGTGGATGGCTCATTTATAACAAAATCAAACACCAATACACCACGGTATTTGATGAGTGCAGCTTCTGAGGAGCAGGAGGAACAGGGCCAAGATGGCAGTGAAGGGCAGGACAGGTGGCTACAGCACAGGGCAAGTAGCAACTGCATGGAGGGGTGGAGTCTCACCATGCTGGAGACGGGCAAACAAGTTGGGCGGGACTGTGATAGCAAAGCCACAAACTAATAGCCTAGACATTATCAAGCAAAGTAATGAAACAAGGTCAGCCCAGGAACCCCATGCAGTAATTCAGGAACAGCACTAAGACAAAACAATGACAAATAATTCTGACGGAAAAATGTTGTCAAGGAGCTCCTTAGCAGAAATAGACAATTTTGATTAAATTTGATTTTTTTAGTTTTACCCTAAAAAGACTCTCAGAGGAATTAACAATTGCAATTACTACTTCTTTGCTAATATATGAAACTAAATTTTTCAATTAATCTTTAATTTTTTTTTTTCATTGCATCTGTCTTGTTTGCTTATTGGCTTATTTTAAAGCAGTTAAACTCTACAGGATTCAGTTCCTTAAAAATGTGTGGAAAATATGAACATGCAAATCGGCTTACAGAATACCCACTCTAACTTACTGTAGAAATAATAGCTTGGGTTAGTACTCTCCTGCAGTCTTCACACTCACTGTGCAGCCAGACAAGTACCAGAACCAGTGTGAGATGGCTGGGTGATGCAGCTGGGACAGGACAGAGAAAAGAGTGGGGAGAGGGGAAGAAGCAAAACTAGGGTGGCCTTTTTTTCCCCAGAAAATCATGAGAATGGCTTGGCTCAGGGACTCCAATGGTACTCTGCAGAAATCTCCATATGTGCAAAGATACTTACTCTCACCTTTGTATCAATGGTAACTATAGGGAATAAGGATGCAGACAATTATACCATTCAATTCTAAATACAGGACTAAGTGCCTAAACTTAGATGCTTGATTTTTTTAAGTGTAAGTGTATTTTAAACAAGACAAATATTTAAATTGAATATGTTTTAGTTTCCTCTAGTTACCCATTCTAACACTGTATGTGTTATTTAATGTCTTGGTAGTTTTGGTTTTTCCTGTTTTTGGAATCTCAGCAAACTGGAGATTTCTTCTTTCCGATCAGCATGTTGCTAGTATCTATTTACTTTCTGTAACAATCTCACAATACACAGTATATCTTTTCTAGCTATACAAACTTGGCAAATTCTTCCAAACAGCAACCAGAACTAGTGAAGAATCTACTGGTAAAATGTATGTTCTTATGTTACATATTTGTAATTTCCATTTGTCTAACAGCCATTGGGTGGCAGACAATGAACAGTATTGAAAAGACGTGCTATAGGCCTAAGAGGTTTCCTCATAATGGCAGTTTGTGCCTGACCATCCAGAGATTAGGTAGATCATTGGCTTCTTATAAGATACGCAGTTAGCAGCATGGTAGTGTCCAAGAAGCCACTGAACAACTTTATGGGTAGAGCACACAGAGTCAATACCTCATATTTTTTAATATAATCCCAGTACAGATTTGTATTACTTGATACCTACTTTTATTTTTTCTTTTTCTTTGTTTTTTAAATCATGATAGAGAAATTCTGAAAAAGTTCATTCTGGAACAAATCTTACCTGGAAACTAGAAATATGACAGAAAGTAAGCAAACCTCACATGATACTGTAGCTGACTATATGCTTATTCACTTTTTAATACACAGAATTGTTTCACTTTGTGCTTTTCTGTGTGCCTGCATGTATATACATGTATGTGTAGTTATTTGTTCACTTGTGTGTTTGGGTGCTAAAGTTCATGAATGTCAGTACAAGAGGAAGGAAATTACTTGGAGAAAAGCTCCAGATCCTGAACTCCATATGAGAAAAAGGCCAAATAACTTATATCTTTAATTTCTGGGCTGGAATGCTACATCTTCCCAGCTGGTGCTTCAATAAAACAGTACAGTAAGTGTTCAGTCAGTGTATACATGCATTCCTCAGTGAGACAACTGTGATACTAATGAGAGCATGTTTGTTCTACGTTGTGAGGCCGCGCCCAACAGCATTAATTTTTGCATGTCCTTATTTCTTTAGAAAGTTCACAATCAGAAGTAGAACTTTTAAATACTGATATACCCCCAAGTTTGAATAATGACATTTTCAAAAACAATTAAAATAGTATAGCATACCTGAAAGTTGAGAGCATCATGGCAAAACTCCCATCTGAAAACACCACTCACTGCTAAGCCATCTGGAAGTTTCCGAATGTTGCCCACACTTGTCTAACAAGAGCCTGGGTTTTGAGAAAATGCAGTATTTCAGAGATAAGTAAACAAAAGTAAATTATTAAGAAACAAACAAAGATCTAGGCTCATCACAAAACTAGTAGTTTACACCTCATAGAGTCATGCTATGAGGGTGACTGAGCACTGGCACGGGTTGCCCAAGGAGGTTGTGGGAGTCTCCTTCCTTGGAGATGCTCTAGGTGACCCTGCTTTAGCAGGGTGGTTGGACCACATTATCTGCAGAGGTCCCTTCCAACCTGTGATTGTGTGAATACTGAACTACCCGTGTTATACTACTGTAACTACAGCAGCATGTATCTATCCTAAATTCAATTAAAAATACAATTTATACAGACTAAGGATGTGGTATAATAGAAAAGCAACTCAGTATGCTAAGAATATCAGAAAACAATGACTACAGAAGGATTATACTGAATGTAAGAGAGCTTTCAAAGGGTAAGATTAGCCCCATTGTAAAGGTCATTTTTTACTGGTTTTACTGTCAATTTTTTGCTGAGTTTGGTCTTGTCTTTATTTATTATATCCTGAAAATTAAGGATTTAAACTCCAGCTGCTAGATCATCCACCTGCACATCAGCTTCATTTGAAAAAGTCCAATGTAACTACACTACTTCACATGCATCTGTGATAGGGAAGTCTATTATGTACTCGAAACAGGTGACACAGGCTATTATAAACAGCAAATCTCTGAACTTTGCAGTTCTTGATTTTCCAATGTAAGTCTTTATTGGGAGTTTCACCGCTGTTATCATTGTTGCTTTAACTTAGTAATTTGAGAAAACCAGTATCAAATATAAACCACCAAATAGATACAGAAAAAAATAATAATCTTAATTAATTTATAGACATAACCCATGGACAATACAGACTTTGGTTCTCAAATCCAAAATACCTAAGTAATTTGTCAATCCGTTGGTAAACTTTTGTCTCCAGTAAATCATGTTATCTGTCCAGCAGATAATAGTTTCCTCTCTTTGTTTCAACAGCTATTAGATTTTTCACACTTCTGCCTGAGGGAGGAAAAGGAAAAAGTCAGCTCTAATGATTGAGGATGTCAGGAGGGAGGGGACAGACTTTTCTCACTTGCTCCCTGTGATAGGACAAGGAGCAATAGATGTAAGCAGCAGCACAGGAGGTTCCACCTCAACACAAGGGGGAACTTCTTTACTGTAAGGGTCACAGACTAGTGAAACAGGCTCCCCAGAGGGGTTGTGGAGTCCCCTTCTCTGGAGACATTCAAGGCCCATCTGGATGTATTCCTCTGTGACCTTAGCTAGATTGTATGGTCCTGCTCTGGCAGGAGGGTTGGACTGGATGATCTCTTTGGGTCCCTTCCAACCCCTGACATCCTGCGATCCTGTGATTGTCACATCCAATACTTTTGTTTTTAAGAATCTTTCCCTTAGTTGTAGAAAGGTTCATAAATCAGGAACTGGTGATTCTCACAGATATCACAATGTGTAGAGAAATCACCTTACATGATGGGTATATTTGGAAATGGAAATGCATGCATGTTCAGTCTGGAAATGTGTGGTATGCATTTTCTCCTGGTTTCTCATATTATTCCAGACTTCCAGCCCTGTAAACGTCAGAGGCACATGCTGATGCGGACTAGTCACTGATGTCAACGCACCTCTAATTATTGTCACCACTGTATTGCTAGTTGTTAGTCTCCCAGTTATTCTATATTAACTGATGAAATACCAGCCTTTGTTTGTTAGGTAATCCAGCTTCAAATCAAAACAAAAAGAATAGTGTAACAATAAGAAGCTGATATCTGTAAGAATGAAAACTATTATACTGAAAAGGGTCAAACCAAAGGCTACTACAAGCTGTTAATAATTTCCCTTCATTCCTGGAGAATTTATCAGTGAGGTCATCAGTTCCAAACTGAATCGGTTGTGGGTCTGTCCACCCACAAAACTGAGCTCCTGGCTAATACTTCTTATGAAGGTATCAGGCAGAAGAGAGTCCATTATACCCACTGGGTGCATACCTCACTTATGAACATTTTTACGTCCATATGTTCATCATGTGAAGAACATATGTTCGTCATCACTGCTATAAATTTAGTGAAAACAGAAATTAACTACAATACACAAGCCTGACATTATTATAAAAATACTCTCAAAACCACAATATAGGTCTGTTGTGCATCCTAATAGTTTTAACACAGTCTTTCCTCTTCTGGGACATAATCTGCAACTTTCTTATCTGCAAACTCCTTCTAACATAATTCAGGTGATGCCAAAGTGATAAATTATTGTAATGCTTAGAAAACTCCTCATATACAGAATACAGCTCTCTCACAGAGTAATTTCTTTGAAGTGATCTGAACTGCTCTTCTCTGGTCTTCATACAGTTAATTCCTGCCATCCCCTACAAAGAAACCACAAAAATATATTCACTTACCTTTATCTAGGCGTTGTTCTATCCACAGATGAAAAGAGATATTCAAACCAGACATGGCTGCAATACATTTCACAGAATTACTTTGACATGTTTCCAGGAAATCTTTTAACTTATTTATTCCAGACCTAAAATTCTGTTTAATTTGGTTGTCAGTGCAAAGGCTTTTCCAGTGTTTCCAGTCCTTTGATTTTCCTCTTCATCCTTCATTTTTTCTTGGTTTTCTTCAATGATTTGTAAATGTGAGGTACACCTCACTTTTGAAGAAAAATATGTGGGTTTAGTTTTAAGCTATTAAACATTTGCTTAGAATACACCCAAATGGTGAACACAGGTTATATTATTTTTAACTGACATTTTTCCATGCTTTGACCTCTTTTTATTTCACACTAGAAAGAAAGGAATGAATATGTTATACTTTTACATAGTAGAGTTTATCATAAATCAAAAAAGTAAGCTGTTTTATCTCTACATGATATGCACCATGTCTGGAATATTTCAGCCACCACCATTTTCAGCACCTGTCAATCAGAAAAAAAGCAAAAGGCCTGAAGTCTCTCCAACTCTATGGAAACTCTTTCCCAAAATACCCCCAAGCTAAGTGTCTCCCTAATAGAAGCTAGTGACTGACAAATCTCTCAGCAGTTCATTCTAAATAGCCAGCTGTATTTTAGCTGTTTTTTAAATTTAGCCTTACCGAGGTTAATTGCGGAAGTAATCAGCTGTTCAGTGTTCCTCCTTCGGCGTTCATTCCTCTTTCCAGAAGTATGGATGTCACATTCTTGCACATTTGTCTTTGTTTAGCACTATGACTTCTGGTAGAGATACACAGCTGTCTACCCTTATCTTGTACCAGTCAAGTTTTTAGGTGGCAGGCTGAGCATTGCTACAAACCCCAGGAAGACATTTGACATAATCAAAAGACAGCCTGCAATGTCTATTTTTAAAAAAAGCAATGTAAAGCTGTGTTATGATAAAAGAAAAAAAAAAATCCCAGTTTGTTGAAAAACACGTATTTCTTTTTCAAAGTAAATTCCCTTGTGAAGAAAGAAGCTTTAATCTGGTACTGAACTTCAGTGTTGTTTGTGCCTGCTCAGATCAAAAGCATTTCACGGGTTAAGAAGGAATCGGAGTACTTGACTGGCTGTGAATATAAACGTGTAAAATATGCTCTATAGTCTTGCAGTTAAAACTAATGGAAATTGTCTTCCTAAATCTAATAAAGCTGCATTGGCAAAGGTTTAGTACATACAATATAAAAATGTCATGTGATGCTATAAAGCCTTTTTCTCACTGCCCATCTATGAGAGTTGTATGCTATGCATAAGTTCAAACTGTTTTTGTTTTTAAAAAGCCCAGATTTGTTTGAAATGTTTTTCACAGAAGCGTACAAGTAACAGTGAATGTGAGTGGGGCTGAAGCACATACTTAAGCAGAGTTTCATACTACACAGGGCACAGAGGGATGGATAATTTTCAGATATGGCATAGGGAGTGATAGCAAGTGTAATTAAATTTACAAAATAAAAGAAATGGTAAAGCCACATGCATATGACTAATATTTGCAGAATACAAATTCAACTTAAAAAAGAGTAACAGTTGAAGCAGTTAATTTAAATGAAGCTAAGGAAAATTACAGTTAAGACCCTGAATGTAGATTCCTTAAAGTTAAAATTTTTAGAATGAGATTTGTGTTAATTCTGCTTTGCACAGTCTGGACACTTAAATTAACTAACACTTGTTTTACTTTTCCTCTTTCAAACAGTGTATGAGGTATCATTCTGCTTAAGTTAAAATGTGACTTTTGTGACACAGATTTCCCACTAGTGTTTCAGTTGTAATTTATTTCACTTTTTTCTTTAGAAAATTATGTAGGACTGCACTGAGCTAATACATTAAAAAGGGTGCTAAAATTTCTTAAATGTATCATATAATGTGGAATCTTTATGTGTTAGACTATCCAATCTCAATTACGTTGCCATGTGCTACACTGCCAAATTTTATCCTTCCTTTCTCTACCTTTGTGAGATTTTATCAGTCCTTCCTTCTGTAACATTCACTCCTTTCCCACATGTTTCTTAAGTCAACTAAAATGGATTTCTTGATTTTTTTGTGCATCATCTGCATTTTAGGGCTGCTCAAATTCTTAATTTTTAAGTTCTTAATTGCATACATTCCCAAATGCTAAAACCTGGAATGTGCTCTCTAGTTGAACCACAGCAGGCTGGCAATTCCAGTTTGTTTACAGCTTCTTGTCCTTTAATACTGTTGTACAATATATCATAAATACTTCTATGGAATTAGGCAGTGAAAAGGCCTTCTCTGGACCTTCTGCACAGATACTAGCCTAGCCTATATGGATTTTTAAGGGCTTTTATTGCAAAAGTATCTGTTCCTCTAAATCACATTGTGCACATTCTTTGTTCTGAGAAAGAATTTCAATGAGAAATGTTAACAGTGCTGTGCCTAATGTACATGCTGGCATCTGGCTGAAAAGTTTGATTCTACATTCCACAGCAACAGATCCTGATAAACAAGCTCCTACATTGCGCCTCCATCATGCTTCAAAACCCTCCTGGTCACCACAGCCAGGTGAGGTGGCGGGCCCCAGGAGTTGCTCCCTACTTTCTCCCAGCCACACCTTCCTCCTCATCTGGAGAAGTGGCCAGACTCCCTTTCCCGCCTAAAGCAGCCTGGGACATTTTCACCACTTGCCGTGCAGCTCCTCAGATGTTGGTATAAGCCCACCTCAATTCTCCCTCAGCACCCACATCCTTCCCACCTTTTTGCTTCAATGCCTTACCTTGGGCCTCCAAGTACATACATGGGCCTGTGAGTAGAGTAGCTTAAAAAGGCAAAAGAGATGTTCAGAAACAATTGTGTGTCACAGTGCCATGAAAATTGAGGGAGTTTGATAAATGCCAGGGCCTGACAAAAAACATAGAAGATGCCAGTCTCACAGGCTCAAGCTGTTGGCTGACAGTACTGCCAGGCCCAGGCCATTGCCCACTCACAGGTAACTTGGGCTGTGCTATTTTTACCCCAAACACTGTTTGTTGGCAATGATCAACTAGCTTTGCTCCATGTTTTTTCACCTTTGTTCTAAATCCTGTGAGGGTGCAATGTTCTTCACAGCCCCAGATGTAAATGCATTTTAATCACAGTGCAAATTCCTGATAAAATTCCTTTGAGATTTTGAGGGATGTTGAAGACACTCACCAGTGAAATTGCAGTTTCTGCTGAGTTCAGATTTTACCTGCCTGGTTAGTGATGGATTTAAAAAAAAAAAAGCATCTTGAGGAAGAATAGCATTACAAGTGCTCTTGTAGCCTCGAGATAAAAGAACTTCAATTACAAGTTTCTCAGTCTGAGATAGGTTGCTTCAGCAAGACCTTAGATTCCATAGGTCTTGGACTGAGAAGGCCTCATTTCTTCTCCAGTTTAAGAAAGAGTATTCGTTCTTTGCAAGTTGATTATGTGCCTTCCTTTGCATTTTATTGTTTCCTTTCCTACTCCCAGCCATGGTAATTCTGGAAAGTTGTGATATTTTAAAGTTTGTTGATCAAGTATCCTGTAAAAGAAAGGTGTGAGTTATTACTGTTTTAACAGTTTAATATGAACAAATGAAGATGTTTTAGCTCTTCCATTGCACTTCTACAGTTTCCTCCTGGGAAAATGCTCAGAGAAACTCCTACAGAAACATTGCTGTTATTTCTGGATTTATTTTTTTTTCCACTGAGACAAAACTCTCATAAGTGTTCTCAATGAGATGAAAATATTTCCATAGTAAAGACAGTAAGGGAGAGCTGAGTGTGCTATTCATTGCACTCTATAAGGCTATAGAAACCAGAAATGTGTTTTGAGTGTTTCAGTGTTCATTCATGTGCCAGAGTTGTGAGGACTTTTTGAAAAATACAGAGTCTCCAGGGACTGTGCATGTCATTTCTGAGGGAGATACTTCTTTTCCTGTTATAGGGTTACTTCATTTCAGGTGTTCAAGAGGGGATTGGACGTAGCACTTGAAGCTATGGTTTAGTTAGTCATGAGGTGTTGGGTGAGAGGTTGGACTTGATGATCTCTGAGGTCTTTTCCAACCTTATTGATTCTACAATTCCATGAAAACTCAGTAGGTGATTTTTACAGTGTAGTATATTGTTAGAGATTAATAATTAGCTATTATTACAAAAAGAGGTAGCATTTCTGCTGATAACTTAAAGCATTAAGTCTTTTACAATTTAAATGGTGCTATGATTCTGTTTTTTCTTTTCCTGGAAGAATTTAAGGTACACAAAGAAGCTACTTCTAGTAGAAAAAGTCATCTATTTCATTTACTGTCAAATAAATAATTAATGTTGTTTAAAAGTTAAAAATATGTTAAGACAAAATGCTGTAGAAATAAATTACTTTTAAAGAATTAACTTTCACACGCCATGTTTTCTATGACCTGTGGAGGTATGCTATTTAATATCAAACAAAAATAACATCCTAAAATTCCAGACTAATATTTTTAAACAGCCTAAAATACTGATTTAAATACAACAAAACCCACTCATTTAAATGATTAAGTTCTCTGAATTTCTGAGTAGTAAGTGCACAGAATCTCATGCCATTTCCAGACCCAACGTTGCTTCTGCTGGAATTCCAGATAGCAGCAGTCTGCTGAAACATGAGTTCAGTTACCAAATATAGATGAGTGGGGTAAGAATTACATAGTCACAGAGAACAGATGTAACACACAGGTCACAGTCTTCTCGATGCTTACTGAGGACCAAGCAATCTTTAGTGAATAACTGGAACAACATTAAGCCTACTCAGATAAAGAAGGAAAAAAAACAACTTTGCCCGCTAATAATTATACTCGAGACTCTTCATACTGGCCTGTTTGTTGTAAGGTCTGTTATATATTTTCTGGTAAATTTAATTACTGTATTTTGGGGAGTAGTTTTTCAGGATAACAAAATTCAGAGGAAAAATACTTGCCTTTTTTTGTTTGTTTGTTTTAAAAATTCTTGCTAGATACTTTTCATCCATGTGTCCAGGACGCTTATACTTTTCTTGAAATTATTTATTTGATTTTCTATGGTTTTCCATATTTCACTATCCAAATACCTTAATTTGATTAAATATTTAAATCTTTCCTGAGACTATTATAATCCAGTGCACTTACAATTTTACTATTTACCATTTTATTCCTTAAAGCATCTATATTATTTTCTGAATAAATATTTAAATTATGTGATATAAAATGTGTGTTTAATTGTTAGCAATGTTAAAATATATAGAAAATAGGACCCGATAAATAGTTCATCATAATAATTCTGGAAGTATAGCTGAACACTGACGTGTGCAACATCGTATTGTTCATTTGATGTGTGTCTTTAAATAATATAGTATATGGCTTTTCAGGTTACCTAATGAGTAATGATGATGGAAACTGTTATAAATACATTGTAGTCTAACTTGGAGAAGCTAGAAATAGCATTTGAAACTACTGCTTATGATATTATATGCTACTTGATAGGGTTAGTGATACTTCACCTCCAGTTCACTGTGGTTACAAGTTGCTCTAAAAGAATAGTGGTTTTATGTATTATAGTGTGGCTGGGGAAAAAAAAAAGTCTTCATACTGGAAGCTTCCATTCAGCTGTCTAAGCTGGACGTATATATCCATTTTTAGACACCAGACCTTTCTTACCAAGAAAGCTTATCAACTTTAGGAATTGCCAGTAACTATCAGATATTCAAATTCATCAGATTTATCTAAATACCCAGATACAGACTGATTTACCTAAATGTAGAAAGTGTGCTTTGTAAATTAGGACATATGAAGCCATTATATTTTTCTAATTACAGAACTAATACTTAATTCATAATACATTTGTTTTAGTCAGTCTGTCAGTAAACAAAATTGTCCTTTGACCCATAACTCATCGAAAAACCAGAGCAACTTGGTGTTGAAAGTCAGTTTATCTGAGTATGTATTTGTATCACTTTAAGATGTTAGTAAGATAGCAGAAAGTACAATGCAGATTTAAATAAAGATCTCATTTGAAGCATAGGTATTTATGAGCTATCTAAATAGTAAACTGGGACCCTTGGTCATTAGAATACAAAGTTTTTAAAAATAACTAAGATTAAGAAGACAGACACTCTCCAGGTTTAATCCTTATTTCACTGACATTCATCCAGTTTATGCCATAACAGCTGAGCCTCTAGACCATCTGCTTGCTTGGCTTCTCAGATTCATTCTTTAAAGCTGTTGTATGGTAGTTAGTTATACTGTATATACTTTTTTAGATTTTATTGACAAGAAATGGGCATGGTTGCTGAATTTGTTGCCCTGTAAACACAGATAAAAGGAAAGAAGCATAGAGAAGTGTGTTACTCTATGCTATAAAACACATCTTTCCAATCCTAAAATGCTTTTGTTTCTTTATACTTCTCTTTTATGTGTTGAGTTGTAATCTGCTGGCAAGACAAGCAGGAATATCAAGAGATGCATATGCCAAGCCAAGAATTCCAATAATTTATCAGTCAGTTAATGACTACATGCTGGATAAGCTCTGGTGAAGTAACCAAAGTTAATTGGAGCTAGCGCGAGCTGATGTAAAATACATACAAGTGCACCTCATAAATGTCAAGCCACCTATCTATCAGTTGAGAAATACTTCGGAGCACGAAGAGTAAATACTGTATTTCTTAAAATTTTGTGCTTAATTAATCTCATAGAAATCATCACCAGAAAGAGGGAATTTTCTAGGGTAACTAAAAGCACTGATATTCATAAAATCATAGTATCACCTGGGTTGGAAGGGAACTGTAAGGATCATCTAGTCCAACCTCCCTGCAGTGAGCAGGGCCATCCTCTAGTAGATCAGGTCACCCAGAGCCCTGCTGAGTCTCACCTTGAATATCTCCAGGGATGGAGCCTCAACCACCTCTCTGGGCAACCTGTTCCAGTGCTCAGCCACCCTCATGGTAGAGAACTTGTCCCTAACATCCAGTCTAAATCTACTCTTCTCTAATTTCAGATCATTGCCCTTCATCCTATCACTGCAGACCCTCATAAACAGTCCGTCTCCAGCCTTCTTGCAGGCCCCCTTCAGGTGCTGGAAGGTGGCCATTATGTCTCCCTGGAGCCTTTTCTTCTCCAGGCTGAACAACCCCAGCTCCTCAGCCTGTCCTTGTAGCAGAGGTGCTCCATCCCCCTGATTATTTTCATGGCCCTCCTCTGGACCCACTCCACATATGTCCATGTCCTTCCTGTATTGAGGGCTCCAGAGCTGGACTCAGTACTCTAGGTGAGGTCATTCCAGAGCAGAGCAGAGTGGCAGAATCACCTCTCTCAATCTGCTGACCACGCATCTTTTGTTGCAGCCCACGATGGCATTTGCCTTCTGGGCTGCAAATGCAGACTATCTGCTCATGTCCAGCTTCTCATCCACCAGGACCCCTAAGTCCTTTTCCTCAGGGCTGCTTTCTATGACCTTGTCCCCCAGCCTGTATTGATAGTGAGGGTTGTTCCGATCCAGTGATTCAATTTATTTAAATGCTTTGCTGAATCAGCAATTACTTTTAAGAATAGATCACCCACAATCTAGAGACCAGATTTCAATAAGGAGAGTGTCAGGCAGATCCTCTTCCTTGTGAAAAGAGTGGTTTCCCTGTTGTCTTGTTTCTTGCTGGCTTTACAGAGGCAGAGAAAGCTCATTCTCATTCTAAAATCTTGCAGGAAAAGTGGAGATGTAAAGAAGCTTCTGTGCATTGTGAAACTGGTACAGAATATATGTTATACACGTGGTATAGGATGATACATAGGTTTTAAATCTGCTTCTTCAGTCTGCTACTTTTAGCATGTGGCAGTTGAAATTTCACTTATGTTGAGGAGTCTGCTACTAAATTGTATTGAAATGTAGCAATTAAAAACATTAACACAAGAAGTAAAATTATGTTAAACACATCAAAATTAAACAGGAAAGATAACTTGCAATTTCTAATACAAATATCCTTGTGCAGATTCTCATAACAGTTTCAGCCAGAACAAAGTTTTCCTCTCAGAACTGGACAATTTAGTGTCTGGAAGGCACTGATTTAGTAAAAACAGAAGTGTTAATATATTCCCCAAATCATCATATGCCTAAAACCGAGGGGCGGAGGGGAAGAAACAAAGTGAAATAGCATAGATGTGAAATAACAAATCACTTAGACTGCTTAGACTGGTCCAGTGGAATTGAGCTTGTGGTATGCAATGACAGACGAAGGATGTCTTCATAGTTATGAAGGAAGAGGCATAAGAAAAATTGCTCCTAAGTGCTCTTATTTCCACCTAGGTAATTTTCAGTCCTTGCCTATTCTAATAGAAGCTAAGGTTTACAATAACTATTTAATGCACAGTTTTGTGTCTAATAGTTCCCACAGAGTTTCTTTAACTGAAAAGTTTTTTTCATGTGTCTTCCAGTATGCAAGACAGAAGCTGTGGCTAGGCATTGCCTTTTTCTTTGATGCTGAAGGAGGCTTACTGTGCAGAGAGAGGCACCAATAACGGATATCCTGAAAATATGTCAGAAGCTTCATTCTGCCATGACTTCTTCTGTGATTCCCTATCAGACATGCAGAATGGGGAATTTTCAAATGAACTATCTGCTTTTCTTACCCAGGAAGAGATACGTAAGAGCCTTGACATAGCTCAGGAAGCCATTGCCAGTTCCATGAAGGAGGATCAGAATGCAGTGCCGGACAGTACTCATTATTTCAACACCTCTCTTTCTAACATTTCAGAAAATCCTTTCAGCAGCACCAAACTGGATGAGCAAGATGCTTTACAGAGGCCTCAAGCAAGCAGTCTAACTTCATCTGCTGCAAGTCATATTCTCCTAAGGAATCAGAAAGAGCAATTCACCTCACCTCAAGCAGCAGGTAGTTTGACCTCATTTTCCAAGAGGCAATCAAACACCTCACCTTTACTAACCACTAGTCCCAGCTTCATTAGAAGCCTGAAACATTCAGAGAAAGATGGTCCAAATGTACCTAAGACAAACCCAAAGTCTGAATTGGCATTCCAGGGAGAAGTTCCTTTCAGAAACAAGCTGTGTGACAAAGCTGCCACATTCATAGAGGAATTGTCATCTATATTTAGGCAGGCAGCAAAGGCAAGAGGCCAAAGTCCTGATGGGGACACTTCTTCTCCAGACAGTGGGTATCTGTCTCCTAAAAAGAGGCAACCAGATGTAAACACCTCTGTGAACCACGAGTTTAACAAGCCACATCAAGAGACTGAGCCTGAGGGAAAATTATTTGGAGCTCATCTGAATGGAGAACACTATCCTGATAGGGAAAGTAGTAAAACTGTCCTTTGCCACCCCTTCATTAAAAAGGAAGATAATCAATCATCACCACCTCAATTCACTCAGAAGCTCCGGAGCCAGGAAGTTGCTGAAGGAAACAGGGTATTACTGGAGTGCAGAGTTGTTGGCAACCCAGTGCCTGATGTCAGGTAAGTGCATACCTCTTAACTAAAACACCAGATATCATCATCTTCTGATTGGGTAGATACAAAATGACAAATGTCACAGTGTGTTAAGGGCCCTACCACGACACATTGAACCTGCTAAGAGGTAATCATATAAGAGCAGGGGAGCACAAGGTGTTAGTAAGTACATGGAGTAACACATTCTGACCTCTTTTGTTCTCTATAGTGTTTCATTGTTTTGTGCTGGAGAAATGGAATTCTACAGGATTGAAGAGCCACATGGCAAAATTAGAAACAGAATTGGCTCTAACAACATTCTGTGTGACTGTTACCTCATCAATCTAGGTGAAAGAATTCACAGCTTTCCCCTAAAGAGCATGTATCAGGCAGTTAATACAGTTTTTCTGTCAACTAATTAGAATGTCTCCATGCCCCATACCTATGGGGATTGGGGTCTATAGTATGAGATAACCTAAAATTTTCTAAATCCAGCCAAATATCATTTTGTGTAAGACATTTCTGGAAAGCATTAAAATTTCAAACTTCTTTTGATACTTTATAATAAATTTTATATGCATTTTCTTTTCTTTTCCTTTTTTTTTTGTAATGACAGAACATAAAAGTAACTGCTGTGTATGTTTGTTTGGTTTAGGTGGTTTATTTTTATTAAGAATAAGTCTTATTGCTTTCCACTGTCTCCCTTTCCTTCTGAATCTAATAGAAGTTAAGGTCAATCAGCACTGTGCACGCAGCATTTCCCACTTCTCAGGTCTGAATCTTAATACAAATTTGATTGCTTAACACACACAGAGAGGTAGATAATACCTCTAGTTTGTATAGTTCCTCACAACCTATTTTGGTTTAAAGTTAAATTACCATATTTGGTATTCTCAGAGGAAAACACTGTCCAAAAAGTCCTGTTTGAACAGAACAGAATTTGTAGTTTCCCATTCAGAACTTCCTGTAAGGTTATTTAGTTACATCTGAAGACTCCATATATTTTTTAAAGTTCTTAACATTTACTTAAAGCAATGTAGCAATCACTTTCCTGTAACATTTGGTGTGTTTTAAATTTCTTCATAACTTTTACTGTGAAGTCAACAAGATTTTAAAAGTACACTTCGGAAAAGGCATGTGCTTACATACGCTTTCATTTCAATGTGACAAGTTACTTTGGAGAAAATATCTCCATTCTTACTTGTGACTGTTGAAGACAATGGTACTGCTTTTACTGTTATCTGAGTCTTCAGCGAAAATGTATCCCAGGAAAAGCTGAATATTGACACAGTGAGACGTTTATAGGGACATCAAGTGTGTTCAGTTGTTCTTATATACAAAATAGAAAAGGTTGTGCAGCAACACATTGAGTATATTGGTTATTTACTCGAGCTTACACTGTCCTACAAACTGATCTTCTAAACCAAGACAAGCTGTGGATCTAAGTATGCTAAAGAAAGGAACTATATCACGTGCCTTACCAACAGGTCAGGAAACTTACCCAAAAAATATAATTGCAATACCTAAATTGTAATGCCCATCTAGCAATATGACAGCTGTGTTATGGCATTAACACTTCCTTGGTATTCTGTTGTTGTTTTTTTATAATTGTGGGGGGATGGGGGGGGGGGGTGGCGGGGTGCAGGGAAAGGACAGGAATACAGTTATGGTTGCAAAAGCCTTCCATTTGTTTGTTTTCCTTTACTAGAAGAAAACACTGTTTCTATTGTCTTGAATGTTTTTGCTAGCATCACTCTGTTATGCTTTAATGCATATTTCAGTCCCACTGAGTAATAAAATGTATTTTGTGGGGTGAAAATTACTTTAGAATAGGCAGCACATAGGCATGGAAGATCAGTAAATCAGAATTGCTAAACATCCATTACATAGATCCTAGGGTCAACAGGCATTTACTTTCATAATACAGCCAAAAAAAAAGCCACTCACTGGTACCATCTGACCTACATCCTCTGAATTTCCTACTGTTGGCACAAGTACATTTCTCTTCAGAATCCATTAGAAGTCATCGATTTCATCTATGAAATACCACAAAGGCAGTCTAGGTGAGTTTGACAGCAGCATGAGCAAAAATGCACTGCTGCAATGCTTCGTTTTCTTATTGGTCTGATTTTACATGGCAGAACATCAGTCGTTACTTCAGTGATATGACTCCAGAACTGTACCTAAATACCAAGTGAACTAGGAAGTTGTGTGCAGGCTGTGGAGCTTTCTTTGTTCAGGTTCCTTTATATCATTGTTGTATTCATTTCAGACGTTACTAATTTTTACAACAAATCTAGAAAAAAAGTTGTATGATCTTTAAATTTCAACATAAACTCTGTTTTTCTGAATCTTAACTCTTGCAGAATCACTGCTGACATGATATTAGAAGATTTTAAAATCAAGAATGATTTTCAGTAATCTCATCAGTATTTGTTAATTTGTAATTTGTTATTCATTGCCCTTTTTGAAACCCATAATTGTGTTGTGCTAATAGTCTGCAGATACAACCATTGCTGAATTGCAGCAAATATGCTTCATGTAAAATTCTTAGTCTCTTGAAAAGCTCTCTGACACTCAATTTAATACACTTTCATGATCCACTCTTGAATTGGTTTTATTTAATAGTTATTACTTACTCTCCATCTGGTGTAAGAGCACACAAATTTGTGAATACTTAAAGAAAATATATGGCTAGCAAAAAATTACTTTTCTAAAGTTCACACCAAAAATACTTTTATTCTTTAGTCTGCATTGTGGATCTTCAAGTGAGGAAATACATGGCAGCTATACCTGAAAAACTTCATGCTTTAGAAGGCAGCGCATTTCGGCACTTTTCTGTAATGACGGTGCCTTGGCTGAAGAGGGCACTCGAATATTGGACGGGCAGGGGATAGCAGGCTGGATTTCTTCCGAGGGACCGCCGCACCAGGGGGAGGTATAGAGTCCTTTAGCTGTTGGTTGCTCTTGCCATAGAATAAAAACCGAAACTCATTCAGTGGTTAAGTGACTGGCTAACCGTGTAGGGACAGGACAAATACGTGATGTTTGGATGAGTATTGGAAGCCCTATCTCTGAATCTTGGGGAAAAGAGGAGGTACTGTTCATTATAGAAGATAGCAAGCATGCGGAAAAATTTGTAGTGGATTCTAGATTGTAAGTGCCAAGAACTTCTAAACAGCTACATAATATCATCTATGTGCATCACTTCCTCTCTTTCTGGAGCTGAAAGGGAGATTTATGGTATATTCTGAATATCCAGTAAATAGTTAATATGTTGCTGTGCAAAAAGCAAACCTATTTAAAACTACTGACATATTTCAGACTAAGTGAAGAATGCTTGATGCATGTGCAACTTTCAGGAACATTTCTGTACATTTGAGTCTTGTATTTTGGTCATAAAAGGCACCTACTTTTCTAAAGCACTGTACTTTAACAACTGTTTATTAGACAGAATTTGTGATTTGTTGTGCCTTTGAAAAAATCTTTAGAGCGTAATCACATGAATTGGAAACATTTAAACACCTACTTTTTTTTAAAGAAAATGGCTAGAGGGAAAAAGGTACAAAAGCTATTAAATATTTTGTGAAAAGTGCTGGATAGGTAGAAGGTAGAAATAGATATTAATATTATTGTCAAAAGAAGGGCTACAGAACAAGCTGAACAGTTCCCTGGTCTGTGAGGCCTAAGACGCCACTTTGCTCATGCAGAATTGCTTAACAGTGGATGGAGATAGGGACATGAGTCATGATTACCATGCAGTTATTATTTTTTATTACACATAGCAATAAAATCTGCAGAATCCAGGCTTCAGTTGTTCATATTTCTCACAGAAAAGCCAGTTTCAGTAACCTAGACACTGTAAATAATATTTTTGCAACTTTGTGTGGTAAGTATGATAAAAATTAGAGAGCAATGGGGTTTTGGTGGTGCTTTTTCCTTTTCTCAGCTGGAAAGTGAAAAAACCAGAAGGTATAGTTCTCAAAGTGATGATGAAATAACAATACTTCAACGGTGACAAGAAAAGCACTTACAAAACTGGGTTTTTTCCCAGCACCCAAGAAGTTGTCCAGCAGAGCACAGCAGCATCAATCATTAGTGACCATTAGCTCATCCAAGTGATCCATAGCAGAGCAAAAGGCCTTAAAAAAACCCACTTTGGTATTTCTCACCTTTTAGCATATTATTGTTATGCTATGCATCGCATTTTACTCTAGATCTAATAATCTTTATAACTGGCTTTCTTCCTTTTCATAGCTTTTTAGGAACTACACTTTCCAAAGTCCTCAATGTATCCAAGGTCCAGATAGAATCCTGCCTTAACCTGTTACCCTTCTTATAAGGCTAAAGATAACCAGGTTGCAGAATCTCACTATAAGCACATGAACTATCAAATATAGCATAAGGACAAGGTATATATTTGAAGGTTATATGACTAGGAAAGCTCATTAAATTTTAAGTTCCGTGGCTGTTGATAGCTGTATCACACAGAGAGTAGAAACAAAGTCTGAGTGACAAAACTTGTCCAAAGTAGCTACAAAGTCCTACAAGAGTAATGTAAGTACACTTTGACAGAACTTGTAAATAGGATCTTTTGGGTTGAATCCCAAAAGAAAACAATCCATTAAATTTCAAGAACTACTATTACCTAACTTGCTAGTTCTACTAGCAGAAAATTAGATACATAGCAATAAAGGTTTTGTCATTGTCAGAACAATTTTAACATTGCTGAAATATCCGAATGCCAACTTAAGACCTAGAAAAGCACTGGATAATTTGAGAAGTTCTAGGATATGTGTCTTCTGAAGAATGTCTAAAGCATATAAAATATAAGTCAGAGAAGAAATTTGTTCTATTACTCTGAAAGCCATTGTATGAGTCAGAAGCTGTCCTTCAAAGTCCATCAGCAATGCAATACTTAAAATAGTGTTAGCATTGAGCTAGCTAAATTAAATCCCTGCTGGCAGTGACCTCAGCATTTGCCTCACTATCTGAATATTTAGTTACTTCTGAGGTCTGCCCTGATGTGTATGCTATGCTCAAAGTATTTACACATATTCAAGCAGATTCTGTAGCATGCCGGACCTTGAAATATTTTATGCAAAGTATATTTTCTCTTTCTTCAAGAGAAAATTGACAAGACAATAAGGAAAAAATACTAAAAAATAAAGTACTTTCCGTATAGTACATGGCAAGAACAGGGCTTCTTTGCTTTAGGGAATCTCTATTTGCTCTCATTATAAACATTTTCTTCTCATAAGTGTTATCTAAATTTCACTGTAAAACATATCCAGAATCCCCACTTGCAAATACAACTTGCATGTAGTCTGGAATAGTCCATAGAAAATACAGAAATAAATGCAAAGTACAGCACTTAAATTTATAATAAAACCCAGATACCTGATTTTACAACTTCACAAAAGTTATTCTACTTTACAGCCTTTAGAAGCTTTGAAGTCTAGAAATGTGCAATATACTATGTCTCCACCATAGTCTTCTTAATAGGCACAGCTGCAAAGAACATTGGACATCAGATTAAGTAATGTTTAACACAAATCTACACAGCAGGGTGGAAATCCAGGTTTATAGGACAATAGTGTCTGAACTGCCTTGACAGAGTTGGTAGATTTTTAAGTCTTGAGAATGTAAAGGGTGTCACAGATGTAGTTTCTGTGTCTTAACTGGGCTTGATTTCAGGCAGGAAAGAAAACATTTAGTTCAGTGGTAACATTTGGGTTTGTTTCTGAAAGTCTTTCATGTTCATTTTGTAGTTGCAGTGAGTCATCAGTGCCTTGGTGGAAGATATAAGCATTTTATTAGTTCTATAGTGGCAAGGCTTTAATGCTAATTTCTTTTCTTTTCTTTTCTCTTTTCTTTTCTTTTCTTTTCTTTTCTTTCCTTTTCTTCTCTTCTCTTCTCTTTCCTTCTCTTTTATTTTCTTTGAGCCTTGTAATAGTCATCTTCAGAACTGTTGCTTTTCCATTTGTAAAAGCTCAACAATTCAGGTCTGCCTTTAGAACCAGGTGGTTCAGGTCCTGCTTTTCAAATATTTTCATATGCTTCAATATAGACTGACATTATTCAAGATGGAAACTTCAGTGAAGCTATTTTATGGTGAACCTGTTTAAAATATTTGTTAATCCCATTCTTATTTACTATCTCAGCAAAGATGCTAAAAAACTAAAGTTGCTTCTGAACAAAGAAATGCTTAATATGCCTTAACAGACTATACTAGACTAAGCATTATGGTAACTACAGTGACTTGCAGAAATACTTTGTAAAAGATTTAAAGGATTAGTATGTGCAGATTAGTATGTGGCAGAAGAGGGTTCATACGAATTGAAAACCATTAACAACCACATCTTTTATTCTTATATGGCAAAATTCAAATCTTTTATTCAGGATTAATGCAATTCTCTCATGATTCATTTTGAAGCATGGTTTGTATGCTTCACAATGAAGCTTACTAGTCTTTGAGAGTGAAGAGAAATAGGCAACAACTCAGTTGTGGCAACTGAAGTACTGCTTTGTTCCAGAGCAAGTATTAACTATAAGATGGGAGAGTGTTTGAATTATTGTGATTTTTACTATTGAAAATTGTCATTTAAACTTGTCAAAATTCACTACTAATACTGTAGCTATGGCAAAGTACCTCTCCTATGTATTTATTTTTTAACATACCTGTATCTTCACATGTTTCTCTAGGTGATCTAGCAGCCTTACATATTTATCAGAGGCCTGCTTCCTTCAGGGGTGTATAATAGTTTTTATTCAGGTTTTGACAGTTTTAGGAGGAAGTGATATTTTCCATTTTAACTGCAATAAATCCATGTACAAAGTATTTTAATGACCTTTAAGCATAGCTGTCCTATCATGGATCTCTTTTTTCCTTTGGTCAGTTGCTCTACTGGATTTTCTGTGTATTGTGTGCATTTGTAGTGATTTTACTTTAGCTTATTATCAAATGCATTATTTTGCAGTAAGAATTTATCTAAAAATCTTCTGTAACTTACACAACAGATTCTCTTCCATTAATTTGTGGTGTTGTAATAATTGATTATTAATGTTTAAACAGTGGGGCATGGGATAGTGGTTCTCTTTTATTATGCAAGCTTTTGTAAACAAGAAGTGTTTTCAGAATATTTTGTATCTATTTCCTAAGAGACATGAGTTGATAAATTGCTTCCAAATATAAATATTTTCCTTACAGTCTCCCCATAGTCAGACTGGTTTTCTTTATGAAGTTATTTTGCCCAACCAACATGCTTTTGTACAAGAATCTACAACAGTCTTCTACTCATCATTTCAAAGTAGAATCCTGCTCATCTGTCTTCATACTAGTCTTCTGCAAAGAGAGTACTTGCAAGAATCTTCCTTCATTCTTAACGTCTAAGGAATTCCTTGGTTCAAAAGTGTCATCTCTGTAGATTTGTATGTTTTTCTGTATATGGAGCAGTGAGGATAATCTGAAAGTATAAACAGTATGTGTAACATTGCTACATGTAAACAGAAAACTGTTGCTAGGCATTTTAATCTGGTAGTACATTCATTTCAGAAATCTGCTCAGCTGTAATTTGAGGTCATTTAGTATTTTATTTGCATTCAACTTAAGACATAATATCTATAGATATGAAAATTACACATCAACATCCTCAATATTTTTTGGTCACAAGAATACTTGTCTTTATTTCTCCATATGTCAGTAATTTCTACTTTACTTTTGTCTTTTTTCCCCTCTCATTTAGAAGTCAAAATACTAGCTATTTGTAGTCTTGACCTTGTTATTATTTTAGCCCTTTTTCCCTTCTCATATATTTCCCTTTATATTCTTGATTTACTGGACCATGCTATGCCATTATTAAATTTTTGATTGCTTTCACTACTTTGAGATAAGGCCTGTTCATCTCCAGGCATCTCTGGAGTTTCAGTTTCACTCAGAACAGATCTCAAATGTAATGTTGAAAGTCACCTCAGTGATTTGTGAATCTGCTTAGTTCACAGAATCACCAAATCACCAAGGTTGGAAGATACCTCAAAGATCATCAAGTCCAACCTGTCACCACAGACCTCATGACTAAACCATGGCACCAAGTGCCACGTCCAATCCCCTCTTGAAACCTTCCACGGATGGTGACTCTACCACCTCCCTGGGCAGCCCATTCCAATGGTGAACAACTCTCTCAGTGAAGAGCTTTCTCTTCACCTCCAGCCTAAACTTCCCCTAGTGCAGCTTGAGACTGTGTCCTCTTGTTCTGCTGCTGGTTGCCTGGGAGAAGAGACCAACCCCTTCTTGGCTACAACCTCCCTTCAGGTAGTTGTAGACAGCAGTAAGGTCTCCCCTGAGCCTCCTCTTCTCCAGACTAAACAATCCCAGCTCCCTCAGCCTCTCCTAGTAGGATTTTTGCTTGAGGCCTCTCACCAGCCTCGTTGCCTTTCTGTGGACACGTTCAAGTGTCTCGATGTCCGTCTTAAACTGAGGGGCCCAGAACTGGACACAGTACTCAATGAGTGGCCTAAGCAGTACTGAGTACAGGGGCACAATGACTTCCCTGCTTCTGCTGGCCGCATTATTCTTGATGCAGGCCAGGATACCATAGGCTTTCTTGGCCACCTGGGCACACTGGTGGCTCATGTTCAGCCAGCTGTCAGTCAGCACCCCCAGGTCCCTTTCTGTTTGGCAGCTCTCCAGCCACTCTGACCCCAGCCTGTAGCTCTGCATGGGGTTATTGTGGCCAAAGTGCAGCACCAGGCACTTGGATTTGTTGAATGTCATCTTTTTCGACTCTGCCCATCTGTCCAGTCTGTCGAGGTCCCTCTGCAGAGCCCTTCTATCCTCTAACTGATCAACATCTGCTCCCAACGTGGTGTCATCTGCAAATTTGCTGATGACTGACTCAATACCCTCATCCAGATCATCAATGAAGATATTAAAGAGGATGGGGCCCAGCACTGGTCTCTGGGGGACACCACTAGTGACTGTCCACCAGCTGGTTGTGGCACCATTCACCACCACTCTCTGCGCTCGGCCGTCCAGACACAGAGTGTTGCTGCCTAAGCCACAAGCTTGGCTTGTCTTAGAACACTGCTCTGGACTAGTGGGCTTTATTGAGGAAGCAAGGGTGTCTACCCTTGCAGCAGCTGCCTGTACTAACTTGTGGACTACATGTTTTAGGCATGTAACTTGCAACTTTCAAATATTTGCTTTTCTGTTCCCCATTCATACTATGGCAATGAAAGTCCACACTGTCAGTTTTTTCTCCATCTAGTGGAAGGCCTATTTATATCATGTACCTGTGGCAGTTTAAGCTGGGTATCTCATGCTGCTGCCACACAAGCTACACCTCCGATGTCCTGAGTGCTCAGCCCACTGGGTGGGCACAGGAAGCTGTGTATTTCATACCCATAATGTCCTGCACCCTATAAATCTACCTGCAAAGTCTCTCACTTCCTCTTTCTTCCCTCTCCACTCCCAGGAGAGATGCTCCCTATCGGGTAATGGTGGGGGAGTATCTCAAGGCTTCTTAGGCCTGGCCTAATGCCAGGAGGAGAGGGGGGAGGGGCGATCTCAGATCTGGCCAGTCTTGAGACCAGCCTAGCAGTGGTGGGGTTTTTTGGGTATACCCTCAGATGGGGAAAGGGGAAGTGTTGGGAGGCTTTGGGGTATGCTGTAGGGGGACTCTGTATGCTTTGGGTTTCTTTTGTCACTATGCTTGTAGTTTCTGTAAAACACTAATTGCTTTTCCATTTAAACTTTCCATCACTTCTGCAATCCATTTGTGTGTCATTCTTCTGCCCCTCTCAGGGGGCAAGAGAGGATCTGCCTGGCCTCAAACCGGGACAGTACCCTACTTCAAAAAATAATATCTGAGTATATCTGAGAAATGCAAGTAGTGCATCAGTTTTCTTAACTCATGAGGAATATGCCTTTTACCTTAGAATTATAGAGATGTTGGAAAGAGGATTTTTTAATAATTTGTCATCCCGCTATGTAAGAATAGCATTTAATGACTCACATAATACTTGATAAACAAATGTTCTGTGTAGATGGGATTTTCTTTTGTGTTTCTTTATTGCTTAAAAACATAGAGTGGAATATTTGAAAGGAGCATTTGGAGAGGAGGCTCTTTCCTAGTGAAACAATCTTTACAAAGTCTGGATTGTCTTAATTTAGGAAGGCCTTGTAAAATAAACAGGTTGCTAATTCAAGCATAACTGAGAAGTCCAGTGATGTTACAAAATGAATATTCAAAGATCTAGTATCAAGAATGTGTGGGGTGGAGCGGCTGGGGAGCACCTAGTGTTTGCTTGGGGGTTTTTTTTTAAATCCCCAAGGAGGAGCTATAGATCCTGGTCACTGGAGTTATTCATATGTTTCTCTCATTG